>NC_053159.1:81487945-81804195 GCF_016835505.1 Polypterus senegalus | reverse complement strand
CAAAGGTTTGGGGCAGCCACCCCTATAATATGATCCTGGCTGCAAAAGGTTTGAAAAGTGAGTTGTTTACAAGACACAGTCCAAAACGGAACTGATTAAGTGGAGCCAGTTTTAAGGGCTAGAGGAGGAAATTATGTCATCCATGCCGGAACCGGAAGTGGCGTCTATGGGCCCGGAAGTGACATCTTCCTATGCACCTGGACCGGATGTGGCACCGGAACCGGAAGTGGTGTCATCCATGGTGCTGGAACCTGATGGTATTTCCTGGGAATTGTCTGCAAGAGACTGAGAGAGACAGTCCGCACATTTCGCCACCCCCTGGTCTGACGTAGTATTACAGTTACTCAAGCCCTTTAGCTGCCTCCTAATCGCACATGTGTGACAATGGTTATCATTGTTTCAAAAGTTAGGCTTACTGAAATGAGATAAAATTATTCCACAATGTTAAAACATATATATTTTGAGTCATGCACTTAAAAGAAGGCATTTTGTCTCAAATTAATCTTTTCTCAAAGGAACATAGTTTGTGTAAATAGTGAGTATGTACTTATTTATCAATTACTGGATTAAGCAAGGTCAGACAATGGATGGATGTATTTATGAATAATACCATTGATCCAAAACTACAACTGTTTGGTTTATGTTCATATTTATTAACCATACAAAAGCAAATTATTGACTATTAAATAAAATCATAACATGTAGGTTTATTTGATAATATCTTCCTTTTCATAGGGCTGTAGTGGTGATGAACGTGAAATGGGGAAGATGGTAGCTGACATCATTTCAAAAAGAGAGAAAATAGTAATTGCTGAAGGACAGGAGCCAACAGAATTTTGGGCAGTGTTGGGAGGAAAATCGCAGTATGCCAACGACAAAAGGTACTGTCTTCAATCATCAGCCAGAAAAATAAATGAATATGGCTTTGACTGTCTTAATTACATTTCATTTGAATCATGTCTGCTCTTCTCTTTGTACATATGATAGGAGATTTTTTGGCATTCATGCACCTTTCCATTTTTGTGAATACACCATTTCCTGTATATACTGTAAGTTCAGGACCATTCTAATATTCACAATATATTACAATGTTCACAAAGTGGGAATAATCCCTTCATCACAGAATGCCAGTCCAATAGTGGCCAGTTCACCACTTGTGACCAATTTGTGCAGTATTTTTTACTTAAATATATTTTAATGTTTTCTAAAGGTGGAACTTCTCCATTTTAACTCACTGATGAGTTATAATAACAGCAAAAGCAATTCCAACCACATAAAGCATGTAATATTTTAAAAATACCACAAAATATATAGAATACCATTAGGAAACCCACCTAATTCAATTCAGAGTCACTGAAGCTTATCTAGCAGCATCACATTAACATAGGAGCCAGACCTGCATGGGGCAACAAACCAATATAATACTCTAATGAAACTCATATATTATTTAAATGGTGCAAAAAATGAAGGATTCCAAACAATATTCCTTATAACTTCTGTTCCCATTTTAAATATAACAATACTGACAAATCTCCTAAACATAAGTATTCATTATGAACATCAGTAATGTCAGATGTTACATGATAAAACAACTATGTTACTGTAGCTAGCACAGGTGTTTTCTTATCAGTCACCAACATTAAGCCAATGTTGACAAAGGAGTGTTTGCTTAAGGGTTTACAGTGTAGTCGTACTACAGTTTTCTGAATATGTAAAAATAAAGCTTTTTGTTGTACTCTTCAATGTTTTCAGTGTGTTAATGGAGATGTCAGTAATGCTGCTTTAATAATTGCAGTCTGAACTGCTATTTACAGTTTCCAAAGTCAAAAGTACCCCGTTTTCTACTTAATCTTGAATCTGTTGCTTTTCCACTATTTGAGTAAAAGCCTTCAGCAGTAGCACCAGACACATTGGTCAATGTTATAATTAGTTTGAGAATCATCGTGGTCACCTGGATTGTTTTCATATGGGCACTGCCATTATGTTGTTAGTAATGGCATTTGTTGCTATTTACATGATTGGACACCAGCATTGCACATTATATCTTCAGTGACATATTATTTAAAATGGCATCATGCAGTACATGGCGCCCAAGCTTTTGGATTGTAACAAAACTGAAAACAAATGCTATTATTTAGTTATAGCAACACTTACCACTTATGATTAGGACCTGTACAACATCTTTTTTCATTTTATATCTTATTTAATATTCTGGGTTTAGGTCATTGGTTCTTTTTAGTCTATGATTGCTAATTTTAGTTCTCCCCTAAAGACTCATGACATATATATATTGTTAGAACCCGGGTCCGAACACCACCAGACTGAGGCCACATCTTTATAAAGCACACACGTTTATTCACAAATAAACACAGTCCCACACAGCAAACAGTGCTCCCAGCACTAATCACCCCTAATCCGGGCCTTTCTCTCACTTTCAATGGGCTGCCTTTCCTCTCTCCACGGGAGCATCACCCTGCTCCCACTCCCGACTCTAGCTCCTTGATTATAGATTATAGATGACAGCAACACTCATAAGAGTCACAAAACAATTATATTGACAATCATGTTACATTATTTTTAAAATATTTCCTTTTCTTTTTCATAACTTCTTTAACACACTACTTCTCTGCTGCGATTTTGCTAGTCTGCATATATATATATATATATATATATATATATATATATATATTGTAAATGCTGGCCCCGGCACAGACAGACGGACATCATATTGTCACCACACACCATTTATTTATATACACTATTTACACAAAGTGTTCTCACGTGCACCCCCAGTGCCTTCTTGCACCGATCTCCCCAGTTCCAGGCTACACAGTCCTTTTGCCTTCCTGGCCACCTCCCGTCCTCTCTCTCTCCAGTTCAGTCCGCTTCCTCCCGACTTCCACCAATGACTGGAGGGAGGCGGCCCCTTATATAATGCTCCCGGATGAGCCCCAGGTGTTCCCAGTATCCACTCCTTGGCCACGCCCCAGCGTGGCGGAAGTGTCGGCTGTCCTCCAGGCAGCTCTCCGGGCGCCACATAAAGTCTTCCCCCCGGCACTTCCTGGTGTGGCGGAAGTGCCGGGCTTCCGGGATAATTAGGCCCTGGGGTCCCTACAGGGCTGGGCTTCCATGCCCTGTACCCGAGGCCCCCTGCCTAACCAGGACGGACGCCCCCACTCGGTCTGGAGGAGGCACTCGCCCTCCTCTGGTCCTCCAAGGCGTCCCGGCCGGGCTCCAGCCCCAGCCGGCGACCACACGGGATAAACCGGCATCGGGGCGCCGCCTGGCGGTGACCACGGGCCCCTACAGGGTGGGGCTTCCATGCCCTCGACCCGTGGTTCCCAACAGAACCAGGACGGACGCCCCCTCGCGGTCTGGAGGAGGCACAAGCCCTCCTCTCGTCCTCCTGGGCGTCCCGGCCCGACCCCACGGATAAACCGGCATCGGGCGCCGCCTGGCGGTGGCCACGGGCCCCTACAGGGCTGGGCTTCCATGCCCTCGACCCGTGGTCCCCAACAGAACCAGGACGGACGCCCCCTCGCGGTCTGGAGGAGGCACAAGCCCTCCTCTCCTCCTCCTGGGCGTCCCGGCCGGGGCTATAGTAATAAAGAACACAAACAATCATAAAGGTTTGGGGTTTCCAGCCCCATATACTGTAAATTAATTATGGTCAGTGTTTTTCGATAGTTGCAACAGACAAAGATGGTAGTGACAGGCGGACAATTTATTGGGTGGGACTGGAAGCAGGCAGACAGAATGCTGAGAAGGAACCGTGGTGGTGGATGGGGGCAATTTCGTCATCATAAGGGGACCAGAGGGAAGGAAGGGACCTGGAAGTGGCTGGGTTCTGTTAGCGAGTCCAGGGGGATTTTATGGCGGTGATGCTTCGTTCTTTCTGCGGAAATAAAGAAAGATAGGTTAGTTCCCCATCGTTGTCCCCTGGTGCGATATGCTGTGGTGCTCATTGGGTCTTTAAGCGGCTCTCTATGCGCTCGTGTGTGACAATATATATATAGTGAGCACAGGTCCAAACACCATATGAGAGACCCCAGCACTTTACCAAAACACACGTTTATTGAACCAATAAAGTCCACACAACACATAGTGCTCCCAGCACCAATCACCCTCCACACGGGCCTCTATTTCAGTCTCCATGGGCTGCCTTTCCTCTCCTCACGGAAGCTTCATCCTGCTCCCACTCCCGACTCTAGCTCCCTGATTGGAGTGAGGCAGCCCCTTTTATTCCCACACAGAGGTGCTCCCGGTGCCTGATGACGCTCTTCCAGCAGCACTTCTGGCAGCACTCCAGGCATTCCTGGGAGGGCTTTCTTCCACCTTCCCAGGTGTGGTGGAAGTGTCGATCTCCCGGGCTCCATGATGCTCGGGGCGCCCCCTAGCGGTGGCCACAGGCCTCAGTGGGTTTGCGCCTCCTTGCTCCTTCCCCGTGATCCCCTCAACATCCAGGGCGGTTGCCCCCTCGTGGCCCGGGTGACGTATAGACCAGTTCCCGGTCCGTCCAGGCGTCCCGGCTGGGTCTGACCCCCAATCTCATGTAACTGTATATATATATTGTAAAAGGCGCTATATAGCGCCCGACCCGGCACAGACTACACAGAGGCACGTGTACAACAAACAGGTTTTTTTATTTCTTTTCTTCAGCCATGGGGCAGGCCCAACACAGTCCCAAAAGCACAGAACAGACTTTATACAACCCTTCCTGGCACCACCACTCCTCCCAGGCAACCTCGTTCTCTTCCTCCCGATTCTGGCCCTGAATGAAGGGAAGTGCTCCAGGTGCCTGACCAGCTGGTCTTAATTGCACCTCCAGGTGGGGCTGGTAAGTTGTCCCTTGTGGCGGCTGGCTATCCGCAGCACCCCCTAGCGGCCACCCCATCTCCCAACCGGGCCACGGCCAGGGAGACTGCCCCCAGGTGCCCCGGGAAAGGTATTGCACTGTCCATGGCGGCTCCCCCGGGACGTATGCAGCAGAGGCGTCCCGGCCGGGCATGGGACCCGGCTGTCCGTCACACTATATATATATATATATATATATATCTTCTTTGGACACACAGTTTGTAACCACTGGCTACAGTAGTCAGGAAAGATATGCAATCACATTATATCACCCATTTAATGTTTTTTTTCTTTTTTTAGGCCTCTGGTATGTTAGCAAATACAATATGCATCCCTTGGTAGGGGAGTGCTTCTGACAAGCTGTATGTCATGACAATCAGGATTTATGGTATTAGTCCTGATGGACCAGTTTATTTAATCAAGTATCTAAGAATTTAGGGTTAATAATAAAGAGAAGTCACACATAGCTAAAGTCAAACACAGTAGCGCAAGAGATCGTAGAAATAATGTAGGAAATTTAAGTGTTTAGAAGAAAATTACCCCACAAATTGTATTGATGTCACAAAAATAACATAAAAAATTACAAACTCAAAATAACTTCTGAAAATAAAAATACTAAAAGCGAAATAATCATCATAGTTCCAAAATATGTTCATGACAGTCAGAATTGGGTGAATGAACAAATCTAATACAACTAGAATGCTGTCAAAGTTGGTTTACTGTTTGGTGCATTTATTTCATTTGAGAGCCTGGAGGATTATTTTGTGTTATTATTGTTATAAATTTGTTATTTTTTTACTTATCTTTATTTTGTTGACATCATGCCAGAGTTCTATTTGCATAGCAACATCTATATTGTTTATGGAATTCACTTTCTGACCAGGTAATGATGAACATTTGTAGCACATAGCATCATCTTGACTGTTTAAGATGGTGGGGTGATAATGTTTTGATTGAGTCAGAAAATTAATACAAATCACATTGAACCTTTACTGCCTTAGGAGTTTTGAACTCATTGCCATTAACCATTTATGTGTTCTTCACTCTTTCCTTCTCAAATTGTCCACACCCCACTTGAAGGCTACAGGAAGCGCACTTGAACATCACACCCCGTCTGTTTGAATGCTCAAATCAAACTGGAAGGTTCGTTGCCACAGAGATTGCAGATTTTAATCAGGATGACCTGGATGAAGACGATATAATGCTTCTTGATGTGTGGGATCAGGTAGATCTGTTTGCCTTTTCATTAGCAGAACAAATAAAAAATATCCACAAAAGCATAAATTCAGAAAAGGTCTTTATATCTAGATAAACATCTAAAAAAGAGTTAGCCCCTCAACAGCAAAGTGGTAAGTCTCTATGTCTGAAATAGGGTGTTTTATTTATTTATTTTTTTACATTCTCTTGGCCCAAAAACATTAGCTTAAATGGCAAATCTAAACAGACTTGAGTCAGTGTGAATATATACTACATGTCAATGTGTCCATTCTAGGTTTGGCTAGACCTATTTGGCCTACTGCCTACTGCTACCAATACAGATTTTGGTTCCCAGTGACTATGAATTTTAATAAGTCCATTGGATAATACGTAATATATAAACAAATGGATGTTTCAAAGACACATAGTAATAATGGCAATGACTGTTACTATTTTCATATAAATAGCTGCAGTACAAATTTACTAAGTGTAATGAAGGTTTACACCCAGAAACGTAAAATTTATTTAAAGTTGCCTCTTCATATTACAGTATTCAACAATATTGGGTTTGATGTGGATTTCATTGCATAAACAAGTATCCTGACAAACAACCCTAGCAAGAAGTCAATGGGTCACTAGTTGTAACTTGAAATTGACAAAAGCCCCGGTAGGATTAGCAGTTATAAAATATTAGGAGGAACAAATTCAAGCAATGGACAAAAAAAAAGAAAGAAAGAAAGAAGTTTTCCCTTAGTCATTTGTACTGTGCACTTACTGTATATATTTGCTTCACAACTACCACAGTCTGTCTGTAGGTCACACATAATGAATAACAGTAGAGGTTGTATTTGTTTTACGCTTTTAAATTCCTTCTTGACAAGGCCTCTTTATCAGTCTAAATAACCCCCTGAAAACAACTGATAATTTTCATATATTAAATAGCTATAATAGATGTAGGATGTAGAATGAGTGTAATAACTAACTATGATGGTAGGGGAACCATGATCTTAATTGGTGTCAGCTTTTCTATCAAAAAATAGTCATTTTACAGGTGACTGCTTGGTTAATAATGTTGCAAAAATGATTGTTTTATACCTGTAACTGCATTCAAATAAAATTATTCAAAACATTACCTGTCCCTTGGCAACAATGATATAAAGGACTCTTGTCCCCTTTGGGTTAGTGCTAAACAGAATTAAAATGGTAATGGATTTTTTTTTTGTGGCCTAAGGATTTGGTTGTATTGTGAATGTTGCTAATACTTAAATGTTTAAAAAATGGTTAATCATTGTTTCACACAGATATTCCTGTGGGTGGGCAAAGGAGCCAATGAGTCAGAAAAAAAGGAGACATTGAACACAGCCCAAGACTATCTGAACAGTCACCCAGGAGGCCGGGACCCAGGCACACCCATTTTCTTAATCAAACAGGGCTTTGAACCTCCTACCTTTACTGGCTGGTTTAAGGCCTGGGATCCACACAAGTGGAGTGTAAGTCAAAATACATTTTATACCTTCCACTTAACAACTTTGCTTGTATATGAGTAGTGAGTAGTACTTTAATACACAGTTATAAATATATCATAGAATACTCTGTGACGAATTACTTGAAAAAAGGTAGAGGGTCAGAGATGAAAACAGAACAAATTTCAAATTAACAGATGGTTAATGTTTCTTGAAGTATTATCATACAGTAGGCACAGCTGCAAGGTATAGGCTGGGCTGACTACAAACTCTCTGTTTGCTATAACCCTGTGAGACAGATCTAAAGGCTTTTTTTCTGCCAGTGGTCTTCTATTCCTAATGCTGTATGCTTTTAAGAGAAACAATACATTTAAAGCCAGTTCACAAAATGCTCAAAGAGAAATGTTTTTAATTGTGTCATGTCCAACAAAGCCCAATGTTAAAATGTATACATCAGGGAGGAATAAATCCTTGTCTGATCCCACAATTTTTAATGTGTGTTATATTTGAGAAATGAAAATTGAAAGATGTTTAAATAACTAATGATTGCCATGCCTTTAGTCCATAACTGTACTTAATTCTGTTTGTTAATGAAATCTAAGAGACAATGTTTCAAAAGAATGAAAGTATCAGATTATTGATAAAAAATAAACAGATATTTAAAGCTAAATCCATATAATAGAAAAATAATGAGCATGATCTTCCAAAATCCTTGCCATTAAGGTTCTTCCAGCCTATTAGATTAACATATCAAATATGGTGGGATCCTGCCAGCATCTTCACTGCTTTCAAATACCCCATGGAGTCTTTCACACCACTAATATATAATCCTGTCAGCCAAGTTTTCATTCATATTAGCATCACTACAATGTGCTTAAAAAACACCCTTCCTACCCTCTGGCAGCCACTTTCTCAATGTCTGTCTGTGAAACTCTTTCATTCAGAATATTTCAAGGTAAGACATTGTCTGTCTTCCTTTGAAGTACTTTGTTGTCAGCTTTCTTCTGCTGTATATATTGTATCATCACAGGCCTACTGGCATAAGAATATTTGACATGTCTTGTGATAAGGCCTAGCCATGGGTGGTGATTATAAAATTAAGACTGATAATCATCTACCAATAAAAGAAATCATGACCAAATTAGAAGATAACTTGTAAAAGCCACCCATGTGCATCCCTGTAAATACATTGTGGAATTAACTGTATCTTTTTAAAGAAGGTATTTGTAATAATAAACAAATACAAGCATAATGAATGGGCTACTTGAATCTTGCTGCTAGTTATATTATATATACTCTAAGATTAGATTAGATAAAAAATTAAAGATCTTTATTGTCACATATATTGCGAGAGCAAGGTGAAATTCTTGTGCCATAGTTGCAGGGAGAGGAGATGGGAGGAAGGGAAGTATGTACAGGCAGTAACATAAAATAAGACAATAGGATGATGATGTATAAATAAATACAGAAAATAAATAAGAGTAGCAGAAGATAAATCTAGTAAATAAGAGAAAAAAGGTGAAGTTGTTTGTTGGATTTACTAAATTGAACTTTTTGAACATTTTGGATATTCTGAAAATTTGAAGTATACAGTCATAACCTTGGCTGGATTGTATAATTATAGTTCAATACATAAACCTCTTTCTATTTGGTAATAGATAATATGGTGGATTCAGACAGAGGCACAAGCTAATACATTCATGTAGAAACAACAAAATTTCTCATAATGCCCTTTAGGGTCTCGATTACTGTTAGGACACGCTGAGGTTTTGGGACCATCTTCACTGTTTCTATGGTTTACTAACAATGGGGTCCTGTTTATTTATTTGTTTCTTTTATTGTTTACTAGGGGGCCGCGCCCCCTGCTAGCTTTGCTTGCCCACACCCTGGTTTGGTTTAAAATTTAAAGAGATTGTTATTTTCATGGGAATTGTTACATATGCATTAATTTCACTTTTACTTTAAAACTTTTGTAAAAACAATATTTGTTCTTTATTTCTGGCCCCGGGCATGGTTAAATCTCTTTCTCGCTGGACGTATAATGCTGCTCACGTTGTGAAGTGGGGGGGGGCAGCTGAACGCACACTAAGGAGAAGCAGTTGGATCATCTGCTGGCTTGTTGCTGCTGCTGGCGCGCTGCAGATCAATCATTTAAAAGCCTGTACAGCAGCTGTCCTTTTGCCACTTTGCATTTCTGGTGCTCGTGTTGTGAAGGGGAAGGGTGGGGGGAGTGGCTGAAAACATGCTAAGTAGAAGCGGTCAGATCATCTGCTGGCGAGCTGCATGTTCTGCTTGTCGTTGTTTTAAGAGCTGGGAGCACATGAAGCGTGTTTGCCAAATGCATTTCAACAACTTATAGGTTAGATGTCCGTGAACTTGTTTTAAATGTTGTCTGACTGCCTTGTTTCATGTGACGTTAAAGTGTCTATTGCGGGATGTCAAATTGTCTTCTGAGAAGATCACGTCTCTAGTCCCTCTAGTTTCCCTCCTACAATTTATTTTTATAGTAGAGAGATTTGTTTTTCTGATTAAAAAAAACGTTTTATACAAAATATTGAATTTATTTTTATTATAAATTTTCTAATTTGTTTACCTTTTTTCCGATGTTTGTACATCGCTTCAAAAATGAAAATCTCTAACTTTACAGAATGGCAAGTCTTATGAAGAACTGAAAGCTGAACTTGGAGATTCCTCTGCCATTGTTAAATTAACAGAAGTAAGTCCATATACAATTAAAGGCATTAGATTTGATTTTATATTTATTAGAAGAGCTGCCATAGTTAGTGCTGCTGCATCTCAGCACCAAAATCCTGGGCTCTCATTCTGTGAGTTTACAGAATTTGTTCATATGGATTTTTCACCAGTTACTCTGTCTCCTCAGACATGCCCAACAAACACAGATAAGATTGATTGGAGACTCTAACCTGGCTAGAAAAGAGTGAGTGCAGGTGTCTGCCAGTGGTCTATGATGGTCCTACTTAGGGTTTGTTTGAATCTTGCAAAGATATTGCCAGGATAGGTACTGTTTTAAGAGATTTCATAGAAGCAGAAATGTATTCTCCATGTATAAATTGAGAAAAATTCACACATTTCAAACATTTGGACAACCATTGTATACAAATGTATAATAAGTAATAAAATACAACTATATCCACCTGGATGTAAGACACACAAGAAGAATACTTCCTCACAATACAGGTAATACAATGTGAAGTAAAACAAAATTTTTCATAATGATTATTTCTGTCAAGTTCCAATACAAGGTTTTATAACTTAGTGTGTTGGATGAGCAATGGGCATACACTCAGATATTACATCATATTATTCAATATAATGTTGTCAGTATCTAGCGAAATGCAACTGAAGTCTATGCCACAAATGTGGGAAACCAAGCATAGTTCTTTCCTGAACTTGTATTTTGTACTTCACTGCAGCCGTTGTTAGTTGCCAGACAGTAAGGCACAGAACCACACAAAATAAAAAAACAAAAATCACTGTGAAAGATTATTGGAGTGAGATGGAGGATACTGCTGGTGATTTTTACATTTTTTTTTTACCAATAGCAGTTTTAGAAAACATTTATTGTCTTATAAAGTATAATTTACTTATAATAACATGTAACTTTAATTCATGTTGAGTATTATTAGCAGGAAAATAACATAAAACCTTTAAACTCATGCTGTAATTTGACTTTTTCAGCTGAATGGAAAATATACAATAGATTTTATTTAAAGTGCTTTGAGATAATGTTCACCCTAAAATGAAAAATGAAAATTAATGAACATCCCTTTTTTTCAAGGAAATGATGAAACCTGATTTCAAAATGATTAACACAAATGAGACAATGGGTCCACTGCCAGTAATTCCTGCAGATCAGTTACTCAATCGACAACCTGATGAGCTGCCTGAAGGAGTAGATCCTACAAAGAAGGAGGTAAAAACATTCAATTAATTTTAGTACTATTTCATTTACGATTTTCTAAATGGCAATCTCAAAAATGCAAGTGAAACAATGAAGCTTTACTAGTAAGGAAAGTGCCCATAAACACATCAACAGTTTCATTCTTGTACAAATGCTTGTGTTTAACCCCTGGTTTCTCTTAACTACTTTATATAAGTGACAGCTAACTGAGCTTCGTGGATGTGGTGTCCTGGTTTTGAATCTGAGTGAGGTCATTTTCTTAGTGAACTTTGCATGTCCTCAACTCAGTCTTCATTGGTTTCTCCTGGATACTCCATTTTTTCCCCACATCAATAAAGATGTACAAATTAATAGGTATCTCTGAATTGGTGTGCCCTGTGACGGACTGGTGCCCTATCAAAGGTAGGCTTCTTGCCTTGTTCCTAATGACAAGGAGGTAGGTCCTGGCCACAACTGTAAACTGGACAAAGCAGGTTTGAAAATGTGTGTATATTTGTACCTTCTGTGTGTTACACCTGACTAAAATAACAAAATATTGAGTATATTCCTGATTTGTGCCATAATTTCATCCAAAAACATTTTATTGCCATATTGCCATATCCACTAGAGCAGTGTTTCTTAATCACTTTCTCTGGACTGCCACCAGTGGGTCACACGTTGCTCTCAGGTGTGCGAGTTTGTCACGTAAGGGACTGACAGTGTTTCACGATATTTATCCCTTTTTTATCTGTGACCCACTCCCCCAATGCTCTTTCATTTGCGGTTGATTTGCCAAGGGGGAAATGAGGTAAAATTGTGTCGTGAGATGGTAAAGGTTGAGAAACACTGCACTAGAGGAAAGAGTTCGCTTTAGGGTTGCTTTAGGATTAAGCCTTTCTTTCAAAAGTACAGCATAGCAGGCAAATGGCAAAGTGGCTAATGTTTTGGACCTCAGACCATGAGCCCATTGTTTCAAATCCTGCTACTGACACTGTAGCCATGAGCAAGGCAGTTTATTGGCCTTTGTACCAATTGGAAAAATAAAAGATGTAACGAATTGTATCTCTCCAATGTTGTACCTTCACCTTAAAAAGGGGGAAGCCAAATAATCTATACTAATAAAAGGCAAAGCCCTCACTGACTGACTGACTGACTGACTGACTGAATCACTGACTCATCACTAATTCTCCAACTTCCCGTGTAGGTAGAAGGCTGAAATTTGGCAGGCTCATTCCTTACAGCTTACTTACAAAAATTAGGAAGGTTTCATTTCGGAATTCTACGTGTAACGGTCATAACTGGAACCTACTTACATACATATATACATCCATTATATGCAACTCGGTCGCCGTGTGAGGTGGAGTTGCGTCCCTCATCGTCACGCCTCCCACGTAATTGAGTGCCTGCCCATATAAGGCCATCCATCAGCAGAAATCCAATAGACACGCTGCCACTAAATATTCGTGGGTGAAGGACTGTGCTTATGCAAACAAAGATGAGATGGTCAGGGATAGACTAGTGTTTGGCACAAACTCAGTGAAAGTGCGAGAGAAACTTTTAAGTGCCGGGTCTTAGCTAACATTAAATAAAGCCGTGGACATCTCAAGATCACACGAGATAGCACAAGCACAGCTGAGAACCTTCGATGCATGTACTCCGAGCGGCTCACATGAAGTGACTTTGCAGGACTGGGAAAGGTAAACCCGTGCATGCAGTGTGTGATGTCTCAGATAAAGGGGAAGACGAGCTGCTTATTGATGCAGTAGGAAAGGAACAACCCTCTGATGCTGAACAAGCCTTTGTAGACATATCAATAGGAAAGCAAGGTGTAAAGCTTAAGTTTAAATTAATTTCATAGACACGCTGCCGCTAAATATTCGCAGGCAAATCCAAAACTTAATGCCGGGAATGCCTGTTAAACATCTTAGATTCATGGGTACCGATTTGGGTAGTGATCACTTCGATGAATGAAACCTGTTATCTTTACAATGGTTGACAACGAAGATGAGATGGTCAGGGATAGACTAGACAAACATGGAATGTAACTTGAACACAACACATCCTCCAAATACAAACCTGATTAAAAGAAATAATGATAATCAAATCCTTGATGACAGCAACACTCATAACAGTCACAAAACAATTACATTGACAATCATGTCATGTTATTTTTAAAATGTTTCCTTTTCTTTTTCATAACTTCTTTAACACACTACTTCTCCGCTGCGAAGAGCGGGTATTTTGCTAGTAAGTAATAAAGTAAGCAAGTATTCGAGACTGCATATTTCACAGTGGAGATGGGAAGGCAGAGGAAGACCATGCTACTCAGACCAAGTTGGTGTGGACTCCATCATGTTTTAATGACATTGTACATGTGCCATGTGCCAGACAAGTTGTTACAATCCAAAGTAAACTGTAATAAGTAATATCAGACGCAATACTTTTAGTGATAACTTTGTTAATTCTTTCAGTCATCCTCTTGCTGTGTGAACAAAGTTAGAGCTGCAAATTGTTAAACTTAGAGGGCTTTTTATCAACTAAAATAAGTCTAAAATTCTCTATAATGTGACTTTCCTTATCACCACTATTTTGAAATGCTTTAACTTTGTAAAAGTTTACAGTGTGATCAAACTCATATTAATTTGTCAAACACAACATATGCAGAAGTAACTTATCTGGGGCATTTGGTACTAAGAAAAACAGTCACATGCACTAAACTTATAATAAAAATACAAGTTAAGTATCCCTAATCTGAAATTCCAAAATCCAAAATGCTCCAAAACGTTTTGAAAACTGACATGATGCCACCTATGCTGCCTCTAATTTATTTTACTGCTGAGTGGATCTGATGAACAAATCTGCAAATTCAAAATGGATTTATTCCGAATTTGATCCCCTGTGAAACATCAAGCTCCACAAAGCAACAACACACAATCAATGACCAGGTTGGGGGACGGTTGTCCTCTGTGATGCACTATGAAGCTAGAGCACATGATTTGACTACCAGGGTTGGGGTCTGCTGTGAAGCAGTGAGCACCACAAAGCACGATGACTCGACTATCTGTCCACCATTAAGTGATGCAATGTGGGTCAGATGCTGAGTGGCAGTTTCAATATGTTGCATGGCACCTGTAAAAAAAAAATTCCACACCAGGGGTCTCATTCATAAAACTTTATCTCAGGAGAATTGGAAATTGCTGCAAATTGTCTTTTTATGTTCGCAAAAACATGCTGTTTTAAGTATGTACAACCATTCCCTAAGAAAACTCATATGTAGCACCTCATTGTTCAGTTAATGGCTTCCAAGACAGTGAAGGCTGGCTGAGGTATTCCTGTCCTGTCAGCCAGTTCCCTGAGAAATGACAGGTAGCCAAAATATAAACTAACAAAAATAAAAAAAAAATTTTCAATGCAAACATGCAGCTTTATTCCTCTTAAAAGGGAACTACAATATGGTCTGTGAAACATATTAATCACTTTTGAGATTTAATATGTCTGTTACATTAGAGCACATTATAATAATGGATCGGTGAAATGAATTATTATACGTGTGAATCATCATTAATCTGGTTTGTCTGCATTTCCTTACTTAATCACATGTGTCCTCAAGATCTCTCATTTAAAATTAGGGAAACTCATTCATAACATATTATATAGCAAAAAATTATACACAAACAGAAGGTGAAGCTGAGTAGTATAACAAACAGACCATTGTGTGTATATTTAAAACAAATATTTAACATTTTCCAAATGAATCAATAATAATATCATACAAAGTTATTGAAGGAGGAATGTAAATGACCTTTTGTATGATCTGAGTGCTAAAAAGGTACCAATAATACTTATTTTCGCTAATGAATTTTTTAACATATTTTAGAGACAAAGAGTGGTTTGAGGAGGCTTTTCCATAGGTATGGGTTACACTGCAACAGACAAGTCTTTCTTTTAAAATTAAAATATTGTGAAAGCTCTTGTTTTGCAGTTTTTTTTTTTACTTTTAACTCTACATTGACATTGTTTTGTCATATTTGTATACTAAGCAGTGTTTTTATTTCTGAACTGATTCATTGCATCTTGATTCTGAATTGAATTATGATATGATCTCGGATGACAATCAACCTTAATAAAAGGACAAGGGGCTATGCATCTGTTATATGTCATTTAGTATGGGATTCGTAAAAGCAGTGCTAATGTTTGTGATGTGCCATCTGTTGAAATGAAAAATGCAATGTATTTTATTACTACATGCATTTCAAAATAATGATAACAATAATTCTTTGCATTTATATAGTGCTTTCTCACTACTCAAAGTGCTCAGCAATTGCAGGTTAAGGGTCTTGCTCAAGGGCCCAACAGAGCAGAGTCCCTTTTGGCATTTACGGGATTTGAACCAGCCACCTTCTGATTGCCAGTGCAGATCCCTAGCCTCAGAGCCACCACTGCATTCCAAAAGGAATTCCAATAGATAGTGCACTGTATACGTTAACGCTGAATATGCTGCGGTCCATGTTGATTACTTAGATTTCAGACAGGTAGCACAGCTAGCACCATTTAGGCTGATAAATTTGTAGTGGAATTTTTAAAATTCATTCTAAGTCTTGAGAGAAGGTTTCACATATGGTATATGAAGTATAAGAAAAAATGCATATTTTTTTTAATCAACACAGCATCTGTCGCTGTTAATTAGTTGTGAAGATTACTTATTCCCTTTTCATTATATAAATTGAGAAACTGCAGAAAAAGTCAAAATTATGTTGTCAACTTCCTCTGACCAGTCTGCTCATTTACAACATTCAGGACAATTTGAACATGGATCAGATTCATTTAAAGTACACAAATTTAGTATAAAGACCAGCGCCCTGCATCACTGATCATATATGTAACCTTAGAATGAAATGTAGAACAACTGGTCATATTTGAAACAGCTCTAATTATAAATATACAATGATGTTATGCAAGATTTAACAATCTTGTTAAGTTTGAAAGAGTGGACAAATTTTGTGAGTACAAGTGTAGCATATGAGAAGGTTTAATTTTATGCAAATTAAATTGCCACAAATCACTTACTTTTTTAATGTTGCATGTTAGGTAATACTTTAGATTAGGAATTACAAATAATGCATTTAGCAGTCAAATAATGTTAGATAATAACACTGTAACAAAGACTACTTTTTGTCTCAAAAACAGAAAGAATCACAAAAGTGCTAAATATAATCGGTGCATTGTGGTATATTAAGCTTAGCTACACTGGTAAAATTACTTGTGAGCATTTCATTTTAATCTTAATAAGCATTAATAAAAGATGTACTTGTCTTATACTTAAGTATTCCAATGCTTAGGAATTTCCTAGGGAAAAAAATGATTCTGTTTTCCAGTGTAAGGTTAAATGTCTGAATACAGATTTGTACTGTATAATATTCAAATATGTTTCCCGCTAAGCAGTCACCTTTCTGGTATGTTAAGGAAGAGGGAAGTGAAAAAGAGTGTGTGTGAGGAGTGGTGTTTAGTACACAGAAGTCTGATTCTCTTTTTTGGCTTCTTTTGAAAATTAATCAAGAAAAAGAGATTCCTGCCAATGGCCTACTCAGTGTGTATTTCTTCTTCCCCAACACTTTGGAATAAATAAAGAACCGTAAATGTGAATAGCACTATTATTAGTGTACACTGGTGGCAGTGGTGGTTTTGAATAAACACAAGATAGAAAAAACAGGAATCATTGTACATCTTCTGGAGCTGTGTCTAGTAATTAGGGCCTTTAGGTACAGTTTTATTCAGACTCTGCAAATAATATTTGAAATGACGGCAATCAAACGATGATGGCTGAAGAACAGCAGTGTGGTGAAAACTCACAACTAGCAGCAGCAGATGCTGTACAGTAAGGACTCCATTTCTATGTTGATCTTTCTACTCCATTTACAGGTGAAGGGGTTGAATTGTTAATCTTGTGAATTATGAGGCTAGAACTAGGGCTAGAGGCATCTTAACTTAATTTTGGTACAGCAAGATTATATTGGGGAGCGGCACAGTGGTGCAGTGGTAGCGCTGCTGCCTCGCAGTTAGGAGACCCAGGTTCGCTTCCCGGGGCCTCCCTGTGTGGACCTTGCATGTTCTCCCCGTGTCTGCGTGGGTTTCCTCCCACAGTCCAAAGACATGCCGGTTAGGTGGACTGGCGATTCTAAATTGGCCCTAGTGTGTGTCCTGCAGTGGGTTGGCACCCTCCCCAGGATTGGTTCCTGCCTTGTGCCCTGTGTTGGCTGGGATTGGCTCCAGCAGACCCCCATGACCCTGTGTTCGGATTCAGCGGGTTGGGAAATGTATGGATGGAAGATTATATTGGGCTGTGTTTTCCTTTTGGAAAAGTAAAAATGACTATGGGATGATAGCCTGTTTTGCCTCCATTTTCAGACATACACAGCATATTGAAACATTGCAAATCTACCTGAATGCTCAACTTCAAAAAGTTAGCAAACCACTAGAGATCTATGCAGCTGAAACGAATTCTATGGTTAAGTCACAGTCCTTAAAATCATTTGTCTTTGCATAATAAGTGAGTAGACACCCTCTTGATATGTCTGGCATCCTGAAAGCACAACTATATATGGCCAATTAAATTATTCATTTAATGTTCCCTGTTGCGTGCACTGCAAGGTTACCTGTTGTTTTGGGCTGGGATTTCCTTCTGGAGCACCAAGTATTAAATGAATAGCTGTTGCTAAAGCACTGTCAACAGCCTGCAACAATCTGCCTTCCGTCTAAGTGATCAATACTTTTTCATCTCCTATAAATATGACTAAAGGACATTGTTTTGGATATTTTCACTCCCATCACAGACCGCTCTGATGAGAAATTTGAAATTGTTTCATCAGTTACTGAGTGGCTATCCCCAAAGTGCTACACATACAGTAAATGTTGACACTTCATGACTAAACTTTGAAGACGAAAATCAGCTAAAGCCTTCTCCTTAAAGAATGTTCTGATATCATTGGCAGACGTGATTGTGACTACGATAAGACAAACATGAACAGAACATCAAATTCAAACAGGCTATGGTTCCTCAATCAAGTTATGCCCATATCACACTTCAGCAACTAAACAAATTGTTTTGCAGGCAGAATTAACTATTGGATAGTCACATTTTTGGAAGAAAAAAAAAGACATGGGAGACACTGTTTTTGCATCAATTATCGAAAACGAAATGTTGTAACTATTAAGGACTCACATCTTCTTCCATGTACTGATGATACTATAAACAGATTTTCAGGGGCAGTTATTACATCTTACATCAGGACACTGGGGAATCCGTCTAAATCTGAGTGACAAGGAAAAAAAATTTGGACGTGAGTGTCAATAGGCTTTGTGCTTTAGGATCCAACTTACCTAAACTATTCTATAACATTTCAGTAATTATTTTATGCTCTGATGCTGATCTTTCTGATCATAAAATTAAGTCATTACCGTAGCAATTGACAAGAAGAATTAATAATTAATTGGACAATTACGGAATTTGTGGTTTCTTCTAGAGTGCACAATTTAGCTCAAAAACTAATCAGCACATCTTCATCTCATAACTGGCTTAAGTTTCGAGCCTGGTATTTTTCTTTCCAGCCATTTTAGCACTAGACCATCATGAAGAAACTGTGACTCACAGACACACACCCATCAATAAGATATCTATGTTTTTGGTGTCAGGGAACCCTAAAGCATCGAGATCTGTTGAAAAGAGGAGATTGAAACTTTGGAGAAATCGAAACCTTTCGCGCCCTCTCCCATAGACGATAGGTTATGTTGGGGGAGGGTACAAAGCCAAAACACCTTTTCTGCAGGTCTGGCTTACATTAATTTTGTGTCACACCAATGGACATCTGCAATGCACCTCCAAGTTTCCAGCGCCTCATGGAGCTTGTTTTGAGTGGATTTCGTTGGAGCTTTTGCCTAATATATTGGGAGGACATAATCATTCACAGGTGTTGATTTTGCACAACATCAACACACACCTAAGTAAAGTTTTTCAAAGCTTTCATTCTGAAAGATTAAAGCTTAAACCATTTAATTGCCACAGGACCCAGTCCACAATGGCATTCCTAGGTCATCTGATTTTAAAAGATGAAACACAGACAGACCTAAACATGGTGCATATTCAGTCTACATGGGATATTGCCACATTGCAACATTCTGATCCCAATCTGCAAATTGTTTTAAATGGATGCAATGCCAGACTAAACCACAATGGTGCAGACTATGGCATTCATCATGATACCTCAGGAAGTGTGGACTTAGTTTAATCATCTAATTATAAAGGATAGCCTTTTGTGCCATACAAGTTACCATACACTCCCTAAAAGTGAGATATTAAAAATTCTCATTCTAAATGTTCATGTTCATCGCCATCCTACATCTGAACATTATTCCTTTTCAATGACACTGGTACAGGGGACTCATTTTTTTTTTTTACTCGCCCTTTATGTCTTCTGCCATTTTCCATTTTGCCAGCAGTGTCCAGCTTGTCAGTCTCGCAGTTCTACTGTTTCTTTGACACCAGGCACCTTTAGTGCCAATGACATCATTCACACATCTTTGAAGGGTAATTGCTATGTTTTAGTGGTAATGGCTCTTTACACAAACTTTGTTAACCTATATCCACTTAAACATCCATCCATCCATCCACCGTCTAGCCCGCTGAATCCGAACACAGGGTCACGGGGGTCTGCTGGAGCCAATCCCAGCCAACACAGGGCACAAGGCAGGAACCAATCCCAGGCAGGGTGCCAACCCACCACAGCCACTTAAACATCAAAATGCTAAATCTATGGCATGGAGTATTCTTTGAATGATAAATTCCACAACATTACATTCAGACCAGGAATCTGACTAGATCAATAACTTTTGACATTTCTTATCAATCCATAAAAGTTGCACACCTCCATATCTTGCACAATGTGACGGAGCTGTTGAGCATTTTAATTGGACATTGAAAGATGAAGTTGCCAAGTAGTTATTCAATAAATGCATGATGATAACTTCCATCTCATTGAAATGGCCTATAATACCAGTAAACATGGAAGTGCTGGTTTTAATTCATTTTGTTTAACCAATGGCGGAAAAGCAAGGATAACACTTCATATCCTCTCCCAGGACATCAGCTCTGTAGGTTCACCATGTCCTGGTACTCCAGTTCCCTACGCAGCATCTCTAAAACAGAGGTTGCAACAGGCTTTCTAGTAAGTTTCCAGATTTAGTGAAAGAGTCAAGTCTGAACAAATAGCTTATTATAATAGATATGAAAAGTCATTTCTTTATACAGCAAGAGATATGGTACTTATTGATGAGCCAGCACAAAAGCACAATAAACTCGCTCACCGATAAGGGGGCCCCTTTAGTATTACATGTCATGTGAACTTTAAAATATGTCAGAAATAAACTCCAAAACCAAAAATTATTCATTACAAGCATCGTCTAAAGCCACATTTCCCTTCATGGGACTATTTAAACCAAATAAGAGACCATATCCTTCAGATTCTGTACAACTTCCTTCCAGTGCTTTACCTGGACTTTTACCCCCACCTTCATTATATCATTGGGTCAGGTGACAGTCAAAGACAGGAAGCACCAACAACACACCACCTCATGGGCTCTACAGAGCAAAGATCACAACAGCTGCCATTGGAATCAGTACATACATGCAAGAGACAAGACCCTCAACCTTGCATGCTGCAACAACAGGCATTGCTGGGAGAACTTACTTCTCTTTCAGCTTCTGCTCGACCTACCAAAGAACATCACTTGCCTAAATATATACAAGACTTTCATTTGGCTCAGTATTTCTTTGGCACGGTGGCGCAGTGGTAGCGCTGCTGCCTCGCAGTTAGGAGACCCGGGTTCGCTTCCTGGGTCCTCTCTGCGTGGAGTTTGTATGTTCTCCCCGTGTCTGTATGGGTTTCCTCCGGGCGCTCCGGTTTCCTCCCACAATCCAAAGACATGCAGTTTAGGTGGATTGGCGATTCTAAATTGGCCTGGGTGTGTTTGTGTGTGTCCTGCGGTGGGTTGGCACCCTGCCCAGGATTGGTTCCTGCCTTGTGCCCTGTGTTGGCTGGGATTGGCTCCAGCAGACCCTTGTGTTCGGATTCAGCGGGTTGGAAAATGGATGGATGGATGGATGTTTAGTTTTCTAGATCTGAAATATCAATTTCATAAATGAGGATATTTCTTTGGGGCAAAGGTAATGACAGTATAAGGTTAAATGTCTGAAAACAGGTTTGTACTGTATAATATTGAAATATGTTTCTGGGTAAACAGCCACCTTTTTAGCACATTAAGGAAGTGTGGTTGGAGAAAGAGTATGTGAGCAGTGACGTTCCATACACAGAAGTCTGGGTCTGTTTTTTTTTTTTTTCATTTTGAAAATTAATAAAAAAGAGATTCCTGCTAACGGTCTACTCGTGTTTATTCTGAAGTGTAAAGGAAGAAGAAATAAAGAAACATACAGTAGATGTGGGTAGTACTATCATTAGAATACACCAGCACAATACAGAAACAACCCAGAAGGTACATTATCTTCACCAATTTAGGCACAACTCAAGTATAAATCAACACAATGAATCCATCCTAGCCAAATGTTACTGCAGAATAAAATTAGCTATGCTGAATTACACAGACATTGATAGTGTTGTGTTTGTTTATTTTTCTGTGGTTTCAAAAATGATTTCTTGAGATTTCAAAATATTCTGTCTTTAAATAAATTACAACATTAGGTTATCTTTTCAAAATACAAAATATACAGAAAGTGTCAACATTTAATTCTATATGTAAATACTGTATATCCAAATGCAAGGAATCAATATCTTATCAATACTTAAAGAATGGCAATACAAGCTTCTGCACATTTGCAAAAATAGCTCTTGAGACCTTACTATGATGTCCACAAAAATATTATAATATATCATTAGCCAGATTGACTCATTTAGAGCACAACAGGGTACATTTATTTGACTAAATAAAGAAAATGTGATACAAATACCATATTCCCTTAATGTTATGCATAAGGCAAGAAACTAAAAATGTACTCATTTATTGTCTTAGAATTATATGATACATATTTCATTAAATATGATATATGATGGTGTATTTACCGATTATTAAGAAGAACAGGTCTCTTCAACAATAACATTCTTGACAAACAGTTGTGAACACTGAAGTTGGAAAACAACGGGAATCTAAACCAATTTAAAATAAAAAGCAATTTCTTTAATATTTATTCTTGGTGAGTTAAAGAAAAGGCTCAGAGCAACTGATTTGGGTTTAGGCAGACTACTCTAAAAGAAAAAAATGTTCTCTCTTTTACCACCTAGTTTGTTCATTAGCCAAAGAGAGGACAGAAAAAAAACATAACAGTTCATTTTGAGGTCATACATAGATTATGGGTTTCTTCTTAATTTATGACATATAGGAGTATACCAAAAACAAAGAACTGCCAGGCACTCACATTTCTAAGGAATGTGCCCTTCTCAGTAGACACACACAAAACCAATTTAAGCAGTTTTTTTATAGTTCATTACATTAGTTATAAAGAGATTACATTCTTATAGTTTAAATATCTTCATTAGATTATATTTGTTTGGTTAGATTAATAATATTTATTTATTAATTCATAAATGACATTTTTGTCTTATATTTTTAAGCAAGAGTGACGAAAACAATCACATTGAGTTATAATATCACAGGGTATTCTGTTAATATCAAGAGGTCAGCATTTTCACATAAGAGAATGTAAGCCAGTCTCATATTCTGTGCATAAACTTAATTCCTTTCCTAACTAACCGAAGATCAAATCATATAGAAGTAAAAATCATATAGCTCTCTGCAGCATGATTAATATAAAATACAGTCATATAATCATGCTTATAATCATCTGCGGTGGGCTGGCGCCCTGCCTGGGGTCTACTTCCTGCCCTGCGCCCTATGCTGGCTGGGACCGACCGGCTCCAGCAGACCCCTGCAACCCTGCTGTTAGGATATAGCAGGTTGGATAAATGGATACTTATAATCATTACAGTTAATAATGTTTTTTTTCCTGCTTTCCCACAGTGCACTTCTGAGCATATTGTTATGCATTTCCGATTAATTTTATTAAATGAACTTCACATTATTTACTCTTTAAAATGTACATAATGGACACTGCACCCTAAAGTTTTAAGGAAACAGTTTTCTTCTAGAATTTTTCTCATTATTTTTAGTGAATAAGCCCATAGTAGAAATGGAAATATGGGTTATCTGATGATATCTAAAATAATTTCATTTTTATCTTACTTCAGGAGTATCTATCAAATGAAGACTTTGCGGAAACTTTGGGAATGACACGCTCCATTTTCTATGCTTTACCTCTTTGGAGACAGCAAAATTTGAAAAAAGCGAATGGTCTTTTCTAGAAGAATGTTTGTTTTTTCTTGCTCTTTCTGTCTTTACATCTTGAAACAGTTTGCAGACTCACAATAAATGGAAGAATATTATTACTTGGCTACAGTTTGTAACATATTTGACTCTCAATTAATATCCATCTGCTTACTTTTAAAGAAGGTTTAACATAATAAAAATAAAAAGTTTCATACAACTATTAAAACAAGTGTTTATCCTTTTGTACTTTTCACAAGATATTATAATAATTAAGTTACATTTATATTGTACTGTAATTGGAATTTTATATCATTATGATTATACTGAAACTAAAAAAAAAACAACGGATTAAACTTTATATATTCAGTCCTGAGTTAGTATTTATCAAATCTAACTTCAAGACTTGAGTCATTATAGTTTGGTCTACAGCAGCTCTGCATGTCACTTCTTCTTTCATGTGCTTATTCTGGTAAGTATTACTCTGGGTAGACCAGTTCATCCTATCTTAAGCAAAAGCCTTCAGCTTCTTCCAAGTGCGAGACATAATATCTCCAGCACGCAACAAGTCTGCTCCTGTGTCTGCTCTTAGTGGGCCATGCCTGATTCATCTCTGTGTGAGACAATAAAGTAAGTTTGCATTATCACTATGTGGCCAAACCAACTCAGCAGGCTCTGCTCAATCCAGAGAAGCAGCACTTCAACTCTACTGCTGAGCTCCTCAACCTGTCACAGAGAGTTAGTATACTGTAACAGCCTTGCAGAAGAACATGATTTTTGTCACTTATACAGAGAATGTAATTCTTTCAGTCGCTATAAAGCTTATAACCAGGGATGACGATGGAAATGTACACTGAAAGCTTCATTTAAGAATATACCTCCAACATTACCGCCAAAGTTGAGTACAACATTTGCAAGACCATAAATCATCGGTGCATTTACAATTTCTGACGTCACAGCTGTGGAGGAAGTTATTTCTTTATTGTAGCTACAAAGTCTTCAGGGCCTTTCTAACGCTAGACTAATTTTTAAAGGATATAATGTAATAGGATATAATATAATAAAAGGATAGAACATAATCCCAATATTAATATAATTGTCTCATCTTTTCTCTACTTCAGTATTATTGACTTTACTATGCTTTGGGTTTTCATGTCTTTTAATCATCTTATTTCAGATTTCAACATTCCTGTGTTTTGATTATTGCATTTTTGTTAGAACCTATGCTAAACCCTGAGTGGGAATCGGTGAAGTAGCTGTATTCAGCCTAAATCATGTGAAACATCCTAATTACACAAGTAAACTCTGCTCAGCCACGTACCTTCTGAAGCAACTGGCTTATTTAGTTGTGTAAATAGGAGAATTGATAAGGAACCACTAATTGGTTATTTTATATTTATGAATAGTTTGAAAAGATCTGAAGAACCATGCTTTCAATTTCTCATTGCCAAATTTTTTGCAATAGAGAAATTTAAAAAAATCAATGCTTCATTTTTTTAAACAAAACAAATGTTAAAAAGTTCAAGTTGAAGGATATTTATTTGAAAAATTAAAAAATTTACATTAAACATTTAGAGAATACTAGCCAAAAAAAGTGTTCAAGCCACAACAATAAAGATTGTTTCTTTAAAAAAAAAAAAAGGAAGAATTGTTAAAATTTTCTAAAAACATCTTCATAATAATCTTTGATTATTTCTTCATGCGTTTTATATTTTGGCAGCTCTTTGTTTAAAATGTATTAGTGATTAGGTTTTAAATGATCAGTATATGCCCTAGATATAATTAATGAATGCAATAATTACAATTTGTATTTTAAAAACCATTACAGCTGAATACAATAAATATCCTTATGTAATGATTTTTTTTTTATATACAACAGCCATTTTAATGCTGAACATCATGTCAAATCACTGAACATTATGGAGTGTAGCCTTGTACTTAACAAACTGGACTGAAAACAGCAGAATCAGAATCTTACTCTTCCCCCTCCTTCATTGAACATTACCTGCACTGCTTTCAAATTTGTACTGTAAAGTTGTAAAGTACTTTGTGATAGAAAGAAACTATCCATCCATCAATCCATCCATTTTCCAACCCACTGAATCCGAACACAGGGTCACGGGGGTCTGCTGGAGCCAATTCCAGCCAACACAGGGCACAAGGCAGGAACCAATCCCGGGCAGGGTGCCAACCCACCGCAGGACACACACAAACACACACTAGGGCCAATTTAGAATCGCCAATCCACCTAGCCTGCATGTCTTTGGACTGCGGGAGGAAACCGGAGCACCCGGAGGAAACCCACGGGGAGAACGTGCAAACTCCACACAGAGAGGACTCAGGAAGCGAATCTGGGTCTCCTAACTGCGAGGCAGCAGTGCTACCACTGCGCCACCGTGCCTCCCAGAAAGAAACTATTTAAAATAAAAGTATGTGACACATATAACAAATTAAAGAGATACAAATGAGTTAAATAATGAAAAGAAAGTCAGAATGCACTAGAACATCAAAGATTGTGAAAGCCTATTGCAGTAACATTAATATATTTTAAAATTAAATTTTTTTTTAAACTAAACTTAACATTACATTTACAAAGTAAATGTGTTAGAATCAAAAAAATCTATGCAGTGCTCAGAGAAATGGAAATGTTCAATAGAGATAAATTAATGTCACTGAACATTATCCATCCATTATCCAACCTGCTCCATCCTAACTACAGGGTCACGGGGGTCTGCTGGAGCCAATCCCAGCCAACACAGGGCGCAAGGCAGGACACAAATCCTGGGCAGGGCGCCAGCGCCCCACAGGGCTCAATAAACATAGTTAATATGAAAAAATAAACCACATTTCATTACCTTACTCGTATTTAACTGAGTAAGTATAATCAGGAGATCAAATAATTTATTATCAAGTTAACCACCATAAGCAGTATAACAAATACTGAGAGGCCTACTACAATATAAAGGTAAGAAACTATTACAATTTTGTCTGACACCTAAGAGCTTAAAACAAAGTAAGAATTTCATTACATGGTTTTAACATGTGTTATTACTGTGTACTGTATATGACAATAAACTTCTTGTATAACAAAAAACACCCCATATGATGAAAACCTAGGACCAGCTACTACCAAAATATGCTTATGTAACATATCCATTATTAAGTATGAATGTGTATCTTTGATGGCTTAATATTGCTTTTCTGACCATAGACCTGTAAAATTTGCCACCAGTGATAGAATCATAAATTAAAAAGAACCAAAATAATAGGGAGGACGATGTCAGGGCTACAGTCCCCAGGGTGAACAAGAAAACTAGTCCTCCACCTTGGAAATGTCTATAAAAACGCTACAGTAAATATATTAAAACATGATTTAAAAGGAAGAATGTTTTGTTTCGAAAAAAACAAATCAAAATCCAGATTGAATTTGGAGACATTTAAGCTGTTTTCTATACAAAATGGGAACATTTCCTTTCCTTTAAGGCATAAGAGATTAGTCTTAGTATCTGTGAGAAACATTTGCTTACTGTTAGGGCAACTGAAAGGAGTGCTGTGGTTTTCTGGGTAAACTATGTAAACATGATTTATAAATTAAAGATTCACTTCCATCATCCAACCCGCTATATCCCAACTACAGGGTCACGGGGGTCTGCTGGAGCCAATCACAGCCAACACAGGGCACAAGGCAGGAAAAAAAACCTCGGGAAAGGCGTACACACACACACACCAAGCACACAGTAGGGACAATTTAGAATCGCCAATGCACCTAATCTGCATGTATTTGGACTGTGGGAGACACGAGGAGAACATGCAAACTCCACGCAGGGAGGACCTGGGAAGCGAGCCCAGGTCTCCTTACTGCGAGGCAGCAGTGCTACCCACTGTGCCACCGTGCCGCCAAAGATACACTTAATTTTGTAAATATTTTTAACTGCATAGACCAATTCATCTGTGATACAATAATTTGTGAAAAGATAAGAAAGACACAGCGGTGCACTAAAAAGAATACAGATGATGACACTAATAATTGGTTTCATCTGTGAAAAAAAATAAATAAATACAAACACAGCACAGTAGCCTTCACAAAATATGTTGTATGAGTGCAAGTAAAGTTCTCATCACTATTTTAGAAACAAGAGTATAATAAAACAAATTCAAAATTTAATTTGTGACATTGATCAAAGTATGGATAGGCACAAGCAGTATTTTCTCAAAGTTTAAATAAAATAACTTTGATCTATTACTGCTTCAAAGGACTTCTTCACAAACCTTGAATTTCCTGGAGTAAATGGGTCAGGGGAGATGTGCCATTCACACCTCAGACAATTCCCGCCTTGACAATCAATGTCTCAAGGCAAGAATTGTTTTCCCAGTTAATATTGATCACAAGATGTCGCCAAAGATTTCTACTTACATCTGAGTCTTCATAATTCAAAAATATTGATGAGTTAGAAAATACGATAATTGTATCTGGCAGAACTTTGTATACCCCATAAATGAGCATTTCACATTTTGCAGAGCCTTATCTCACTAAATACCCATCTCAAATCCATTATGGTTCTCTGGTTTAACACCCACTTTAGACAGAGACCTGAAATGGTGTAAAGAATCATTCAGCCAATTTCACACAACAAGTAAAAGTAATTTCTTACAACACAAAGGGAGCACTCAAAGGAATGAAAGAAGGAAGATGATGCTGCCTTATCTTGACTGATTTAGTTGATCCACAGTCAATTTGCACTTCTCTCCCTTTTCGTTCACTTGGCATCCATGTGGCATGTTCTATGTTTTCTCCCATTTCTCCTCAATAACCTGAAAAAAGAACGAACAGGTTAAGAAAAGACTAATGAAAACACGGTGCATATTTAAAGTATAGAACAAGCATATTTTCCATTTTAATATATTTATATCCAAATTATGTAGTATTTCATTTGGAAGCTTGTAATGCAGAATCATACTAATCTTATAACATTATATTGCATATCATACAGAAGAATTTATAAACAGAAACCAATCAATTGTTGCATTCAAAAAATAAATCCTGTTTAAAAGGATGTTTGGGTTAATCTGCGAGTTCAAGTGTGTAACCAAAGCAAGTACAAGGCAGATATGAATCATTTGCAAGTGCATCCAAAGGATTAATTGCTGAAATAGCTGGGCAATACATGTGAAACCTACACATGAACCTTTTGTCCTTACTAATACAGTATATTCTAAATATACCACAATAAATCCATCCATTTCAAAGGTTGTTACTAACACTAACAATTTTGACAAATTCATATCTTTTGTTTTGCCTAACTGTATGTGTGTAACATTTTCTAATGAGGAAAAAAAGAACAATTTTGAATGAAAGCCATTGACATCCCAAAAGTAATGTGAGAATACATTGTGCACAGCTCCTTAGCCCCTTACATACTGCTACAAAGGCTTTTAATTGGATGTTAGTTATGTGGCATTTAAAATCCATATGACATCTTGATTCAACTCTGGAGTCCACATACTGAGAAGCAGGTATGAACTTGATCACAATAAAGAATTCTGCTAATGTAGAAAGTTAAAAAGGCCGGATAGTGACACTAATTTGCATACTACTAGAAGGGCATGAACACATGTGTAAAGGTTTATGGGATTATGTAGTGTATGCAATTCTGAAATGTGATGTAATGAACCTAATGTCTTCCTCAATTTTATGTTTACCTTTATTTTGGGAGCATTGCATATTATGGGTATATTTATACCTTATTTTTTCCTATGTTGTGTCCTTCTGCCAATTTGATTTGGTAAAACTCATAAGACAAAACATCAATGGAAGGGCACAATATAAGAACACCAACAATCAACATTCCTTAATTTCCATCAAACATCCAATTTTACAGCAATACTTGGACTTTCAGTTTACCAAAACTAATTCAGATGATTAGATACTCAAGTTGTTAAACTCCTTATGCCATTGAATAAGATAATAGTGACGGTATATGAAACAAAATGTCACCTGCAAAATGTAACATCATGGGGATTTACAAAGCACCCATTTAAATTCTGTTTACCTTGCAACAGAATAAAATAAGGATGGCAGGGGTAAAGTTGGGTCTATTGAGCAATACAACAGTAGATGGCGAAAAACAAATGTTATTTGGGTTTTAAATGCTGTAATTGTGGTTTGGTGATAGCAAGGGTTGCTAGGCTAGCACCATTAGGTCTACTCAGGTAATGGTTCATATGTTTTCAGGAAGGATAATGAATGTCTGCCACTTGCAAATGTTATCAGCTGTAAGTAAAAGGAAGAGGAAGTATTTAGAGTTTCGAGTAATAATGTTCATCATTAGGAAGGTGCTGTGTGGTAGAGGATAAAGTCTGTAATTGCTTTAGAGTTTCATGGTACTTGCTTTTACAAAGTACTTGTCTTCTTGTATACTTTCTAGTTCACCTGCTATCTTAAAGATCTATATTTTTTGTTTTTATTTGTGCATGTTGTTTTGGTGTCAGAGTGATTAACACTACTGATCCACAGATCCAGAGTTCAGGGTTCAAATCCTGGCTCGGGTACTGTGTGTGTGGCATATGTATATCACTCTAACCCAATAAACCTAGATAAAAATGTACCCAGAAGGATAACACTAATTGTTTTATTTATATTGGCTTTGTGCTTGCATGTTCTCTCAGGGATGCTTTAACCACAAGTCAATTAAAGAAATCATGTAGGGCATGAAAAAGCTTAATGAATAAAAATCTGAAAGGCATTCAGTGGTGTCACGTTAACATATTTGGTGCTAATACATTTTCCTTAGTCTTGGCTTCCTTTTTAGAAAGGACGTCACTTCTCTGGATGATTTCTTAATTATCTTTTATTACTTTATTTTCAAATTACATACATTTTCATGTGATGGCAAGTAATACAGTATGTTATTTATTACAATAAAAATTTAGTGAAGGCATTCAATGTGTTCTTTTTCATTTTTTTTTCATAGATTCACATTACTTGTACTCTTATATCTTAAGAAAGCAACCCCAGATTAATATAAATTAAGAATTTTGTTATTACTACAATATTAACATTTCAAAGTAACTTTTTCTAGTGGACTAAATCCCCTTGTGCCAGCTCCCAGTATATTTATCCCCTATTCGGGTGAGAATTGACCGATGCACTAAAAAATAAACAAGATGTTTAATGCTGTTTGCTTTTCAGCATCTTTTGAGCTGCAGTGATGGCATTCATGTCAAACTAATGGACTGCAAGTCAAAAATTTGCTTTTTTGCCTATCAATCTACACTAATAAGCCCATAATGATGAATTGAAAACATGTTTTCAGAAAGATTTGCAGATTTACTAAAGATCAAAAATTGATATCTCTCTTTAATCGTATTCAAATTCTTTGCAGTGGCACACCAAGTTACGGTCAGATGTATCCTGTTTGTTTTAATTCTCCTTGAGATGTGTCTAGAACTAGATTGGAGGCCACTTGTGGACAATTGAATGGATTAGGTTTAGTTTTAAAAGGCACACATCTGTGTATATACAGTAAGTTCCAACAATTCACATTGCATGTCAGAAGAAAAACCAAGCCATAAGATCTCTGTGATAAAATTGTGGTGAGGCATGGACCAGAGCAAGTGTATAAAAACATTTCCAAAGCTTTGAGTGTTCCCAGGGTCACAATGGCCTTAATAATTGTGGAAATCCAGCCAAACTGAGCAAGCAGGCAAGTCAGGGAGGACACCAACATCACAATAATCACTTTAACAGGGCTTCAGAAATTCTCTGCTGAGACACAAGAACAGGACAACCAATCTCAGCTGAACTCCATCGATCAGGTGTTTATGGTAGAGTGGCTAACTTCATATCATACAGTCAAAACAACGCCAGTGTGGCTTTGGGACAAGTCTCTGACTGCTCTTTAGTGGTTCAGAATTATATCCCATAGAACATCTGTGAAGAGACAAAATGATTGCACTTCACAGACAATTACTGTCCAATTTAATGAAGTTTGAGAGAATCTGCCAGAAAGAATGGAATAAACCACCCATTTCAGATGTGAAAAGATGATAAAGACTTACCCAAGTAGACTTGAAGTGGTTGCTACCAAAGGGGCTTCTACAAAGTAGTGTTGAAGGATCTGAAATCTTGCATTCATATAAGTATTCAGTTTTTGATTTTAAATAAATTTGCAACCTTCTGAAACAATGTTTTCTCTTTGCCATTACGGTTTATTGGGTGTTGATTGATGGGCAAAAATGGTAAATGTATCCATTTAAAATGAAACCTACAACACAATAAAGTGTGCAGGAATTGCATAAGTCTGAATAGTTTCAGAACCCACAGTAATTATATCAAGCCAGAGAGTTAGTTCACATTTATCTGCCACTTATGGTGTTATAGGTTAGTAAAGCTAGCACACTATAGATCACAACTCTAATAGCTCATGAAACTAAAGACAATGATGAATCAAATGAAAAAGTGTGATTATGCAACAGGTTTGGCACAACACACCACATGGGATTATGTGGTCTCAGGAATTAGATGAAAAGATCAATAAATATAATGAATAGTATACTACCTTAGACTTATTAACTCTGTACATCTCTTCATTTTTGGCCTACGTCTTCCAGTATAAAGACATGGACAGCTGGAATGTGTTCAAGCACCAGAAGGAGCAGGCATGGAACCTCTCCTGGAACAGTTTACGGGAATTCCTGGGTAGGGAAGCTAGTTCATTATAAACAACATATGCACACATATTCAGCATATTGTTTTTGCAAAAGTATAAAAACAGAGTTCTTAATGAAAAGCCAAAATTGTGAATTAAGTTATATAGATTTTTTGGAGGTTCCTTGAATGAACAAAAACAGAATATTCAAATACATTTAAAAAATTTAACAGTGTTGTTCCAGTGTCTATCAATTTTTCTTCAGGTATTCTATATCCAGTTTAGCAATGTTGGTTGATCAGAGACTAGCTGGCTACACCTGATGATACAAGGTTGCAATCCACCCTGGACAATGGCGTGAGTCCATCGCTGAGCATAGATATTTATACAACTAAACGGTTGCCAGCTATCCTAACACATACATACACCTTCTTGGGCTGCAGAATAGGCAGACCTCTTCCAGGTATTGACAAGCAATGTCAATTGCTACATTTAGCTTGCTGTAAAAAAGAAAACCGACAAGTGAGTTTGAGTCATTGACAATGGATTAAAATTTGTCGTAGATAGGGTAATTTAGGGTTTATGTACCAAAATGTTAATTTGTCCAATGTAGACTTACCCAACTGACTTTTTTATTTTTTTAAAAAGAGAGAAAGGTGTCTATACAAGAAATTTATTAAACCTCCTTGGTGTGGGGAATTCAAAACAGTACACTCAAAAAAAAACCAAAAAAACCCCACAAATGGCACGTTAGAACAAACAGTAGGAATAAACAAAAACTGATTAGAATAGGGGTGCCATTGTGGCACTGTGGTAGCGCTGCTGCAATGCAGTAAGGAGACCAGGGGTTGTATCTCAGGTCCTCCCTGCATGGAGTTTGCATGTTCTCGCCATGTCTGCATGGGTTTCTTCCAGGTGCTCTGGTTTTCTTCCACAGTCATTAGACATGCAGGTTTGGTAAACTGGCGATCCTAAATTGGCCGTAGTGTGTAGCTGGGGTGTGTGTCTTTACCCTGCAATGCAATGGCACCCTGTCCTCGTAAGTTCCTGCCTTGTGCCCAATGCTAGCTGGAGTAGGCTCCAGCATCCCCAATGACCCTGTTAAAAATAAGTGGGTTAGAAAATGACTGACTGCTTAGAACGGAAAGGTTCCTGTGTTACAAATCCAGACAATCAACTATTAATTCCCTTTCAGCAAGATCGTAACTCAGAAATACTTACCTGTCACAACTTAGTTTACATGTATTTTATTCAGAGGTACTGTATTTCATACTACAGCAATACATAAGTATCATAACATTATCAAACCCTAATATTCCAATTTAAATTCCCAGTTGACCAGACGTTTTTTGTATGGGTGAGGAAAACCAAACAAATGGAAAAAAGAAAAAAATGTAAAGCACACGCGGGGAGAGCGTGTACACTCCACAAAGATCGCAACCGGGTGGCCACCTTTAATATTAACATGTATTGCAAAAGAACACTGAAAAAAAGTATGTTTAAGCCACAGCACTGCCTTAGTTTCTTGACGTGGCTTAATGCGACGCATTCCTGTTCATTTGTTAGAGCAAGCGATAAAGGGTGGAGCTTTGTGTAGACTGTTGCATATTCATCTTTAGATGTCGGTAGGGCCCACACGGCCATCACTAACCCGTCCTCTCTCCATTTGAGAGACTGTCTTAAAAGTAAACGGGAGCCGGCTTGTCCTCGGACGAGTGTAGGATGTGGGTGGGGCTGTTGGCCAAGCCTGCAAACAGCTGTAAGTTCATGGAAAGATTTGCCGCGTCTGGTTTCGTCCGCATGCGCAAAGGTAAAGAGGCGGGGTAAGTGACGTTGCACCTACCTGATTATCTATGCATGCCAGGAGCTCAAGCAGCTGCTGAATGAGGGAAGTTGGGAGTATGAAAATGCCCACGGAGATATAACGTAGTAAATTAAACCTGGCAGAAAAATGCTATTGCTTAATGTTGGATGGACATTCCTTAACAACCCATCATTCCATTGATCCGTTTCTATTTTCATTTTTGGAAGAACACCGACCAGATCGTACGGAATTGAGGCACAAAGGCAGATGCGGCTCTAGGTTGCGTTGCGGTTGGACTAAGAGTAATCGTGGGAAATTTGTTTTATTTAATCTGCAGTTGGGTAAAACGGGCTGACCGTGTTGCGGAGTCGGATCTATCTTGTATTGCAGTTCTTTTAGAGGTACACCGAGTGAGCAGAGATCGACGCATGGTGAGATGCCAGTTTGACCTCGCTCAGTTAAACATTTAATGAAATGGCTGGCGCGGTGGAGATATTTTGTTCGTTTCACAGAAGCTGCTGTTTTCCAAGGGAATCCTTGAAGCAAGCGGAGTGATCCTTTCACATCCTTTCATAACAACATCAAAATATCCATAAAAATGGGCAACAGTCTATCGAACATGTCTGCTTTTCAGTCCTTGCACATTGTTATGTTGGGTTTGGACTCTGCCGGCAAAACCACTGTGTTGTACAGACTAAAATTCAACGAGTTTGTGAACACCGTGCCAACGATCGGCTTCAATACCGAACGAATCAAACTGAGTAACGGGGCCGCAAAGGGCATCAGCTGCCATTTCTGGGATGTTGGGGGACAAGAGAAGCTGCGGCCGCTCTGGAAATCCTACAGCCGCTGCACGGACGGCATTATATACGTGGTGGACTCTGTAGACGTGGACAGACTGGAGGAGGCGAAAACGGAGCTCCATAAAGTCACCAAATTTGCCGAGAACCAAGGAACCCCGCTGCTAGTAATCGCAAATAAGCAGGACTTGCCCAGATCCCTGCCTGTTGCGGATATCGAAAAACACCTTGCGCTCCACGAGCTCTCCCCCTCCACCAGCTACCACGTTCAACCGGCTTGTGCTATCATAGGCGAGGGGTTAACCGAAGGCATGGACAAGCTATACGAGATGATCGTGAAACGAAGAAAATCACTGAAGCAGAAGAAGAAGCAGCAGTCACAGCCGCCACCGCAGCGGTAATGCGTTTTTTTCCATTTTCACACTACTGCGGGGCGCCTAGAAAGACACGCGTCCCGTGTTTTGATCTCCCAAAGGTGCCTAACTGGATTTTGTTTTTATTTTACAGTTCATACTGCGATCGAGGTGCTGAGGATTTCAGTCGCAGTGAACTTTCTGAATGAAGCATTTCTAGACCTGCGCACATTTGTTTAAACATTGAAAATATCGGGGAGAATGAGGAAATGGGATTCCGCACCCTTTTAACCGATAGTCCGAGGTTTCGTGCAGCAGCAGTGGAAATGTCACTTTCGGGGAAGCACACGCACCCCAATATTAGCAGAGCAGACGGCGGAGTAAACCCAGGACGTGTTCTGCTGTCCGTTGATTGCTTTATTAATGGTATTCATTTAGTCTGCAGTGATCCATATTTTGTTCCTGAAATTATTACTGACGTCACCCCCGAGTCACTGTCCATTGATTGGTGGGATGTGTGTTTACAAATCAATTAAAATAATAACATTTTATTTATTAAAATGTGAAGATAATAGATTTCCGTTTTTAGTATAATATATAGGATTGCTTTATTTTATTTTTTTACAGATTGGGAATTTCATTGTGAAGAGTTATTCTTGATTTGCCTTTTTCTCTACCCTGTTATGTCTCCAATTGTTTACTTTTTTAATGCAGATAACTGGAAGGGTCACTTTATGATCATCAGCCACAGGTTTTAAAACTCTACTTTGTCTACTGTTCTATTTTCACTAAGGAAGTCCACTGTGTGTTTTCCATCTGTTACATTATAAATCTCTGTAAGTTATGGTGTGCTGCTTGTGTAAAAAGCCTTGTGGTGGTCCCCACCATTAAAAGGAGTGATATGAAAATGAAATTGTCACAGTGATGATGCCTGTATATTACACAATCCAGTAAAAACAAACACATACCAAATCCTATGTGAATGTTTAATCCTGTAAGATGTTATAGGATTTACATATACTGTATATATTTCACATGACTCATTTTAATCTTTTTGAAATCCTGTTGGATTTTATGAGCTGGCAAAGATGATTTTTTGCCAGGTAACCTAATGGAGAGGGTATTCTGTAACTCACTATTGTACTGTATTGCCCGGGGCATTCATGAAACAGAGTTTAATTTACAAATACTTTCAGAAAAATATGGTATTGACTGTGGCACCATTTCTGTGTATTGATTATATTATTATTATTTTTTTTTTTTTTTGCACTTTTGTAGTACAACACTGTAAAATGAATAGTGGGTCAAATGATCCAAAAAAACTACTGCAGTATTTTTTATATTAAAGTATTTAAATTGTATACACATACATTCTAATGTTACTGTCTGAAACACAACTGTAAGCATTTCTATGTTTTTCATGTTTTGTACCTGGTAACTGGGCTAATCCTGATTACCTTAGCTTGTTTTCACCAGATGCCATTAAGTCATTTCCTTTTTAAGGCATATCATTTGATTTGTTTTTTCAATAAAAAATGTTTTAAGATATTATACGTATCATTCAAAGGACTCATGCTTGTTTCAATCTGTTCATACAATACAAAGAAGAAAAATATTGATTACATACCCAAACTTGAGTGTTTCTGTGCATTTACACTGAGTTTACATAGTCACCCTGTGGAAAAAAAGGCTATAGGAAGCAGTTAAATAAATGTACACACATTAAAGAGAAACCTTTTAAAAATAAGCATGTTAGTAACTTTTAGAATTTCTTACTTACATTGCATGACTATGCAGAATTTTTTCTAGGCAAATAATTTAAAAAACATAGCACTCCTCCATATGTTATTTTTTTTTTTTTAAATCAGCCTGCACCCCTAGTTTTGTGTTGGAAGGAAATGCCTTAAAAATAAATGCATGAAAAATTCCCAACCAGCAGTCCATCTGACTTTGATAATGTCTTCTTTTTAAAGATTTTACTTATGAAAAAGTAGAGAAAAAAATCATACAGATCAGAAAAATAATTACAGTATAAGTCTGGGGAGCTTAGAACTCATCTGGGGACATTGGGAGCCAAACAGAAATCCAGTTTTGGATGGAGTGCCAGTTCTTGTCAGGACACAATCCATACATGGTTGTACTAGGTCAGTCTGAAGTCTTCAGCCAGCCTTCTTTGAAATATAAGGGCAAAAAGTGAACCTATAAAATTGGAGAAGAACTTGCACACTCCACACAAACAGTGAACAAACAAGGATTTGAATTGAGAACTAAAGGTGTGAAAGAGTAGCACTACTAACAGATTTTTTTATAGCACCATCCTTATTAACTTCCATTACTTTAGAATTAAAACTGAAGACCCATGATTGATGAAAAAGAGAGTACCATTTAACTAACAATTCATAAATCTCCACTTTTTGGTGCCCTAGTTTAGGAATAATGTGTTTTAGCAATGAGTGTTTGTTCTTACACAGGATGTTTCCCACTGATATCCACTGTAATGTAAACAGACCCCCCTATTGTTCTTAGGGTTTCTTATCAGGGGTATTTTATGTTACCTTAGGGCACATGCTGTTATATGTGTTTTTAATGGAAATATGTTGTAATCATTTGTTCCCAGGCTGGCAATAGATTGTGTGTGTGTATATTGTATGGTATGGTGTATCGTGGTGTATTATGGATGCAATGAGAAGTGAAGCAAAATGACACCTTTTATTGGCTAACTGAATAGATTACAATATGCTAGCTTTCGAGGCAGCTGAGGCCTCTTCTGTTTTGCTTCAATTCCCACTCAGAGAGAAGCAAAAGGCAAAGTCCACCAAAACGGTCACTGGACCAGGAATTGAATTCAGACCTGTCAAACCACTATGTCTTTACAATGAACTTGTTAAAAGAGTTCATGTTTAATGTTTAACACACATATATTAATTTGCCACATGAAAAAGGATCCTTAACATTAGACTATATGTGTGTGATTTCTGTTATATTTCATTGTCTTGATGAACTAACGTGAACCATGTTATATTTTTTTCAAAGACCACAAGTCTAAGGCAACCTTTTTAAAATATTGCATATGCACAATATACTGTGTACATGGAAGACTTTGTCTTTTGTTAATTTACAGAATGGAAGTTTCAAAGTGATGTTTCTAAATTACAGTGTAGCCACCAAGTTCTCTTTTTCAGTTGTCAGTTAATATCACAAAGATCAGACATAGGTCAAATTTCAGACAATTATCATATTTGTAAAATTCATATCGGGATGTTTTTGTAAGATATTGAAAAGCACGAGACATGCTACACATGAATGTCACAGTAAACTCCGCTGCCTCTTAAATCCTGGAAGCAGAGTAGTATTTCTGGCCAGGCAACATACTCGTACCTAGAGATGGACTTATATTCCATTTAGATTTGCTTTCTTCTTTGCACCCAATGATTTTTGGGTGGGGTAAGTTATCCTAAGTGTATGGATTAGAAAAATGAGTGGATAACATTGTGCAACGTAGCTAACATATTCTGAAAGCAGGTTCTATTCAAATGTGGGTACAACCTTGCAAAATGTCATTATATCCTATCAAATTTGGTGGGAATAAAGCAATAGTCGAAGAAACAATATAAGACAATAACATTCCCACAAAACAAATAGTACATAATAATAATAGATCGTATGTGTTAAATAAAGCTTGCCTGGGGGGTCTTTTTATTGTTTTGTATGAAATGTTTTCAGTTTATGTTTAGAAATGTGTTTGATAGATTAAACTCTCTCATGTCCATGCTTTTAATGTGTACATGCATACATATGAAAGGTAGTGTCCAAGCCATGATTAATGTAACTGAGCAGATTGGTAAATTTGTTCTTCCATATCGAGTAACAACTAAATGCAAAGCACTTTGAGGCACTCCATTGTAAGGGAGCTCTTCTTAAAGGTTGTAATTTGAGTCATATGGTTATTGTTGTTTAACGTTTTATATTTTAATATGCTTAGAGTTTTTTTCAACAGACAAAAATTGCAATGAATGGACATTAAAATAATACAAAGGCACTGTGCAATCTTTCTATCAACCCTATAAACTGTTCATTCAACCCAACATGTCGTTTCAGTTTCTACAAACCTAACATTTCCAATGTAATGTTGACATTTGAGGTTATGTTTTTGCTGCTTTCAGCCACACATATTCCACATAATTGGATTGATTAGATTTGGAAAAGGATGGGAGGATGAATATTTCTTTAAATAAAAAAAGAGATGCACCTTTAGAACAGAGTCTTGGGGGATCACACTTTTTAAGATCAATGTGCTTAATGAATTTTTATCAAATAAAAAAATGAAACCATAATCTAAACATAAACAGTGCAGCTCAGGCGCATACAGTAAGACCTCTGTTTACATGGTGGAGAAACCCATCACCAAAATCTGAGTTGGGTAATAGGCTAGTGAGAGCCAAATTATTAGATCTACTGTAGTACCCCAATTTTTTAATTTGACTCTTGAAAGACATTGCATAATGTTATTAATTATGTATGTTTCTGATTTAGATATTCAACTTGAGCAATAATCATTCCCTTCTCACCTTCCTCACCACTAAACATGAACCTATAAGCAATGGTCTAAAATGTACAACTGCTCTCAAGAGTCTAAACAAAAAAGATTTGCCATGTTTTGTGGAACAGCTAGGTTGATCCACATTACTTGTTGGTTAGCACATGCAAGTAAGAATTTCACTGTATTTTGTATCAGTAATGATCCTGTAAACCTATTAATGTAATGTTTTCCAATTTCAAATTGTACATCCTTTTGTGGATCACAGGGTAATATGTGGTTTTTATTATTGAGCAACATAAGTTGAAAAGCTGGCAATGTAGCAATGGAAAAGTATATTAGGGGCGCTGCTGAGCGAGTGCTTTCCATCCAGGATCAACCAGAGAAATGTAATAAGTTGACAAATTTTGAGATCTCAAGTAAAAACAGATGTCCAGCAGATTTTGGGGCCTGGTTTCATCTTTGGCAAAAGAGGTTTAATCCTGAACAGATGTTACTGTAAATGCTTTCTAGGACAGAGGAGTACCATGTACAATTTTAAATTGTGTTAAACCTTGCCTACTAAAAATCAAGAAAGAGTATATTCTTTGTAGAATGGTTTTCCAATTATTGTCTGTGAATATGAATGTTAGACCTTCATCCAGCACTGTTTTAAGTAATCCTTTTCTGGAGATTTGTTTCCATATAGTGTCTCCATATTGCACAAAAGTGTTTGACAGAAAAAAAACTAAATAATATTATAGAAAATGAATAATTTGGGAATGAAGGAAAAGTGTTTTTGCAGCAGAATGTGTAAATCTTGATGAATCTCAATATCATGCATGTGCCAAAGGTAAATGCTAGATACTTCAGTGAAAGGATTCTCAGAATTTGATATCCAATTTCAGAATAAAAGGTCTTTCACTATACCCTGCTGTTTTCTTTTTTTAAACCAAAGCTGTAACTAGACTCTCACTAGTTACCACATCAAAAGCCTTATGAATGGCATCTTAAATAATATTGTACTTTCAACTGCTATGAAATAAAAAAAATACAGCACATTAATAAAACAGAATACCTCCTGCTGAAATTAATGTACTCAAAATCTAATATTCAGCTCTGTCTTTTTACATTTAATTTATGTGTCCCAAGTTAGCTGACCTGTAATTTCCAGGGTTTCATAGATTACCTTTGTATATACAGTAATTATAGTGGTAGGAATATCACATGCACAGTAGGTTTGTTTTAATTCCGCCACAACTTGTATTGACTGGAGTTCTCTTTATCTACCCTCAGCTGGTAAAGTATCTTACTTTATTATATACGGTATATAATTTATATACTGTATATATATATATATATATATATATATATATATATATATATATATATATATATATATATATATATATATATACATACATTACTATTTATTTATTATTGATATTCAACAATTTATTCATTTTGATATCTTCTTATTCCAAAACATTGTATTGTAAATACATTTATATGTTTATTTATGCATATATTTGAGAGCAAGATACTACTTTGAAACCAGTGGAATCTAGGTAGGCTCTGACTAAGCCAGGTTACATTTATTTCTCTTTGTAGTGACATCCATATAAACACTGAAATTTATAATTACTGTATTTCTACTATAAATATTGCATTGTATTTATTTGTTTCATTATAAAATGTGTTTATATATATATATATATATATATACTGTAGAGGGCATTGCAGCAACCCAAATCCCAAACACAACCTCACTACACAAGTCCTGGGTTCAAATAAAACAGGCTTGTTAACAAAAGTACTTTATAGTAACAGGTATGTTGGTTCTTTAGCAATAATCTCTTCTCCTTTCTCTTTCTGTTGTTCTTCCACTCCACCCAGGTGAGTGTTGTCCAACTCTTCTCCTGTTTCTGACTCGCCAACAATGCTGCCCCATGGGACTACAGTTTTTAGCATGGTTTGTGGGTGTCCACAATGCGTCAGGGACCATGTAGCCATGACCAGTTGTCTCCCCTGGTTCCTCTATCACACTGGTTACCTGGCCAGGTATTGTTCCTTGATCTGAGCCTGCCAGGACACCAGTACAACCCAGCTCCAAACTGGCATCTTCTGCCATCTTCCTGGCTAGGTTAGGGCACACTGTTTCTTTCCTCCTGAGCTTCCACTGGACTGGCCTCCTGCCCTGATAAGGAACCTTGCCCCATCCCAGCCGGGACACCCAGACAGGTGCGTCATCCTTTACAATATATGTATATTTGGTATATCCATTTGTACATTTTTTATTCAATTTATTCGTTATATTTCAATAGTATTTGTAAATGTATAAAGGGCACTAACCTTGAACATGGGAGGCATACCATATGAAAATAAATATAATTGAATAATTGTTGTGACCAGAACAGGTTCCTGCATTGTGATTAACGATGCCAGGAGCGGCCCTAGCTTTTTGTGACCGAGAGATGAATAACTAAGTTTACTAAATGCATATATGAATTGAACTACTGTATAATGTTTGTCACCCTCCAAAAATACCTATATTTTGTAGAGATCTCCAAAAACATTGTTACAATGTGAATATATAAATATTAGCTTCTTTAAAGATTCTAGGATAAATATTGCTTTTGTTTTGAATCCTGGGGAGCACACTCTTCTGTCTACAAATCATTTTCATATGACCAGTATATTTCCTGTAGCAAATAACATGCTACTGACCATACAAATTAAGAGTGCTGTTGTTTCCTTATGGCTCAGCAGTTTGCACAGCTGTCTAATATCACCAGGAGACTTGGTTTAAATGGCAGCGTGGGCACTGTTATCTAGTTTGTACATTCTACCTGCTCCCTATGAGGTTTTCTCTGGCTCCATTCCATACACCAATGACATGCTGATTAACGTAATTGGTTTGTCCCATTCACCCTGTGACATACTGATGTCCCGTCCAGAGTTGTTTTTGCGTTGTGTACAATGTTGCAGTCCTGCATTGGAATAAGTGGGTTAATTATTATAGTCTATTTTAAATTACATCACTAAAGAAGCAAAATTTATCCCATAGTTTTATTGCACTTAAGATTTTTTTTTTCCATTTGGAATGCACACATTTAATTTCTAAAGCAAACCTCTTTGTACTGGGAATGCAAGATATGGAAGACAAAAGGCACGGGCACTAATAAAATATATTTTTTATGACTTTAATAAACTCAGTGAACATTGATGGTCTTTATGTTTAATGGACTAGCTTTACCACTGATTAAGTAATGGAGAACACAGAGAATCAAAAATTTGAAGCATTGATTTAAATATAAGTGGCGATTGTTTCATTTTTACTTGACAGCACTGTGGTGCAGTGGTTAGTACTGTGTCCTTATAGCCATAGAGGTACAGGTTTATTTTTCAGCTATATAACTTTCTGTGGAATATGCATGTTCTCCCACTGATTACAGTGGTACTTTCCAGGTATACAAATCCCCTTTAAAAATGTTTATGCTATGCTGATTGGTGGCTCCAAATCTAAAATCTGAATTATTATTTCCTGCCTTATGCCTGATACAATCTAACTTAGCTCTGGCTCCCCTAAAGTTCTCCAATAGGAAAAATGGTTAAAATTGATGCCTTTTTTTTTTTATTGTGTTTTTACTTCATCTACAAAAATGGTTATTTCTTGGAAATAAAAAAGGTTCCTAATAACACTAATTCATATGAATTTACATCTTTATTGACAGTGAATTTATCTTTACACATCATATATTTAGGAGAACACTCTTTATATTTACAAATATGCAATAGGGCACAAAAATTCATTTTCAAATTTTGTGCAGTTCGTTTCTGAATAACTATACAAAAAGTAGAAAATGGGGTAATTGTTGTGGTATCTATAGGGCGACTGAATGGGAGAATAAAGGCAAGCTCACTGGTAAGCCCACCATCTGTCAATTTGCTGTCTGCTACTTGTTAGATCAATATGGCTGTTTCTGTGATGACATTTTTAACTGGGGCATTAAGAGTCCCGAACAGCTTGCTGTCTCAGCTGTGTAACAAATTAACCCCTTATTAGTTTTTAGAATTTGGACCAAAGTATTTAGCCCACACCTCTTCAGTGTGTTAGGACTGAAATTTGGTGGGAAAGTGTTAACTGCTGCAAGAAACTATGCAGATGCAACTGGGCTTGGTAGCTAAAAGCATTTCAACAATAGAGTTCAACCTACTGAGATTTTCCTTTTGATGCTGAATGTGGGGGATGGGGAGAAGGCCGAGGGAATGTGAAACTATTTTGCAAGGCTTTGCAACCTTCACTTAACCTGAGAGGAGGAGGAGTACACAAAATCTGACCCAAACTGCTGAAAACAGAAATAAACAAAATCACTCATTAGCTTTTTCAGGGCAGGTTCAATCCAATTGGTAGGGGTTTTCAACTCTCAAACAAAATTAAATTTAATAATCTTCAAATCAGACTATTCATCTGATACTTTCTCTGCTTTATTACTAATTCAGTGTTGACAATAGACACTAGCAAAGTCATATTCCTTTGATGGCTCTTCTTTGTTTTTGTTATTTTCAATTTTTGATTTTACTTTTTTTTGTATCAGTCATTCAAAGGATATCCTTTATATTAAATTTCAGTAAAGAGGTTTTTTTTTTTTAATTCCTGATGACATTATAATATATTTCGGAACAAGAAACAAGCTATGTGAAACTATATTGGTTTTGAGGATAACCCTTAGTGTGTGCTCCCCAATCTAACTACTTAGGATTCTTTTAATGTGCTTTGTTTTGCCCAACATAGTTTTCTTGAGGTTATTCCCATTTATTTCTGTCTTCTAAAATATGCTTTCATTTTTCATGAAATGGTAATCATCAGTTCTTCTGATATGAGTGCATGAATGCAGCTGTGTTTATGTGTGTCAAGTGGCATCCAATCAAAGAAGGTGCATAAATGATGTTATGGCATTAAAGGACATACTTTAACAGGTTTAAATTAATAAACTGACTGAATAGCTAAAGTTAAAATGACAGCCACTTTCTGAACACGAAGCAGCTGATTAGCTTTGTCATGAGGTTAAAATGAATGTTGTAATATCTTCCAGGACTAGGTTGCAGGAAACCAGATTCACCACCAGCAGTGAAAGGCAAGAATACTGTATATTCCGGATGGGATGTCAGTTCATCACAGGGCTGTAATACCAAATCCATGAACCCATGCATCCATGTGCCACACCAATTTAATTTAAAGAGATTAGGACACACATTAGTATACTGAACAAAACCCATTTAAATGCAGGAAAATGTGTTAACTCCACACATATTTTGACAATGATAAAAACTGAACATATATGTGACAATGATAAAAACTGAACCCATATGCTTGGTTCTATGAGACAGTACCTTCATTACCCCACACTCAAAAACTAACACTGACAAAAATGGTCTATTTTGTTATGGTGTGATTTCTGTTGCATAACATAATGATTAACTGATCCATTTCAGTGGACATACCCACGTGATTAATGTATTTTTTGAATATCCTGTTCTATTTCTTTATCTAGAATACTGAAGTTGGTTGATTAGAGGCAGGTGGTACAGTGGTGCAGGGTTTAGCTCTGGAAGACTTAAATGAGTCAACTCTAGGTGATTAGATATGAATTTATTTCTGGCCTTGAATTTGTATGTTCTTCCGTTGTCCTCATGAGGTTTCCTTAGTGTATGCTAGATATTCAACCATATCTAAAATATTCATTTTGCCTAAGAAATTAAAAATTGGCCATTTCACAATAAGCAGTGAAAGATGTAAGCTATAACTATTTAGTACATCTCAGTGATAAATCACCATATATTATTATTTACTGATTTGGCTAATGCCTTTATCCAATGCAGCTTACAACATTGCAATCACAACTGGTTCAATTTCTTTTGTTTTTCCAATTGGAGCATAGGCAGATGAAGTGATTGCTCATGGTCACGCAGCATCAGTAGCAGGATGTGAAACCACAACCTCAGGGTTTGAAGTCCTAAGCCTTAATCAAAGTCAAAACATTTCGCTAAGTTAAACCTTCTTTGTGATTAAAATTGAATAGAAATTCTATACAATTTCACAGATATATTGTCAGAACCGGTGAAATAAGGAGTATAGACACATGTTCCTCCCCCACACTATGCGAATCTTCAATTCCACCCAGGGGGTAAACATTAACATTATACAAAGTTACTGTCTGTTATACCTGCATTTATATCACTCTTTAATTTAATATTGTTTTTTTATCTGTATGCTGCTGCTGGAGTATGTGAATTTCCCATTGGAGTTAATAAAGTATCTATCGATCTATCTATAAGTAGTTTGATAAAAAGGAAACCTTGGGCTGCATGTGATTCAATTCAGGCTTGGAGGGCAAGAGTGTTTTTTGACTGAACCAGTCTTTGAATCTGTGTCTACTCTATGCCTAATACACAATCGATCTCTAGATTAATTTCCTTGTTTGTACATTTTTGAATTTAAAAATCCATTCTCTTACTTGGGTTTAAATCAATTCTTATAATAAGTAGTCTATTCTTAATGATGACAAGTAAGAATAACAATGGAACTACAACTCCCTAGTAACACAGCATGCCTGTTTATAGACTCAACATATTAATTTTGACAGAAATAAATTATCTTTCTGAAATCAATCATGTTATTTAAAACAGTAAAAATAGCAATATAGATCAGTGATGACACATTGCATTTACAAGTATCATAAAAGATGAAAACTCAGATTGCCTCATAATGTGAAGTTATAAATAATTTCATGTAACACATTGAAAGTTCAATTACAGGGGAAACCCAGAGCCACTATGAGCCTACAGTATCAGACTTACTCATTGTTACCCACCTCCATCCTTGATAGCTTGTTGTTGTTGGTTGGGAGCATTGAACCTAATGTCACTTTCAGGAATAGACTGGCTTTAAAAATGTCCCACACTTCCCTTCAACCTTCGCTCAGTTGCCGTAGCACGGGACGCACAGTCATCTGCTTTTTAAAAATACTACAAATTAAATGTCTACAGGATCACCACACTCTCATAATGCCTCAAATATATGTGAAATGACAAAGAATGGATATACTCATACGTGGTCTGAATGGAATCCTTACTGCTCTTCAGTTTGAAGTTCAGTACACTGGTGTAGGCTTTTTCAGTAAGAATCAGGAGTACAGTTCTTCAACAAACAGACCACAGATTTTTTGTCTTTATATAAAAAAAGGAGAAAACATATGCTAAAAATGGCAAATTTCTTTCATCTCTGCAGAACTTTTTAACCACAATAGTGCCTCAGACACATAAATGACCTAAACCTTACTAGATCTTCCTAGCACTGCTCCCACCTTTGAGATGTGTGTCATCCAATTTTAGGATGTCTTAAAAACATTCTTTTTACCTTTCAGTCATGTTCTAACTTTCTAAAATTCTCTACCTTTGTTAAGAACAGCCTTGTTGTGGAATGGGTTCCAAACTGTAGAATGGTTTTCCAGGACGACATTTTGGTCTGCTTGTACCTCTATATGACATCTGGAAATCCTCCTAGAAACTACTCAGAAAACCTCTTCTTTTAAATTCACACACTTATGGTGTCCATCAGAAGGTCTTGATACTGCCACCATGACAGAACCTGACTACTATGGTCACATCTGTTTGCAGCTCACTTAATTTCTGTAGCCTATAGGAGAATTCATTCAAACTTTATATATGTGAACTCCTGCAAAAATCAGCAGATGTAAACATTCAGAGTTAAATGAATCCTTAATATATTGTAAGGTTTGTAAACTCTTTTGGGACTCCCCCCAACAGGATGACGTGCCAAAGAGCGTCCTGAAGCATGATCGCCATGTCTGTGGAAGACAGCTTATCTGTTGCCGGGGCAACCGTAGGCTCCCAGCACTACTTTGGCTCACTGCAAAAGCAAATCTGAGCTGACTGCGGTTGTGGTATAAGTGCTGTTGTTCAAGGGTGATGCAAGGAACATTATAAACGCAGGGAACAGTATTACTTGGCCACTAACCTGGCCATGACCTTTCCTGATTGCTGTGTCTGTTTATAGGAGAGTGGTAGGTCCCATTACAATAAACACTGTGCTGTTCCTGTTTAAAGCTGAATAAAGCTGGTTTTGCTAAAGTACTGAAACTCATCCTCGAGTTTTGGGGTGCAAGACAGGGACTCACACATCAAAATATATAAGCATTTACTCCCATAACACCCTTATTACCTGTATGAATCCTTACATCTGCCCAACCAAGGTACTGTTAGATACAACTATTGAGTGGTGATCAGCTGACAGCTGAACACCTGTTTTAATAAGTGTCCATAACACAGTGTTCCAGATTCAGATGAAGAAGGGCATTAGTTCCAGTCATTTCAAGTACTTCAGCCATTCTGCATGTGAGCATTGACATCTCCAAGAAGGGTAACAAGTTATGAACACCAAATCCACTGTTTCAAGAAAAAGATGAATACTGACCATTTACATACATATGTACAAACAACATCCTCTCTGCAATATACCACTGCACTACAATGATTATTACTGTGCACTCATATAGATTCCAAATGTTAGTATTCCCACACCCACATAGTTCCTCACCCGTACAGTACATCCAGTGTTGTACAGAGACACGTTCTGCTCAAGAAATCTGGTTTCAGAGGTAAATCCACATTTCAACCACTTGCACATGCATCTCTCTTTGCTTGACATTGAAGTAAAATTCAGCATCCTAAAAGCCATTTTCTACTGCCAAATTAAATATATTTTGTAGTGGTGGCCGACTCTTCTTATTCATTAACCAAGAGCCCTGAAATCAATTCAAAAGCACTTTATGGGAATACACCCTTCCAGTTTATATTGTATGCCTAGTTTTCCAAAAATATATTGTGATGGACAGCCGGAATGCCTTCGTGATGGAAGGACTTGGAGAGAGAGAGAGAGCTTGAACAGGGTATTATCTCTCACAGAATGGCAGACTGCAGCTTGCCTGGCTTGGAGCTTTGGACGTTCAGCTCTGTTGGAGTCCATGTTCGCCGCCATTGGGCGCATGGAGAACTGCTGAGCCCTTTATTGCAGGACTTCTGCCACAACCGAAAGTGCTGCCAGAAGCACATTACGGGAAATCTGAAGCACTTCCAGGTGCTCTATAAAAGGAGCTGCCTCACTCTATTCAAGGAGTCAGAGTCAGGTGAAGGAGGAGGAAGCTTGCCAGAGGAGGAGTTGAGGCAGAAGAAGACACAGAGAGAGAAGGAAGACAAGGTGCTGCTTTATTGTACTGTGCTTTGGTGCTGGGAATAAAGGGAAAAGTTTCCCACACTTAATAAAGTATTGTGTGTTCTTGGACTTGTGCTTGTGTCTGTTTTTGGGTATTTGGGAAGCTGGAGCACCCCCTGGTGGCCATAATATATAGTATTTTAGCAAAGAGAGAAAAAGAGGTTGGGAGCATGCACTGATTACAAGAATGCACAAATTCTGCACATTTTGAGCATACAAATGAATAATAAACATGTGGACTATGCGACATGAGTTATGCAAAAATTATTTTGTTTCTTTTTTCCATGGACATTTTTTAAATTGGTGCTGTTCACTGTTGGTCACTATTTGCTCCCATTCTATTAGAATTTTTGTTATGCACTTTCACCACGAAAACATGAGATAAAAATTTTTTCTCGGCCACTACTTTAAAAAACATAATGTAACTATTAAAAAAATATATCTAATTTTTGGGTGGTGTATTCCTTTAACTGCTAATTGTCAGCACATATTTGTACATCCCATTTTCTCTTTGTGAGTTGCGAGCACACATAGTATTTCCACATTGAGTTTTTTGTACTTAGCTGTACTGGTCTGCGTAGACCATGCAAATACTTGGGGTCAGTTGCAGTGTACTACCAGCTCAGGATGATCCTGTGCTGATCTGGGCTTAGTAAGTATTTACAGTAACAAGACTAACTTTCAGGTTTAGTGCTATTGCAGCGTGCCCCAAAGCTGTGGACTAGCTGCGGACCATGACTAAGACTAAGTGCATTTGCAGTGTGCCCCTTGGAGATGGAGAAGGGGAACAAAGTTGCAGACAAACTTAAAACACCTCATGAGCAGGTTTAATGGATTTAGTACACTGGGTAAAGTTACAATATGAATTTGGCATGCATCAGACAGCCCGTTAGTGATATAAGAAAGGCTTAGTATGCCATCTGAAAAATATGTAAACCATATTTTATATCTGAACTGCAGTATACCATGATATTGAATCAAACATTTTTAAGTCAATCTCACAGAAAATGACAAGCAAATGCATGGAAATATTTATATTGCATAATATAATATTTAACAAGATGACACTGTTTAGTATGTTCTTCACTCTGCCAGCTCTGATCAGAATGTGTGTTTCCTTTGTGTTAAGTGTTATTGTATGTACATTTTTTTTATTTTTATTTTTTTTAAAAACACACTCGCAACCTTGGGTTACATTAATTATGCTTGCCAGATATTCGTAAACATATAGGATCGAGAGTCACTCATCAGCTCTCTGACTCTTTATTTGCTGACTTGGCTTGGCCAAGTAAAACCCTTTGCTGAAAAAAATGATAACAGCAGACATGCCTAAAAGAAAAACCAAAGCAAATGTGCTGGAGTATGCAACAGGCTAAGAGCTTGAGCACACTGTCCACGAATGCTCACTGGAGAACAAGGTGGACAACATCAGAGCAAGGATAATGTTCCAATATGACACTGGTTATTGCGACAACACTTACCCCAAGGACTGCTGAATTTGTATGGACAGAACAGAGAAGTCTGCTAAATTGATAGGTGGAGGTGTGTGTCTCATGGTCAATAACTGCCGCAACAGCAGGAACATAATGATCTTAACACTCTACTGCTTGCCAGATCTGGAACACTTGATAATTAAACGCAGACCATTTTACCTTCCTCTGGAGTTTCCAGAATAATAACCTCAATGCTGCCCTCATTGTGGCTGCTGATTTCAACAAGGTTAAAAAGTAATACTGAGCTTTTATCGCCACATTGCATGTTCCACCAGAGGGGACAGGACAATTGACCATTGCTATACTTCATATAAAAGATGGCTGTAAGACAAAACAGCTGCCACCATCTGACAAATCTGACCATTCTATCACCTTTCTTATGCCCAGATACAAACAAATGTTAAAGCAGGGAGCACCACTACATGAGGTTGTGCCTTGGACAGACCAATCGGAGGCTACGCTCCAGATCGCGCCCAGTGCTACTGACTGAGAAATGTTGCGCGAAGCTCTGATGATGACACCAATGTTCACAGAAGCGGTAACTTCTTATATTGGATTTCTCATACATGAAATTCCAACAAAAGTCATTATCAAGACTCACCCAAAACAGTAATCTTTGGCGGACAAAACCATTCGCAGTACACTAAACGTTCACTTCGTATGTTTTAAGCAAAACATAGGCGCTACGTGTATGTGTTCGTTCCACATTTTTGTGGCATGAATGGCAATTAACAACACAGATCGTACTTTATTGCAATACAGAATGGTAAGCGGTTGCCTACTTACAAAGCTTTAACAACACGTTATTTATACACCGCTATTTTTTGTTTCTTTCTGTGAAAAAGACGTGCGGACTTGGGCACAGAAATCATTTAAGTCACATCGGAAGACCTGCATTAAATACTAATGGAGCAGAATGGTCGTTAAAAAAAGGCCAAAGAGAGGGAACCTTCAGCCACCTCCTTGTACAAGATTATGTTAAACAGGCTTACCAACCTTATACAATTTTTTTTTTTTCCCGTAAGGCAACAATGTGTTTCTGTTTAAAAAAACAGCCCCGCGCAGACCGCTACCTGCTATCTCTATGGCTCCAACACCGCTCTCCATCTGCTAAGGTACACTGAGCTGGGTGCGTGGATACCTACAGAGCTACAGGCTCATGGAGCTGGGGAAAAAGTGTAGCAGATCGAGTTGCCACTGACTCCAGGTAAACAGTGCGAAGCAGGACCAGTGGTAAAACTGTAGGCTACTAATGAAAGGGCAAAGCAGATCGCAGATGGCAACCGTGGACGATGAGTCTCAAAACTGAAATCCAGACCTGGACACTGTTTGCAGTACAAGTTCAGTGAAGGAAAACAGCCAAGAGGCTGGTATTTCTGTAGCCTTAGACAAGGAGATTCGCCTGCTCACTTGTAATAGACAGATCACCGCATACAAGTGAAGTGTTTAATATCACTGCTATACCGCAAGACAGCATAAAGCAGTCAGCAACCCCTGACAACGCAGCATGTAACGTCGCCGCTACACCACCCGACAACAAAACACTCAAGACCCTTACCGGTGTGTCCTGTCTGCACAACTTCAGTGGAAGAAATGATAATCCTGCCGTTTCAAGGATTTGGAAATGGTCGCTAGAATCGACAGTTTCAAAGGGTAACCTACGTAACGGCTCTGGCAAGTTGCATCGGGCGGATCAGTCACCCATAGCATGAACTGAAATTCCATCATACAAATGAGCAGCTTTCGAGCAGATGCGCCTATAAAAACAACATGCCTGAAACACCGCAAACAGTAGTAGTGTGTATCGGCGAGCGGTCCTTTTAAGGATAGCCACTTAAAACAGCCATGTAAAGAGCAAAATTATCCATTCTGGTACTCAGTGGCGAAGCTGCAATAGGAACTAAGACATTAATTTTTAAGGTGAAAGTTAACATATTTATAAGTGCGACAAACTTTGCCAAAACACAGGTAAGCTTTAGCGTTTATTAAAAAAAAATCCGCTCTGAATAAACAGTTTAAATGAAAGTGATTATGAGTTGACAACACACTCCGTTTTTTAAACATTACCGCTCTACTCTCACTTTCTAACACGCTTTCCTACCTTTCAGCAGCACATGTCATTTCCGGGTAAAGACACGGAAGCTTTAAAAATTAATCCCACCTCATTTTATCTCTGATTGGACGAATGCACAACAGTGTGTTCCACGGATTGTCGAATGACTTGTCAATCTTCTCAGACTGCGGCAGTTTACTTCTCTGGCCTCGTGTTAGTTTATAATAATATCTGAGTAACCTTCAATTATTTGGGTTTATACAAAGTCACATGGAACATTTTCTCTGATGTAATACAGAAAATGTGGCAACAATGGCGCTTTAACAGATCTAACAGCCTTTAGTATATACTTTTTGTAATTTTGTTTTTATTTTGATTGATCTCAATTTGTAAACAGTGGAAGTTTGACTGCAGTTTTATTTGGACTATGATGGACAACACCGAAGGAGAGCATTTAGATTTGCATGGGGATGAAGAGATAATAGAAGTGGTCGAGCTAAACGACGTGGACCCTACGCCAGGTACGAGAAACAAATCCGAGTGTTTTCATGTGGTTAAAAGGCATAATTGAACTGGTTACTTAAATTTTGTATTCTTTCCAGTAAACATTACATTTCTGTTCTTTGCAGTGCTGATGCCATCTTTTGAAATAGGCGGGCTGAGCGAGATCGACACTGTGCTGGTGTAACACGTTTGTTTGTCTTAAAATGCTTAACTATAGTTTAGGTCATCGGTTTGGTGAGACGTTTAGGCAGACATTCCCAATGAGCTGATATTTAAAAATTTACCAGGTGCGCTTCTAATGGCTGTCATTATAAAGGAATATGTAATAAATGTGATGGCACGGATCAGAATAATAAAGTAGTCATTAGCCTCGATTAAAATCCTTGCATTATTCAGTATTGTACAGACATACAGGGATGGAGACTGATGATCTCATTCCATCATTTACGAACCTGAAATATAATTAGTAGACATTTATGAAGTGAACTACTTTGCAGAATGTGAATCTTTAAAAAATGAAGTTTTTAAATCTGTTGCTACTGTTACCGTCTAGTACAGGAGTGTCCAACTCCGCCTCTGCTGGGCTGCAGGTTTTCATTTTAACACTTTTCCTAATCAGCGAGCAATTTTCACAGCTAATTAAAACATTTTCCTATCATTTTAATAGCCCAGTTTTTTAAGGATTCAGCCCTCTGAATTGATTTGTTTTTTCATTAAGTGGCAGCCAAACAGAAATGAGATGTAAAACGAGCAAATAGAGAATCAGCTAAATTGGAACGTCAAACTCCAGCCAGTTTCACTCCAACTAGTTACTTAATGAGAAGCCAATTCTTGCTGTTAATTAAAGCATATATTGAATATCATGACTTGTTGCTGCTGTCATTCTGCCACAGCAGACTGTTGATTTTCTGTTTTTTCTAAGACCACCATGTGAATTTCCCCTGGGGATTATTAAAGTATCTATCTATCAAGATGTTTTGGTGTCCTGAGCAGACCAGCATGACCGAAACCTTCACCTTCCTTTATTTTTCAGGTTTACTGGTCATGTGGCGGCTTGTTTTGTGTCTTATTATTGTTTGGCTGCTCATTAAGGAAAAAGACACAATTAAGGGGCCTGAGTCATGTCAACTAAAACTAAGGCAAAACAAATTAATCAGCAGCAAAAACAGGTCACTAATTAAGAAGATGGTTAGAATGAAAACCTGCAGCACACCAGGGGCCTCATGCATAACTCTGTGCGTAGAATTCGCACTATAACATGACGTAAGCACAAAAGCGGAAATGTACAGTGGTGTGAAAAACTATTTGCCCCCTTCCTGATTTCTTATTCTTTTGCATGTTTGTCACACAAAATGTTTCTGATCATCAAGCACATTTAACCATTAGTCAAATATAACACAAGTAAACACAAAATGCAGTTTTTAAATGATGGTTTTTATTATTTAGGGAGAATAAAAATCCAAACCTACATGGCCCTGTGTGAAAAAGTAATTGCCCCCTGAACCTAATAACTGGTTGGGCCACCCTTAGCAGCAATAACTGCAATCAAGCATTTGCGATAACTTGCAATGAGTCTTTTACAGCGCTCTGGAGGAATTTTGGCCCACTCATCTTTGCAGAATTGTTGTAATTCAGCTTTATTTGAGGGTTTTCTAGCATGAACCACCTTTTTAAGGTCATGCCATAGCATCTCAATTGGATTCAGGTCAGGACTTTGACTAGGCCACTCCAAAGTCTTCATTTTGTTTTTCTTCAGCCATTCAGAGGTGGATTTGCTGGTGTGTTTTGGGTCATTGTCCTGTTGCAGCACCCAAGATCGCTTCAGCTTGAGTTGACGAACAGATGGCCGGACATTCTCCTTCAGGATTTTTGGTAGACAGTAGAATTCATGGTTCCATCTATCACAGCAAGCCTTCCAGGTCCTGAAGCAGCAAAACAACCCCAGACCATCACACTACCTCCACCATATTTTACTGTTGGTATGATGTTCTTTTTCTGAAATGCTGTGTTCCTTTTACGCCAGATGTAACGGGACATTTGCCTTCCAAAAAGTTCAATTTTTGTCTCATCAGTCCACAAGGTATTTTCCCAAATTCTTGGCAATCATTGAGATGTTTCTTAGCAAAATTGAGACGAGCCCTAATGTTCTTTTTGCTTAACAGTGGTTTGCGTCTTGGAAATCTGCCATGCAGGCCGTTTTTGCCCAGTCTCTTTCTTATGGTGGAGTCGTGAACACTGACCTTAATTGAGGCAAGTGAGGCCTGCAGTTCTTTAGACGTTGTCCTGGGGTCTTTGTGACCTCTCGGATGAGTCGTCTCTGCACTCTTGGGGTAATTTTGGTCGGCCGGCCACTCCTGGGAAGGTTCACCACTGTTCCATGTTTTTGCCATTTGTGGATAATGGCTCTCACTGTGGTTCGCTGGAGTCCCAAAGCTTTAGAAATGGCTTTATAACCTTTACCAGACTGATAGATCTCAATTACTTCTGTTCTCATTTGTTCCTGAATTTCTTTGGATCTTGGCATGATGTCTAGCTTTTGAGGTGCTTTTGGTCTACTTCTCTGTGTCAGGCAGCTCCTATTTAAGTGATTTCTTGATTAAAACAGGTGTGGCAGTAACCAGGCTTGGGGGTGGCTACGGAAATTGAACTCAGGTGTGATACACCACAGTTAGGTTATTTTTAAACAAGGGGGCAATTACTTTTTCACACAGGGCCATGTAGGTTTGGATTTTTTTTCTCCCTAAATAATAAAAACCATCATTTAAAAACTGCCTTTTGTGTTTACTTGTGTTATATTTGACTAATGGTTAAATGTGTTTGATGATCAGAAACATTTTGTGTGACAAACATGCAAAAGAATAAGAAATCAGGAAGGGGGCAAATAGTTTTTCACACCACTGTACTTGTGCACAAAAAAATCCAGATGCATAAATCTGTGTGTTCGCCAACTTCCATGTTCTTCCGCTACATAAATCCTGGTCAGCATGGAAAGTAACGCACATGCACGCGTCTGCTGTCCCGCTCCATGGCGCAGTGATCGTTCATGTCTTATGCAAGATGCTTGCTGCACCATGCGCGGTCTTCAATTAAATGCTTAATTACAGAAGTACTGTCTTTTTCAAACGTACTAATCCCCAGTTCCTGTCCTTACTTTTCTTCCTTCCTCCAAATACCCAATCACCACACAATCAGCTCTGTAATAGACGTTAAGCCATCTGTAAGCTTAGAACGCCGATTCTTCAAAACTTTTAAGGAACATTGAAATATATTCATAATGTTTAATTATTCTATTCAGCTATCCTTCCAGTGTCGCGCCAGCCCCAGCAAAAATACAGCGAGAGGCAGGAACAAATCATGAACGAAGCACAAACTCACTAGCGCTGTGGCACCGTGTAGTTAAAGTTAAAGTTTTATCTGTATAATAAATATATTTTGCTGCATTTCATCTTAAAAATGATATCGTCATTATATGTAAATATGCACTTTATAAAGTGGCTCAGGTTATAAATGTTATAACTGTATCATAAGTACAATTACCTCACTGTAAACTTGCAAGTACCAACAGTTCTACAAGGAGCACTTGATGGAGTGCGTGTGTAGTTCTTGGGATGAAACTGGTTGTGAATCACGAGGTCCGAACAGGAAAGGCTCTGAAGTGTTGGTCGAATAGTGAATGGCTGAGGCAGCGTGTGCTTGATGCTGTATACCGATAATTCTCTTTCCAATCAGCTGCTGTAATTCATATTCAGATACAGTGATATAAATACTCGGAGTGGTGCAGTGAGAGTAATATGGAAAAAGATGATCCGCTGTGGCAACTCTAATGTGAGCAGCTGAAAGAAGAAGAAGGTGCAGTGAGAGTAACAACGCTAAAGCAGCTATGGTATTTAGAATAGTTTGACCACTCTGTGGACCATTATATTGTTACAGGTTATTTACAATCAGATGCCTTAAACTATTAAACAATATGCGGTTAATTTCAGTGTATTTATAAAGCCACGTCAGAAAGAAAAGAAAAGAAAGGGAAACCACACAGGAACAGTAGTACTGCTTTGACGCTGGGTGCTGCCAGTGCGCAGAGCTTGTGTACGACAGGGTATGAGCTACCGTGGAAATGTGCGTGGCTTTACGCCAAGTTTAGGTTTTATACATTGCGATTTGAACGTGAAAAAATTCTTATGCAACTGGAGTTGGAAACCCCTGTTCTAGTGCATATCCATTAAAGGTGACAGCTTCTGTTAGTTACTAGTAATGACATTCACCTGTACTGAGTATCCAACTAAACTAATATGAATGGATTTAAACTGTGGGATTGCATGGTACCAGAAGTTGGCATCAAGTCACCCAGGGCATCACCAAATTTTAAAAGCAGACTTTTCCGTACTAGTTTAGATTAGTGGAATTTATGTCTTTTTTTCGTAGTGAAGTTCCCAATATATTGTTTTTGACCAAGCTGCATCATGAATCTCAGAAAACCCTCACAATAAGGAGGCTTTATGCATTGATTAACTGAGCTGAGGCAATACAACTGAAATGACAGCCCAGAAATATGACTTTAAAGTTATATTTTTAAGACAGTGTTGTTTGAATAGGGCTTGCAATATCATTTTATTTATCTAAATAAATCACTTGTGAGAGAAGCATAATCTCAATCCCTGTACTGATTTACAAATTAGAGTAGTGAACTTCTACACACATGCTTATCTGTACAAGTGGACAATAATAAATTTAAAGTTCTACAATAATTTTTATTCAATTTTTACATCAGGTGGAAAGTAAGAAAACATAAATTTACCAGTAATATGAGGCTGTCAGGAGAAGAGGCATCCGAGGACAGGAAAACAAAAGCTAACGGGTGATACATGTCTAGATAAAAATAAATCCAGTGTTCATACTAAGGTTCATTTGACCTAAGCTTCACTCAACAGTTTAACAGTCAAGCTGATTTCTTTTTAATAGTAAAACATAGGCACCAAGATGGCTTTGTTACATTTCTGTTGTCTGGCATATACAGTACTCCATCCTTTTTATTTTTTTATATATTGTTTACATTGTCTTTAAACATGTGCAGAGTTGTACTTTTACTCCTATAGTTAAATGAAAAATTTATTTTTGAATACTGTTGATTTGTACATGAGATGGCTTGTTTATAGGGGGATTGCACTCCTTTTCAAAGGCAGGTTTACTTCGTATCAAGTTTCATGGCTGTAAAAAACAGGAATCAAATGAGAGAAACACTTAATTTCAGACATACAGGGAAGTGCTAAGTATATATCATCAGACCAAGAGTCTCAGATACTGAAGTAACATGAGGCAGTTTCTTGTCTCTTCAGCATTGTTTGGGTGAGGGAAAAAAGTGTCCAAATGTTGGATGGAATTATGTGAATGGCAGTTCATTGTTATTAAAACATGCAGCCAGAGGGAGAGTAAGCAACAGGGTGAGTTCTTATGATTGTTTTGTTTAAATATTATTACAAAAAGTTATTTAATTGCCCCAGAGCTCCCTTTTTAGTTATTTTCTCTTTGCAGCCACAATATTCTGGCAGATTTTTGGTTATATGAAAGATGTTGTGTTTGACCTTCAGGTCCATCTTGTTTTTTAGTTTGTCTGTGGATGCTGTGACAGGCGCTTGGCATCCTTACCCAGCCGGGATGCCCCTGCACACTATATTCAGGGGGAGCAGCCATGGACACTGCAATGCCTCCCCCTGAACGCTAGTTGGTCACCTCACTGGGGTGAAACAGTGCCTCAGGTTCCTGTAGGTCATCCTGGGAATTGGAGTTGGGTGCAGCTCTATTGGGTCCCGCAGGTACCGCTAGGGGACCCTGTATTTGGGACTCCTGAGCCCGTTTGGTCAACCAATTTGTCACACCCGGAAGTGCATCCGGAAATCAGGGATCAAGTATCTGGAGCGCTTCTGGGTGAACTATAAAGGGAGCCAGTGATTCAGGTGGAGGAGGACACGGTTGGTGGGAAGGAGAGGTGGTGCCAAAGGAGCAATTATTTGTGTTTATAGTGTGCTTGGGACTGTGTTGTGTCTGTGGATGCGGGGAAAGCGTAGCCCACAGACGAAGAAAATAAAAGTTTACAGTAATCCCTCACTATATCACGCTTCGACTTTCGCGGCTTCACTCTATCGCGGATTTAAATGTAAGCATATCTAAATATGTATCACAAATTTTTCGCTGGTTCACGGATTTCTGCGGACGATGGGTCTTTTAATTTATGGTACATGCTTCCTCAGTTTGTTTGCCTAGTTGATTTCATATAAGGGAGGCTATTGGCAAATGGCTTAGAAGCTACCCAATCAGAGCATGTATTACATATTAACTAAAACGCCTCAATGATATAAGATATGCTTCCCGCACGGTGCTTCATTGTTTGCTTTTCTCTCTCTCTCTCTCTCTCACCCTCTCTGACATTCTCTGCGCCTGATGCAGGGGGTGTGAGCAGAGGGGCTGTTTGCACAGAGGCTGTTTGCCTAGAGGATACGGACGCTCCTCTACCAAATGCCGCTTTATCACGGTGCTTCGGCATACTAAAAAGCACGTATTGATTTTTTGATTGTTTGCTTTTATCTCCCTCTCTCTCTGACATTCTCTGCTTTTGACGGCACTCCTTTGAAGATAAGATATTTCTGCATTCTTTTAATTGTGTGAAAGAACTGTCATCTCTGTCTTGTCATGGAGCACAGTTTAAACTTTTGATTAAAGGGTGTTATTTAATGTCTAGAGGGCTCTAATAATGTTAACAGTGTGGGAGAGTTTATAAGGGCTTAAAATATACAAAAATAACCATACAAACATATGGTTTCTACTTTGCGGATTTTCATCTACGTGGGGGGGTTCTGGAACGCAACCCCCGCGATCGAGGAGGGATTACTGTATTTAATTCTACACGTGACTCCCGTGTCTAATCTGTGTCGGGTCGGGTGCTATATAGCGCTAATCTTACAATGCTTACATTTGAAAAAGACCTTATCCAAAGGGTTAAAAACGGATCCATGTGCAAAGTTTGAATTAAGTAATATACTAGTATAAGCAAGAATACCTTTGTGCATTTGTATAAATGCAAGTACAGCAGAAAAGTCACATATATCACTGCCTAACCATTTAAAGAATAAATCACATTGACATAATAAATACTGGTTATATTTGCTGCACACTATTATGAAAGAAACATTAGATTTCAGACACTACCACAATAATATAATGAAACATTTACCAATAATTAAGTTAACTTATTATTAATTGTCTGATATGTGCAGTTTAGCCTGAATTGTGTTATGTTACTAAACTGTAACAAGCTAACAGTATATAAATGCTATCAATGTGCCATTCTTTAAAAGAGTAATAGTCATTAAATTAGCAGACAGCATAAAAAAGCTGTTCAATAAATATACCATTGATTTATTGGGATTTCTTCAAATTTTCCAATGGACAACTTTAATTTTTGCAATATTTTTTTAATAGTTAATAATTCTATTAATTTACTTACGTAAGTAGTTGTGGAATTTCTATTCATTTTTTTAATCTCGTCATATTGAGAAGCCTAGTAGAAAGGCAGAAAATACACATTTCTCTTTCTGTTCTAGATGATTTGGCTGAAGATTTTGAAGATGTTGATTTTGCAGAAGGAGGTGTAGAGGATGATGAAGGATGGGAAACAGAAGATGAGGGAGGTGAGGAACAGATGGAATCTTCTCGAGATGACAGTGAACTCACTTTTTCCAAGCACACAGGTAACATAAAAAATATGGAAGCTTATTTGATGTATTCATGATTGTCTTTTTTTTTTTTTTTGTGTGAAATGTTTTTCTGTGGAGATCACCACAAAAAGCATAATAATACTTGGTCTCATGTTGTTTGTTAAACAAAATGTGACACACTTTTTACCTGGTTCTTCATAGCAATTACCCTCATGCAAACAGTGCTTTTGGGAATTAATACCATAAAGTATCCGTGCAATACAGGATATACTGGTACTTTAGGTGATAAGACTTTGTTTAAAAAATGTACATTTGCTTACAGGATCAACTTTTAAAAATCAAACATGTATGTAAAACCCACAGTTTTTTCTTTTTCTATAAATGTCTTTTTAAAGCATAGTTATGATTTAGTTTGTTTTAGTAGATGGTTAGCTAGCTCATCACTATGACATGCACCTTATTCTGCTTATCAATGTTTTTTGGGAACAACTGCCAAAAAAAAATGCTGACCCATTAATGACCTTAGATAAGAAATAATAAAAAGTAGTTAAAGTGAATATGGGTATGACTTCAAAGCCAAAGCACTTCTGCAGTTTGAACTCATTTCTGTTGCAAATCAAACAATAAGGGAGAGACAAAAAACTTAAAAGATGTTATTTATTGGCATAACTTCAACCAGGTGGTTCTAAAAGTAAAAACAGAAAAGTTTGGAATAAAAAAAACACAAATTATTTTGTGTTTGTTTATTTAAATTCTGTTTACCACTTTTTTTTAAAATTCATGTTAATTTTAGGTCAGATTATTGCGGGAATACAGTTGCCTTTGTTTTGTGAATAAGTTCCACCTAATGCTAGTTTAATCAGCAGAAACTTTCATCTTGTGTTTTGTATGAAAAGAATAACAGTAAATATTTACAGGATCAGTTGCAACAACGCAACAAACTTCTGTGATTAATACTTAGATTAGATTAATTTGAGAACTAAATAGTACAGTTCTTTCTACAGGTCATTCTCAAATCTGAGTTTAGGTTAGGTGGAAAAGTCTGAGGACCAAAGGTAGAAGATTGATTGTGTTGCTAAAATGAAAGCAAAAGATTGTGCATTTGTCTTGGTTCTGTCAGTTGAATAAGTAGCTTGCATCACCTGATTCAATGTTTAGAAACTAGGGGAAACTTTGAATCAACAAATTTAATATTTTAACAGAAAAAAATCAGAAGAGTTAAAATATACCGCTCAGTGTTACAGTCTTAAGTTTTGTGCGAGTTTTTTTTTTTTATACTCGGTTAGTGTCAAAATTTGCTTGATTAATTTTATTGCAAATAGTGTTAAACCCATATGGACAAGTTTAATGTCCTGCTGCATACTTACTACTAGATTCTGAGTTTTTTGCAGCTTTTCCAGTGGTTTTTAGAGTCCGTGTGATACACAAATAAGATTACATATACCATTTGTTTATTTTCAACATTTTTTTTTATTTTACCTTTTGTTTAATTTCATCAGGTTGTCAATGGTGGGGTGAAATGTAACTGTAATGTTTACTACTTCTGCTTAGGCTCGCTCGCTCGCTCTCTCTCGCTTGTTCGCTCACGCTTTCTCTCTCTCTCTCTCTAAACGCTTCCTATACAATCAACAACGCACGTTGTACATGGGGCAAAATGATTTTCACGATTTTTTTTTTGTAAAAATTAAGGTGCGCGTCTTACACGAGGGCACAGTAAAAACGGTAATTAGTTGGCCCTACACTCACACGCTTCGATGGTGGAGATTCATGGCTGTTACGAGGACAATGGTCCCTGCATGAAGTTTGCAAAGGTTTTTGAGTAGCGAGTAAAATGTTATATAATTAGAAAGAAGTATTATTATACTTGATTTGTCAATTTCAGATTTTATACATTGTTTTTTCACCAAATAAACAAAACAAGTAGCGCTAGAACAGTTGGCCTCTATATATCTTCACAGTACCTCAGACTTGATCCAAATATAATGTATTCGTGCCGTCACCATTTTGAGTACAAAAAAGGCACGTGGTGATTTAAAGCAAACCTGTGTTCCCTCAGTGTGCAGTAGATTTTGTATTCATGTGTGTTAGTTATTGTTACTACTTGTTATGGGTTTCTGCACTGATAACTTTGATATCATTGATAGTTCTTTTTTTGCTTGGTGCCCTACCCCACCATAACCTGTTACCTATGGGGGAGGAGCGAAAGCTTTAGATTTGTCAAATATTTTGATCTCCAGTTGCCAACGGATCTCAACATTTTAGGGTCCCCTGATACCAAAAATTTCGATATCTTGTTGATGGGTGTTTGTGTGTCACAGTTTCTTGAGGACAGCCTAGAGCTAAAACTGCTGGACAGAAAAATACTAAAATTCAAACTTAAGCCTATTATGAGATGACGATGTGCTGATCAGTTTTTCAGGCAAATCATGCAAGAAAAAGAGGCACTATAGAGGAAACCTCAAATACAGTAATTCTGCAATTAATTATGAATTCTTCTCCTCAATTGTCATCGTATGACCTTTTTCTTGATCAGAAAGATCAGCATCAGAATTTGAAATAGTTACTGAGATGTTATTGAATAGTTAGAGTAACTTGGTTCCTAGGGCGCAAAGCCTACGGATGCTCATGTCCCAATTTTTATTCTGTTAAATGCACTTTGTAATGTGCCTGGGTCAAATATGACCAAAATATTTATTTTACGTCAAAAGAGAAACAAATGTTATTTCTAATACTGTGCACTATTTTATTTTTATGCACTTTGAAATGTTACTAAGTCAGACATGACCTCTTCTTCTTTCAGCTGCTCTCATTAGGGGCTGTCACAGTGGATCATCTTGTTCCATATCTTTCTGTCCTCTACATCTTGTTCTGTTACACCAATCACCTGCATGTCCACTCTCACCACATCCATAAACCTTCTCTTAGGCCTTCCTCTTTTCCTCTTGCCTGACAGCTCTATCTTTAACATCCTTTATCCAATATACCCAGCATCTCTCCTCTGCACTTGTCCAAACCAACGCAATCTCGCCTCTCTGACTTTGTCTCCCAACCGTATAACTTGAGCTGACCCTTTAATGTACTCATTTCTAATTCTGTCCATCCTTGTAACACCCAGTGCAAATCTTAGCATATTTAACTCTGCTACCTCCAGCTCTGTCTCCTGCTTTCTGGTCAGTGCCACTATCTCCAACCCATATAATAAAGCTGGTCTCGCTACTGTCCTGTAGACCTTCCTTTTCACTCTTGGTAATACCCGTAGTTCACAAAATTACTCCTGACATTCTTGTCCACCCATTCCACCATGCTTGAACTCTCTTTTTCACCTCTCTACCACAATCCCTGTTACTCTGTACTATTGATCCCAAGTATTTAAACTCATCCACCTTTGCCAGCTCTACTCCATGCATCCTCACCATTCCACTTACCTTCCTCTCATTCACACACATGTACTCTATCTTCTTCCTACTGACTTTCATTCTTCTCCTCTCTATATCATATCTCCACCTCTCCAGGGTCTCCTCAACCTACTTCCTACTCTCGCTACAGATGACAGTGTCATCAGCAAACATCATAGTCCAAAACGACTCCTGTCTAATCTTGTCTCTCAACCTGTCCATCACCATTGCAAATAAGAAAGGGCTTAGAGCCGATCTTTTATGTAGTCCCACCTCCACGTTGAATGCATCTGTCACTTCTACCGCAGACCTTACCACTGTCACACTTCTCTCATATATATCCTGTACAACTCTTACATACTTCTCTTCCACTCCCGACTTCCTCATACAATACCACAGCTCCTCTCGAGGCATCCTGTCTTATGCTTTCTCCAGGTCCACAAAGACACAATGCAACTCCTTATGGCCCTCTCTATACTTCTCCATCAACACCCTCCGAGCAAAGATTTCATCTGTTGTGGTCTTTCTTGGCATGAAACCATACTGCTTCTCACTAATCATCACCTCACTTCTTAATCTAGCTTCCACTACTCTTTCCCATAACTTTATGCTGTGGCTCATCAATTTTAACCCCCTGTACTTACTACAGCTCTGCACATCCCCTTTATTCTTAAATATCGACACCAGTACACTTTGTCTCCACTCCTCAGGCATCCTTTCATTTTCCAAGATTCCATTAAACAATCTGGTTAAAAACTACACTGCTATCTCTCCTAAACACCTCCATTCTTCCACAGGTATTTAATCTGGACCAGTGGCCTTTGCATTCTTCATCCTCTTCATAGCTGTCCTTACTTACTTACTAAAATGACTAAAATAAAAATGATTTCTTTTTTACTTCAAAAGAGGGAAAAAGTACTGCTACTCCCTTAGATTCTGTTCAGTTATAGCTTTTGTATTGTTTTTTTATGCCCTTGTTGACATGCCTGTGTCAGATGTGACAAAATTTAAAAGGGAATCAATGAATAAATATGATTTTGTTTTTCAGGGCATTCATTTGGTTTAAAATTTGCCATAACCTGTTACTTACTATCTGCTGAAAATGTCTGGTCAAGCTAAATTTTTTTGGCTTGAAAATTTAGCCCAACTGAATTTGTAATTAAATAGCCCTGTTCTAAACTGTATAGCATAAATATTTCACAAGTTAAGGAGATTCCATAAAAGTTACCAGCACCAAGGAAATCACCTACACTGTTTCATACCAGCAGGCGCTTTTTAAGTGCAGGACTGCAAGAATGTCATTTTATTTGAAAATGCCACATTGTTTAATTTACTGAGGTAGCAATTCCCAGCTGCTTATTCATGACCCACAGGGAATTAGAAATGATAGGATCATGGAGTTTTGACTATCTCCTATGTTTTTCATAGAGCTCATGCTAGCAAACATTAAAAGTAGAAACTGGACATGTCAAAACACAAGTTCATGATCAAAATTCCAACTAGATGGGATAGCTGTTTTTACATGACTGAGCAATCCTTTGAACAACAATCTGCTATAATATAAATGCAACACTGCTTTATACATAGGTTTGTGACATTGCAATTGACATTGAATGTGCATAAGACATTGCAGAAGCAATGAAACCACTTAAAATCATGACGGACGTGATATCTGATAGAAACGGTTTCATGCTGTCAATTGTGGAACCTTTACATTTTATTCATGTTAAATCAAGTAACTAGACCATCAGCACAGAGATCAAGGCTGCTACTTGTGAGAACTTAAAAAGTAGATGTGTCGATGACAAACTGCTTCTCTCTAAGACCTTACCACTGGATCCATCTTTTAAGTCATTCCCATTTCTGACAGGAAAAGACTGCTTATCTTTGATGAAACTGCTGCTGTTGCTATGGGAAGTGTTTAAAAAAAGCCAACCATAGGTTTACAATGGACATGATTTTTTTCTTATTTTCATTATTTTATTGTTATACGTACTTGGAACACATTTTACTTTGACACTCAAGTCTGATGAGCGTAATGTAATTTCGTATCTGTTAGCCTCATGTCATCCTTAAAAGGACTTATATACTGCAAAACTCAGCCTGCTTCAATGCTAAAAATTAATCAAAAGGTACCATTTGTGATACTTGTTTTTTTTTAAGATAATGGATTGTAAATCAGTACAGCTTGAAAAATGTGCTGAAAGTAGTCAAAGCACATGTGCGATATCTTGAAAATGACAACAAACACTTTCTACTATTCATTTATAACGTTGGAAAGCACGGACCATTTTTAATCAAATTATACTTTTAAGTGAATATTAATTTATTGGATAACATTTTCTTTAATGCAGAAGTACAAATGTAAACCTTAATTTCATAACGTGAAATATATGATCAATTATGATCATAATATATCATTCTTTTGTTGTTTTCTTATTACATTTCAAATTATATGCATTGTGATACACAAATTATAACAAGCAATCAGGCACTCATTACTGTACTATAGATGTCACATTACAAAACATAGTCCATATGTCACCAGCAGTTCTGCTGGAGTGACTCTGCAAAGTTTGGTAAGGGATATCTCTCTCTTGGAAGGTATATTTTAATGGGCATAGACTGAGTGGAAAATGTAATTTTTTCTAAAACCCATGGTGAATTGCCTTTCAGTCTATAAACTTACTACTACTACCATGTATTGGTTTTAATAATATTGTGTTTCACTGTTTCTAGACTAGATAGTTGAATGTAGTATAACAGAGTATTAAAATCAGAGTAAGGCAGATATGGACAGTCATCTAAAAATCATATCAGCATTTAAATTGTGCAAAAGCACCACTCAACAGAGTTATCTCATTACATTGTTCTTTTTGTCCCTAACAATAGTTTTCACACTAATTTTATTTGATACAGCAGGAACAAATCTGGTGATGGTCATCTTGTCTAATTCTTAGTTAAAAATGAAAGTGACTACCAATCAGTGTTAATACTTGGGTTGCTCTCGGTCCAATTTTAGCGATTAGTGTTAAGAAAACAACAAAAACAGTAAAAAATAGTAATCAACCATCTTTTCAGTAGTAGAATTCCAACACTATTGATTAGATGTCTTTTTGTCATCCGAAACTGTGAGGTGCTCCAAAATAGACACATTTGTATATGTTGCATTTAGGATTAAAATTTCAAAAATAAAAAACGTGTTTACTGTGTGTATGTGTTTTGTGTGTGGATGAATGCATTAGTCAAATCCATTCATATGTGTAAATACCTTATTTAATATTCATTTGTTTGCTTTCAGGATCTGTATTCTGTGTTAATTTGGATCCAGTTTCAAACTGCCTGGCTGTTACTGGAGGTGAAGATGACAAAGCTTTTGTTTGGAGAGTTAATGATGGAACGCTGCTTCTAGAGTGCACAGGTGAGAATTCAGATGTCATGTTATTGTGACGTGTACTGTAAAGAATTTTTGTTTAAACTTCAAATGAATCATGGTTGCAACAGGCTAGGCTTGATATATCAAGCCACTGTATCCTTAGAAATACTTTCCAGTTAAATCTGGGAATTCCCAAGCACATTGAGGCCAACGAAGGGGAGTCCTGGATCTGTCCTCCATTCATTTGCCAGTAGGCCATGCTTGGTATATCTCCTGCGCTAATGAGACATACTCACTACATACCAAGGCGTCCAGAACTCGCTTCTTCTGATCCAGAGAAACAATGGACTGGCATTCTGTATAGAGCAGGTTCTTGAATCAGGCCCAATGCTGCCAATGTTAGCTCTGTTTTTTTATGACTCTGTATTTGATTAACAGCATTTCAGAATGCAATGGTATTTTTCAAATTTAATTAAGTTAATCAAGAAGCCGGAATAAATGCATGAAGATCTCCTATTATAAATTCACTAAACAGCTACTGGCCCTGGAAACCCTGTCTAGGTAACTATTCATGCTGTAATCTAGGGCACAGTTTTTCTCCTCATTTGTAGTGAATAAGTGCATTTATTTTAGTTTTCCTCCATGCTCAGCTGCTCTTGGATAATGTGGATTCTGTTAACACGGCTGATTTTGTTGAAGTTAAGAACTGCCTTATCATCTGTTTCCTGTATCAGCATTAAGCTTTAATGGAAACTGATGCACACACTAGGGCAGGTTTTTTTTCTCAAGGCTGTCAATGCAAAGTTTTCTACAGAAACAGAATTATTATACCTACAACAATCAGTCTGAATTTTATTATGACATTTAGTGGAAACTTTAAATTTACACTGGAGTTTCATTTTTTTTTTTAGCTTATTGTTGTATATTTGGTCCCTGCCATTCATTGGTGTGATTGTAAAGGTCAGGATACATTGCAGTTTTGCTTACATACAGGTGCCTGTCATAAAATTAGAATATCATGACAAAGTTGATTTATTTCAGTAATTCCATTCAAAAAGTGAAACTTTTATATTAGATTTATTCATTACACACAGACTGATGTATTTCAAATGTTTATTACTTTTAATTTTGATGATTATAAGTGACAACTAATGAAAGTCCCAAATTCAGTATCTCGGAAAAGGGTCAATATTGAAGACACTTGGTGCCACACTCTAATCAGCTAATTAACTCAAAACACCTGCAAAAGCCTTTAAATGGTCTCTCAGTCTAGTTCTGTAGGCTACACAATCATGGGGAAGACTGCTGGCTTAACAATTGTCCAAAAGACGACCATTGACACCTTGCACAAGGAGGGCATGACACAAAAGGTCATTGCTAAAGAGGCTGGCTGTTCACAGAGCTCTGTGTCCAAGCACATTAATAGAGAGGCAAAGGGAAGGACAAGATGTGGTAGAAAAAAGTGTACAAGCAATAGGGATAACCGAACCCTGGAGAGGATTGTGAAACAAAAGCCATTGAAAACTGTGGGGGAGATTCACAAAGAGTGGACTGCAGCTGGAGTCAGTGCTTCAAGAACCACCACGCACAGACGTATGCAAGACATGGGTTTCAGCTGTCGCATTCCTTGTGTCAAGCCACTCTTGAACAAGAGACAGCGTCAGAAGCGTCTCACCTGGGCTAAAGACAAAACTGCTGCTGAGTGGTCCAAAGTTATGTTCTCTGATGAAAGTAAATTTTGCATTTCCTTTGGAAATCAAGGTCCCAGAGTCTGGAGGAAGAGAGGAGAGGCACAGAATCCACTTTGCTTGAGGTCCAGTGTAAAGTTTCCACAGTCAGTGATGGTTTGGGGTGCCATGTCATCTGCTGGTGTTAGTCCATTGTGTTTTCTGAGGTCCAAGGTCAACGCAGCCGTCTACCAGGAGGTTTTAGAGCACTTCATGCTTCCTGCTGCTGACGAACTTTATGGAGATGCAGATTTCATTTTCCAACAGGACCTGGCACCTGCACAAAGTGCCAAAGCTACCAGTACCTGGTTTAAGGACCATGGTATCCCAGTTCTTGATTGGCCAGCAAACTCGTCTGACCTTAACCCCATAAAAAATCTATAGGGTATTGTGAAGAGGAACATGCAATACGCCAGACCCAACAATTCAGAAGAGCTGAAGGCCACTATCAGAGCAACATGGGCTCCCATAACACCTGAGCAGTGCCACAGACTGATCGACTCCGTGCCACGCCGCATTGCTGAAGTAATCCAGGCCAAAGGAGCCCCAACTAAATATTGAGTGCTGTACATGCTCATACGTTTCATGTTCATACCTTTCAGTTGGCCAACATTTCTAAAAATCCTTTTTTTGCATTGGTTTTAATTGATATTCTAATTTTCCGAGATACTGAATTTGGGATTTCATTAGTTGTCAGTTGTAATCATCAAAATTAAAAGAAACAAACATTTGAAATACATCAGTCTGTGTGTAATGAATGAATCTAATATACAAGTTTTACTTTTTGAATTGAGTTACTGAAATAAATCAACTTTGTCATGATATTCTAATTTTATGACCGGCACCTATATTTTTCCTTTACAGTTAAACCACATTTTTGCTATTAAGTTGCTTAGGGTCACACAATGAGTTAGACAGTGTGGTTGAATCAAAAACACTGTTACTCAAAAAAACATTTTCTGTATACATGGATTAGCTTACTGTACAGTGACATTTTCATACAGGCAATGGGCATATAAGTGTAGTAGTTTTTGCCACATATTTTAAATGATTACTATTTAAACCCCTTATTTAGTTGTTCATGCTTAAGAAACAAAATCTGACAAGCTAAAAGTTCTCTTTGCAGCTTTTTTTTCTGTAAAATATTTAGGTGTTTTGTAACATTACCAGTTGTTTAATTTTTTTACCACTAGATGACAGCATTGGCACAGTGCTGTTTTACTTTATTTGTATATAGTATGGGAGAAAGTACTGTTAACATGATTGAAATTTTGACTTTTTGTTTACATGTTTTGGGCACTCATAAACATAATTTGACCACTCCCAGCATGCAAGATGCATATATCCCTCTGTGGCACACGTAACTTGTGAACGGATCATCTGTTCATAAATGTGAAATTTGCCACCATTTACTATAATACTGTTAATTTGTGAACAAATTAATTTCTTTGGAATTTCTGGTTTACTAAATACAGTTTCTTCTTTTGCTTCATTTTAAACCCCTGTGACTCTAAAAATATATTTCATTAAACATTATAGCAATTTTAAATTATACAGATTTCACTTGAAACACATGTATTTGATGGCTCCAGTTCCATCCAGTAAGGTGTAATTTCACATTTACCAGAGTGAATTTTTTTGTTGTCTGTGGTACTATAACCTCTTTTTGGGGAAAAAAGTTATGTCAATGTGTTGGGGAACAAAAAATCTTGTGTATTTATTAGAAATGTTTTTTAAACTGTCAACCCTTTTTGAGCAATGGAAGAAATCCTCAAATTACAAAAAGAGCTGACATGTCCAATCTTAATCCTTCCTTTGTCCATCTTTACCTCAGTTATGAATAGGAGTGTTAAAATGTGGAGTTAAGTTGTACCAGGTGAGTTTATCATCATAGGAATTAAGTAAATTAACATGCTCGATGTATGTCTCCTTTAACTGTTAAAGCTGCAGCAAAATCTTCATTCTTTAAATTTGATCTCATGCAGATTTAAATTTAGAATATAAAGTATTTCAATGTATTTATGGACTGAATATTAAAAATTGAATGAACAATTTATAATCTCTCCACTTCTAGTTAGATACTATTACAGGACTTGGGCTTGAGGTGTATTATCAAGAGAGCTTGAGCATAGCTTAGGTTCTAGGCAACAAAAAAAGTATTCTTTGTTGTTAGCTCCAGTCCTAACTGCTTCACATGGATTGGTGATCTTGTACATCAGGAGTGCCCACACTTTTTCGGCTTGCGAGCTACTTTTAAAATGACCAGGGCAAAATGATCTACCTACATTAAAAATTACATATAAAATTATTTTCGTGTTTGAAATGGAAATTACGTATGACCACAGAACATATTATAATGCACTCTCGCACTCACGTTTGAAACGGAGATTACATATGACCACAACAGTCAGGTTACACAGAGAAAGTGAGACAGAAGCAGATCGAGAGAGAAGGCTCACAGGCTCGCTGATCAACGTATACGGCAATCACAATTGACGGCCTCACAAACACCCAAACAACATGCTGAACAGAATCGAATTCAACGGATGCAGTATTCACAGGCTACCACATCACACAGGCATCAGGGTCTGTATATGGAGGGATTCAGTTATAACATTGAAAAAGATTATTGCGTACATCCAAAAGTTACAATAAGAGAAATGGACATTATGTGTGAGTACTGCCAAGCACAGAGTGTTAAATTTGAATAATGTGGGATGTGTTGTTCAGACGGCAAGGTGAAATTAACACCTTTAAGCCATCCAGCTGAACCGTTGTTGTCTCTTATTTCTGTCACAAATCCACATTCAACTCATTTTCTACAGAACATTAGGAAATACAATTTGTGTTTTCAGATGACATTGTTTGGCACCACGGCTGCTACCGAGGAGTCTGGCTTTATGCTGACATTTAAAATGCCGGGGCAAATCTATCATAGAATTGGGTCATTAATGCCGTTGCCTCATGAGAGTCACAATTTGTTCCCTTCCACTCAGGGAGCAAAGCCACTAGCTAATCTGCTAGTGTATGTGTGTTTAGATAGATAGATAGATAGATATGGCAAAATACCCGTGCTTCGCAGCGGCAAAGTTTTGCCTTAAAAATTTTATTAAGAAGAAAATTAAACCTTTTTAAACTGAGGGAAAATATACCAATAATTATTTATTAAGGATCTCTTTGTATACCACATTGTCAGTTTGGCCCGCCGGTTGTAATATGACCAAGCTGTGCACTGAGCTTACTCTTGAGCATGCAACGTACAGTTGGCCATGTGAACAGTAATCTTTTTTAAAATCTCACAGCTTGGATTGCTGCTGTCATAATCGGTTTGAGTTTCATGGTTTGTTTCAATTACGACAGTATTTGCAGGACTTCTGTTGAAGTGACATTCGGCATCTGTCAAGCGTTGTAAGCATACAACCGGTTTCATCGATAACTTCACATCCAGCTTTTGAGAGTTAATCAATTCATTCATTCATAAACATCAAAGTGTCTGCTACTGAAATCGTCACCTGTGAATCTAAGATGTTTAAGAGGCATTGGCGGTTGTCTAAAGGTGTAAAATATTTGGCCATTTCGGTACACTTGAAAGTGACAACTGAACCATTCAGCGGCAGCCATCAACTCACATGCAGAACCATAGGTGAAGGGCTTAAGCATTTCACTCTTCTAGTACTCCTGTGTAGTATAATTATCTCCTGTACCGTCATCAGTCCACACCTTGAACCTGTCCCAGTCATTCAATACATAAGACACAATGTTCCTCCGGATATCAAGAGTGAGCCTGATACGGCTGTGCAATATGTAACAAAGAGAATGGAAAAGGCAGGTGCCATCTCCGGGCATGGAAACCACTCGGTAAGTGACAGTTCTTTGATCGATGGTGATCACCTCGATAGACATGTTAATGGGGTACGGTTGGAACGATAAAGGAAATGGGTACCTGAACAATGTAAAGTAAGTCTAAAATACCTACACAATAACTATAATCGTAATAAACGAACAATAAAACAGCGGAGAAGCCGTGGATTAAATAAAAAGGCTGCAGCTATCAGCAGGGAGATGTGAATCACGTGGCGAAGCAAGGAAGGGAATGTAGAGACCGGAGCGACGGACGGTCTAATATAGGCAGGCAGCCAACAACGTGGGAGGCGTTGGGATGGGAAGCCCAACGCCGCCTCACACGGTGACCGAGCTGCAGGCTATGGACGTATATATGTACGTAAGTAGGATTCAGTTAGCGTTGGTGATGAGTCAGTCAGTCAGTCAGTGAGGGCTTTGCCTTTTATTAGTTCAATTAGTATTGCTCATCACTTGTCCAATACAGTCCCCACAGTGAAGCATGACGGTGGCAGCATCATGCTGTGGGGGTGTTTTTCAGCTGCAGGGACAGGACGACTGGTTGCAATCGAGGGAAAGATGAATGCGGCCAAGTTCAAGGATATCCTGGACAAACAAGACAATGACCCTGTGGCTTCACATCAACTCTGTGACTGTTCTTGAATGGCCCAGCCAGAGCCCTGACATAAACCCAATTGAGCATCTCTGGAGAGACCTAAAAATGGCTGTCCACCAACGTTTACCATCCAACCTGACAGAACTGGAGAGGATCTGCAAGGAGGAATGGCAGAGGATCCCCAAATCCAGGTGTGAAAAACTTGTTGCATCTTTCCCAAGAAGACTCATGGCTGTATTAGCTCAAAAGAGTAGTGCTTCTACTAAATACTGAGCAAAGGGTCTGAAAACTTAGGACCATGTGATATTTCAGTTTTTCTTTTTTAGTAAATCTGCAACAATTTCAAAAATTATTTTTTTTGTCTGTCAATATGGGGTGCTGTGTGTACATTAATGAGGAAAAAAAATAATTTAAATGATTTTAGCAAATGGCTGCAATATAACAAAGAGTGAAAAATTGAAGGGGGTCTGAATACTTTCCGTACCCACAGTATGTGTGTATAATATATATATATATATATATATATATATATATATATATATATATATATATATATATATATATATATATATATATATGTGAGAAACTATTTGCCCCTTCCTGATTTCTTATTCTTTTGCATGTTTGGCACACAAAATGTTTCTGATCATCAAACACATTTAACCATTAGTCAAATATAACACAAGTGAACACAAAATGCAGTTTTAAATGATGGTTTTATTATTTAGGGAGAAAAAATCCAAACCTACATGGCCCTGTGTGAAAAAGTAATTGCCCCCTAAACCTAATAACTGGTTGGGCCACCCTTAGCAGCAATAACTGCAATCAAGCGTTTGCGATAACTTGCAATGAGTCTTTTACAGAGCTCTGGAGGAATTTTGGACCACTCAGCTTTGCAGAATTGTTGTAATTCAGCTTTATTTGAGGGTTTTCTAGCATAAACCGCCTTTTTAAGGTCATGCCATAGCATCTCAATTGGATTCAGGTCAGGACTTTGACTATATATATATATATATATATATATATATATATATATATATATATATGTTTGTGTGTGTGTGTGTGTATATATATATATATATATATATATATATATATATATATATACATACACTGAGTTACATTTACTTTAGTAACTTTTTTTAAAAAAATTGTACTTCTAAGAGTAGTTTTACAGCACCATACTTTTTACTTTAACTTGAGTACTTTTGTTACTCCGCTACATTGGGCAACACTTGAGTTGTTACTTTTTTCCATTAGATAAAGTCTGACAGACAATTTTCAATCTGCCCTGTAGCGGATGCTGTCAAGTTGCGCACATGCCTTCCATTGCGTCTCCAGCTCTGACGCAAGGTTTTGGATGTTCCCCAAATCAAGGCGCAGCAGCTTTGAGGACAGATGTTGCATTTTTCGTTTGAAAGCATTAACTGAGTTAATCATATTGACTATGGTTTTCTCTTTTCCTTCCATCTGTAAATTAAGCTCATTAATGTTGGTCAGATCGGAATAAAAATGCCAAGTCTAGCGGCCATTGATCATTATTAAGTTGCTTGTATTCTGCATGTTTAATGACAAGAAGAAACTCCTTTTTCTCCGGCTAGGGGTCTTGAAATCTCAGCAGGAATTTCTCCCTAGCCATCTGCCTCAACAAAGGCATCTTTTATCATCTCCCCATCTTGGAAGGACTTATTATACTTAATGATCGAGTGACTCGCCTAGAACGATGCTTCGGTGTGTCTGCCTTTGCTTTTGAATTCAGCCGAGTAAAAAATGACGGTTGTCTGATTAACTGTGATTTTAATTCCCTCTCCTTTCTCTTTCTTAGATCGCTTTTCGGAAGGAAGTCAGTTTTGTAGTTTTTATGAACAGTTCGAAAGTGCCTTTTAACATTTTCCTTCTTTGGAATAGCAATGATAGATTGACAGATCAGACAAACGCACTTCGATTGTGAAAGAAAAAAATCCAATTCCACATCCAGCCCATAACCAACACATTTTTTTTTAAATCCCTTCTTTAGTCGATATAAATTGGAAGGCTAACTAGATCACTTAGATAGCCAGAGTTTTTGCAGTAGCTCTCGCATTTGATCATGTGTGCGGGATGACCAGTATGTTAGAAGAAATGAGATCTCAGACTGGCCTCTCTGCATGACAATCAAGTGGCAAATGCCATAGGGAGGATATATGATAGACTAACATTTAAAAAAAAAAAAAACATTTTTTTGAATGCAACGCAATCTACCTGCACTACTTTTCCGATCTACCGATTGATTGCAATCGACGTATTGGGCACCCCTGTTGTACATGAATTGCTCAAAATAACAATGCCATGATTTAGTACATCCCATTCTGTCATCTGTCTAAGATGCAAAAGACAAACAGCCCTTTCTTAGTGATTGAAAAAATGCTTTATTTTTAGGTTTGTGTAACTCTGCATAATAAGGTAAAAAACGTACACATGGCATAACTTTCAGGCGCAATTGATGACTTACTTAACTGATGTGAAAGATGGAGCACTTTACATTTTTTTATTTTAAAGAGTCAGTTAGTTTTTCAAATATTTTTCTAATTGTGAAACATATTCAGAATTAACTGTGATATTGGATTGCATTTACCTGAGTTAGTAGACTTAAACTACGTTGTACATTAAATGCATGCTTTTTAACAGCACTCTGCAATATCATGTACGAAAGCCTGATACGGCTGTATTTTTGTAGTGGCTCAGTAGCCTTCATAGACTGCAAAATCCAATTAAAGTGTTGCAAAAATAGGATCGATTAGAGTACTGTTTTTGGTTGTGGAGGATCTAAGAGTAACTGTAGTTCACATTTCTTAAACATAACACTTTTGAAAGATGTACATGAAGTATTAAAATCTGTTTAAATCTCCTTCAGACAATGATGAGGAGCAGGTTTGGGGTTTTGCTGCTTTATAGTGTCAGAGAACAACTGAATCTGTATAATGTGCAGATAATGTAGCTGTGAAGTTGTTTTACTGTAACATGAAGTAAATAGAGTGTACATAATTGTTCACTCCATGTTTGTAGAGTGACCCATATTTCCTTTCATCTTACAGTACATTCATTTTGAGATAAGTGACTTTTTTGAGCTCAACATACCTCAGGATGCAAAAAAGTTAACTGGTATGCTTGAGATTGCATGCAAGGCATGCACACACCATCCCCGGGTTTTGACGAGATTGTATTAAGGATCTGTTTTTCCCGTTTGGAGCAGCTGTTGGGACGAGTAAAACAGGAAAATATAAAAAAATATACAAGTTGAAGTGACATTTCTCAGAGTAAATTTGTAAAAGTAAACTAATCCACAATTGAAGTTGCACAGTTTCCAATTTGTAAGACAGACAAGCACATACATTTATCACTGCTTTTCAGTAGTTGATTTTGAAATTTCATAAATTTGTGTACAGTGCTATATTTGGGATATCTCAATAGAAATGTAACTGTCTTAAATTCAAATTTCTTTGTAGAATAAGTATGCCAAATTTCAATAATATTAGTCCACAGGGAACTGTGTTGCTTTATGTGAACAGACAGACAGACACGACGATAGCAGTAGGTGCGTTTTTATGTTATATGAGTACACATCTAACAAAAGTGATAAAAAAAAACATGTGTATTATAATTCTGTGGATTAATTTAAATAAAAGATGAGTTTCACCATCTCACTAATTCCTTGTCAAATGACAAATGATGTAGAAGAAACACAGGTGACAACCAGTGTAACTCCAATAGCTGAGTGGTTTTGTTTTCTTTTATGAAGTAAACATTTCAAAGGGAAGAAGGAAATTATTTCTATATTCATTCATGTGATTTTACTTTGTTAGTGTTACTTTAGTCAGTCAGTCATTATCCAACCCACTATATCCTAACACAGGGTCATGGGGGTCTGCTGGAGCCAGTCCCAGCCAACACAGAGCACAAGGCAGAAACAAATCCCTGGGCAGGGCGCCAGCACACCAAGCACACACTAGGGACAATTTAGGATTGCCAATGCACCTAATGTTCATGTCTTTGGACTGTGGGAGGAAATGGGAGAGACCCAGAGGAAACCCACGCAGACACGGGGAGAACATACAAACTCCATGCAGGGAGGATCCAGGAAGTGAAACCAGACCTCCTTACTGCGAGGAAGCAGCACTACCACTGCACCACTGTGCTGCCCAGTGTTACTTTATCGTAGATTTATTTTAATGTACCAAATAGGATGAAAGAAGTGATTTAACACAAAAAAAAAAATCATAAATCCATATTCTGTTAGTGTTAGAGGCAGAGGTTGTTTGTTTATTTCAGTAGTTTATAATTGAGTTTATAATATGGATTAGGCTTCTTAAGTACCTTTTTTTTATTATGAGTCTTGGAGACTGTGAATGATAACATTTACATTTACAAGATATGAATTGCTTTGTGACACTGTGAACATTGAGCATTTTATTTCCACACAGATGAATAAAATGAAAAAATCCAGATGCTCTTTCAGGACAAAATTTAGATTAAAAACCTTCTTCTATTGCCAAGTTTTATAGTGCAAGCTTGGGAATAAAAATACATGTCATGTGTATACTTAAAGAATTTAGTGACATGGCTAAAAAGTCTGTTAAGTATATTAACTGTTTTAAACTTTGGCTTCAAGAAATAATAGAAAAAAATGCTGAAAAAGTGGCATTTTTTACCAAGGGATTTTTCTACCCTTGCCTTAGTTACATTGATGACACATGATCAGCCCACTTTTCTAAGTTCCTTTCAAAATAAAATTTGCAAGTCAGTGTTTTAAAACTTTAAAATTGGCTAAACAATCATATGGTTAAATCTTTGCGGCTTTGAAATGAAAGCATGAGTTAGATTGGTTTAAAGATATAACAACAAAATGTATTTATATAGCACATTTTCTTACAAAGGATATAAAATGCCTTACCAGATGACAAAGAAAAAAACTAATTTGAAATAGATATAAATATAATTAAAACATTACATGCCAGATATATTGGATAAGAATAAGTGAGTATGAGTATACCTTACATACCATAGATATGTAGGAAATATAAAAACAGAGTCTTTTAGTCTTTTTTTTTTTTGGTCTCTAAAGATTCTATCTAAAGATACAATATTGAATGCATTAGTGATAGCTCAGGGACGTTTAGTTAATAGAAGTGTTTTTAACCACCTGATTCACTGTGAAAAATTAATAGCAAGTACTACATTTGTGGTGTTTGTTAGGTTTTTGAAAATAATGAAGTGGCCATCAGTAAAGAAACTTAAATGTGATAAAAGGATGGAATGCACATATAGCATGTTCTTGAACAGTTTGGGAGCAACTGAGACACAGTCTGCATTTTCAGCTATATTGGAGGGCATTGTACCTATAATATTAACATAATGTGATATTACATTAAGTTGATACTATTACAGAGATAATCCTGGATTAATTAGCAGGGTCTTAATAACCTGTTTGAGATGACTTAAAAAATGCAAATACTGTTTTTATTGATATTGTGATGAAAAACTACAGGCAATTTTTAAATTAAATATTGATTTTCATGCAGTGTTATTTATTTAGTTAATGTTTCTGTTGCCATAATCTACAAGTGCAAATATCACTCTCTCAATGGCAAATGACACATATTTAATGAAGTGACTTCCTGTAAAGTCTTTTACAGATACAGCTTTAAAGTCAGTCAGTCATTTTCCAACCCGCTATATCCTAACACAGGGTCACGGGGGTCTGCTGGAGCCAATCCCAGCCAACACAGGGCACAAGGCAGGAACAAATCCTGGGCAGGGCACCAGCCCACTGCAGCACATACACAATAGGGACAATTTAGCAGAGATGGGGACAAGTCGCATATGATCAAGTCCAAGCAAGTTTCAAGTGTTAACCATCAAGTCTCGAGTCAAGTCAAGCAAATCAAGCAAGTCAAGTCAAGTCAAGGGTTCACCCTAAGCAAGTCAAGTCGAGTCCTGATAAGTTTCAAGCCAAGTCAAGTCAAGTCAAGTTGCAGTACTAAAACAAACAGAGGTTAAATTTTCGATACGTTTATTTTTGCACAGAAAAATTTTTACAGAAAAGATGAACTTATATACATATATGATGTATCATATTTGCATTGCTATATTTAAATTATATGCATATCTGTACTACATTAATATCTGAAAATAAAATTGTGTTGCTTACACAAAATGTTTAAAACTAAGAAATCCAGTCTAAAATGTATAATGCAATTCAATCTGAAAGGATTAGTTTACTTTGACAACAACAATGTACAGATAATGTACTCACCCCCTTGTCATCCAATATGTTCATGTCTTTCTTTCCTCAGTCATAAAGAAATTTTTTTTTTTTTTTTGAGGAAAACATTTCAGGATTTCTGTCTATATATAATGGATATGTATGGCGCCCCGAAGTTTGAACTTCCAAAATGCAGTTTAAATGCAGCTTCAGAAAGCCCGAAATGATTGGTTATTTTCCAAACAAATTGACAATTTATATACTTTTTAGCCTCAAATGCTGGTCTTGTCTCCTCCCTGTGCAGTCTGTGTGATTCGGGTAAATACAGTTAATAGATGTCAAAAAAACAACAATCTCTTTTATATCTTTAATGTCAAAAACATTCTGCAATGCTGTTTTTACCTTTTTTTGTAAAGGGCATTTGAGCTTCTATACATGTTAACTGTGTAAACACTGTGTCTGCACTTTTGCTGCAATCTAAGACTGTATTTACCCGAATCACACAGACTGCGCAGAGACAACACAAGACCAGCATTTGAGGTTAAATTAAATTGTCCATTTGTTTAGAAAATAACCGATTGTTTCGCTAGATAAGACTCCTCCTCCTCGGCTGGAATCATTTAGAGTCTTCTGAAGCTGCATTTAAACTGCATTTTGGAAATTCAAACTTTGGGGTGCCATACATATCCATTATATAGAGAGAAATCCTGAAATGTTTTCCTCAAAAAAACAATTTCTTAATGATATTTACTATATGTACTGACAGAATGTAAGACTTAAGTATTTATACAGGCTATGAACCTTATAAATTAAAGTATTGTGACTGAAGATTTATCTAGTATGTTTTATATATGATGCTTTAATACTTATGCCGTCCATTATAAGGCACAGTAGGGGATTTATCCACTCTTTTTAATCTAACGTTAGTGATGAATCTAGATTAATTAAAATGAACGGATCTTTTTCATTTCAGCAGAATATAAATATAATGTATGTTAATATAGCCCAGTGATGAAGTTTTGAAGCTTAATCGTCATCTCTAAGGTGGACGCGCAATATACACGTTTCATACATAATATATAATCTGATATATTTGTTTTCTATTTGAACTGGTTTCATTGTTATACAGCACACAACATTTTGTTGTTATTGTGAGTGTACACAAAAAAATTATAGACACTTAACGTAACCGATTCGAACGATGAAATTATTCTTGTCTGTATGACCAAAAAAGTTTTGAACGAGTTATTGAAGGAGAAGTGATTGCACCGACGCTTTCATCTTAGATTTTCATGCAGTATAACGTTACACGAGCTGCCATTCAACTAACCACACGCAGTCAGTCCATACAAACGCTTAAAAATGCGCACATTTAATATAGACATTATAGTTTACATGTAATATCGAGAAGCCCTTTCATTTCAAGTTGCACTCAACATTAAAATGTGGCTATGCCACTGGTAACGTTATAGCGTTTTATTTATGAGATGATTATCACATTTCTGATAAAAAAACATGCAACCAAGGCTAAATTATGACAAACAGAAAAGATTAATTTCATTAATTAGTAATCGTTTTATTAAATTGACTATAAAGAATTCGACTTTCTTACCTTTCCTTGTGGTTTTTGAAGTGCCGGATGAAATTTGATGTTGTGGTTGTCGTGTCTGATACTCTCGCGTTGCATTCTCTGCATCTGGCAAATCTTTTTTTGTTAGTACGGTCTAGTTCAAAGTCCTTATAGCCAAACGTGACTATATGAGGAGCTCGACTTTTGTCTGCCATGTTTGGCACGGTTTGAGTTGTACAGCGTTCTTCTTCTTCTTCTTCTTGGTAACGTTAAGAGTTGTGCAGCGTTAAGGGCGCAGTCGCCAATTATGGTGCTGCTGAGTCATAATTATTTTATTAAATTATTTTATTTTATTAAACGAATTATATTTAATTATATTTAAAAGTTCAAGTCATTGTCGAGTCTTCCACTTTAAGTCAAGTCAAGTCTCAAGTCACTTAGTCAAGTCATTTTCTTACTTCAATCAAGCAAGTCTCAAGTCCTGAAAATTGTGACTCGAGTCTGACTCGAGTCAAGTCATGTGACTCGAGTCCCCCATCTCTGCAATTTAGGATCGCAATGCACCCAACCTGCATGTCTTTTGACTGTGGGAGGAAACCGGAGCACCCGGAGGAAACCCACGCAAACACGGGGAGAACATGCAAACTCCACGTAGGGAGGACCCAGGAAGCGAACCCAGGTCTCCTTACTGCGAGGCAGCAGCGCTACCTGGGCCACCATGCTGCCCCAGCTTTAAAGTGTTTTTGGAAATTAGATATTTTAAATGAAGGTGTTGTGAACAAACTCTGTGCTTATAATTTCATGTAGCATTGCTATTACCATGTTAGTATTCTGATTTTGATACAATTTTTTCACCTATTGAAAATAAAATGTGAATGCATCAAATTAGTTAATGTGTGCAAGTTAAGCAAAATTAAGTAATCTCTGTTCATTAGATATCAAACCTGCTTAATCCAGTTCATGATCACAGAGTCTAGATTCAGTCCTGGCACCATTCAGTACAAAACAAGAACAAACCCAGGACAGAGTGTCTAGTCGAAGACACACATTCACCCAAGGGCAAATTTGATTTGCTTATTAACTGATTTTGCTTGTCTTTGTGGATATGAGTAAAAAAGGCATGCAGGTACAGTATATGAAGATTGTAGGCAAAGATTGGCCACAGATTTCAAACCCAGCATGCTATTTCTGTAATGCAGCAGCACTCAGTCTTTAAAATTAAGTCTGAAACTCCCCCATTTATTGTTACATGGAAGAGAATCCCCACAGAAAAGAAATGTAATCCCTGATTTACATATGTTGTTATTCATTTTAATGAACATGTTAATGTTAAGTGGAAAGCCAAAAAAATATATATACTATGCCTTTGTGTTTTGTAGGGTACCGCAAATTCAGTACCAGAAGTAAATGTCTGTATATGCTATAGTGTTATATAGTACCTTTTACACTGGAACAAAGACACCTAGCCAAACCCTGTAAAACAGCCCCAGACCATTATTCCTCATCCACCGAACTTTACAGTAGGCACTATGCAGTCCAGAAGGTAGTGTTCTCTTGGTATCTGTCAACCCTAGATTCATCCATCAGACTGCTGGGTAGCAAGGCGTGATTCATCACTCCAGAAAACATGTTTCCACTGTTCCAGGGTCCAAGGGTAGCATTCTTTACACACTCCAGCTGACACTTGGTGTTGTACATGGTAATCTTAGGCTTGTCTGCATGAAGCTCCCATTGCACAGGACTTGTGCCGATTTTGCTTCTAGGGACAGTTTAGAACTCTGAGGTCAGTGATGCAACAGATGACAGATGATTTTATACACTTAAGCACATGGTAGCCCTACTCTGAGAGTTAATGTGGTGGTCTACCACGTTGTGTTTCAGCTGTTGGTGATTCTAGATACTTCACAGCAATAGCATTTGCAGTTCACTGGGACAGGTATAGTAGAGCAGAAATTTCACCTACTGACTTGTGGCAAAAGTGGCATCCTATGACGGTGCCACTTTTAAATTCACTGAGCTCATCAGACGAGCCATTCTACTGTTAGTGTTTGTCACTGGTCAGTTGCTTTAGAAGTTGTTTGAGATTCTTTTTTTTTCCTTTAACTGTGTTCTGTCTTTTTTATATGTTAGCTTAACATCAGAAGCTGAAAAATGGTGATAGAGATCTTCATAGTTTTTAAGTCTTTGTTGTAATATAGCCTTGCTCTAAAAAGACGTAGTTCATTGTTATACCTTTACACTTTTTTGTTTAATTATAGGACATAAGGATTCAGTCACATGCTCATCCTTCAGCTATGACTCATTGCTAGTTGCCACCGGAGACTTGAGTGGCCTCATCAAAGTTTGGAAGGTGGAGACAAAAGAAGAAATCTGGTCTTTTGAAGTTGGAGATCTAGAGGTGAGACTCATTAGGCATCTTATTGCACTGAACTCATTGAACTTTGAAGTCTGTGTTTTAAATAGTAAAAAGTACTGTATAAGCATATCTAAGTATGGTTATTTTAAGCATTGTTGCAGTTTGAAATGATTGTCTATTGAGTGCATATGTACAAGTTACTTTTATAAAATGTAAAGTGTCACCTTCTTAGTTTAAAATCCTTTTTTTTTCCTCTCTGCTTTTGGAGTGCAGTATACAGTATGAATCCGAGCACACTGCATTGGTAAAATGTAATCGAACAGTAGCAATTAAAATTTTAAATATGCAACAAAAAACAACCAACAAACTACCCAAGCCTTAGGCATAACCATTGCTACATGGATGCACCAGACAAAGTTGTGACCACACTCTGTGGGGTTCCCAAAGCTTGTGTTAGTTAGTGTTTTGGCTTTAATGATTTGGGAGGAAAAAATGCCCCATTAGTGAACTTCAGTAAGAAGAATAAAAAGGAGTGACATTGAAGATAGATATTTTTTGAAATCAGATGTGACTGCATCAGTTTGGACTAATTGTGCTTTCAAACCAAAAAGTTAGAGAAGAGCCAGAAAAGGTAAAAATTGTGTGTTCATCAACATAGCTGAATTTCCCCTTGGGATTAATAAAGTTTCTTTCTTTCTTTCTTTCTTTCTTTCTTTCTTTCTTTCTTTCTTTCTTTCAGAAGGTAATTCTAATTCTCAAATCCAAGCAGTTGGCAGACAGACTTAAACACAATCATTCTGATGTTTCCTTAGTTATTCCTCTCTACTTCCTTATCATCAGCCTCAATATTCAAATCTTTTATTTACTTTTTATGTTTGATTTTTTGGCTACCATTAGCAATTTAGTGTTTAAGTATAAATTTGCACTGTTTGTGTTAAATAAAACGTCTGAACCCTAAAACAGAAAAAAGTCCTTAAATACTACTGTTGGTAGTGGAGTAATTTGCACTGTTTAAATCAAAATTTGAACTCTTTGTTTAAAAAGCAGTTTTTGAATTAAAATGCATTTAAGTAGTTTATTTGAATAAATACAAAAAAAAAAAAACAACTGCAATAGTACCTTACAGACACATAGCTTTGACATCTTTTCCAACAATGCAGTTTAAGAAAAGTAGAGCTACCAGTATCAATTATCAGTTACGTTTAAAATTCAACTGAAATGTTCTAGAAGATGTTGATACGTGTGCATTGAAAAAAATGTTTGCTTTATCAGCTGTTTTGTTAGATTATATTAACAAAATTATCTCTGTTTTTTTTTTAGTGTTGAGATAATTCAGTATAGCAACATAGACGTTTTTACCTTTTTTGGTAATGTGAAGAAAGCAGTTAGTCTCTGCTTTTTTTTTTTTTAAAAAATGCAAACTGCTGTCATTAATGTTTGCAGTTTTGGTGAGATTGAAGAATCAGAAATTTAAGCAAAAGAACAATCTATAAAAATGTTCCACAGCTATACAGTAGCAAGTAGGAGACTGTTTATATGATTTATGTTGTTGCCACAATTCCAGAGCCCCAGTCTTGAAATGTATTTTGAAATTGAAGGCAACATTATATTGCATTTCCTGTTATGTAAAAACTGTATTTAAAAATGTTTCTGTGTAAGAAGAGAAGAATACTTTTTTGTCTTTTGAAATTTATGATGCAATTTGGAACAGATGAAGTATATTAATAGAAAATTTTATTTGAGTCTGTCAGTCAGTCATTTTCTAATCCATTTTGTCCCAAACAGGGTCACAGTGGTCTCCTTGAGCCTATTTTAGTCTGGTTGATAGTAATTCATTGTTCTTTCTGTTTTCTAGTGGATGGAGTGGCATCCTTGTGCACATGTTTTAGTTTGTGGCACTGCTGATGGAAATGTTTGGATGTGGAAGATCCCAAGTGGGGAATGCAAAACATTTCAAGGTCCTGGATGTCAGACAACCACTGGTAAAATCTTGCCTGATGGTAAGACACATAGTAGAATCTTTTGCTTTATGCTAATTAATTGTAATGAACTCAAATTAGTGATTGGAATTGGGAATTGATCGTGTATTTAAAGCATAGTCATTTATGAGAAAAAATACCAGTATTGCTTTCATTTAAGTGCCAAAAAAGTTTGCCTATTTTTTTTTTTATATAATACTTGAAATTAAAAAAAAAAGTAATAATGTGCAATCAATTTCCTGATGACCTTCTACTCTTTTAAAGGAAAGAGAGCTATTGTTGGTTATGAAGATGGAACAGTCCGAATTTGGGACCTCAAACAAGGAAGTCCCTTGCACATCATCAAAGGTAAGTTGGAGCAAAAACTGAAAAAACATTTTTTTTTATCTATATATCAAATAATAAATACCATGCCAAGTTAGATGTTAGTTGACTTTCAGTTCAGCACAGTTCTCTTGTTCCCTTTGAAAAAAATGAAGGAACATTTTCTACAGAAGTTATGTTATTATAGAATATAAACAGGAATCTTAGAGAGATAAAGTACCAGTTTACCCATCTAGCACTTAGTTGGGCTGTTAAATATTAACAAGTAATGAGTAAAGAATTAGCAACTCTACCAAAAAAAGACCTGAATTTTTTTTTAAATTAATTTTATTGCAATCATTTCATACAAAACAATCAATTTTTTACAAAAAGTAAAAGTAAGAATAGGTCGACCCCCACACCTGAGAGAGAGAGCAAGGCAAACAGCATAAAATTTAAGGCTTGTAAACATACCTAAATTAATAAGTTTGATAAGCCAATAGAGATGAATGAGAAGAAAAGAAATACAGAAATAATTGCTTCCTCTGTGCTTTAAGAGCTTATTTAAAAATATTACTGATTAGATCCTGCCATGTTTTGAAAAAAGTCTGTACAGATCCTCCAACTAAGTGTTTCATTTTTTCCAATTTCAAATAGTATAAAACATCGGTTTCCCACTGACTTAAAAGAGGAGAGTTTGGGTTCTTCCAGTTTATCAGAATAAGTCTGTGTGCCAAAAGTGTAGTGAATGCAATCACAGTTTGTTTGTCTTTCTCCACTTTAAACCCATCTGGAAGAACCCCAAACACAGCTGTTAATGGGTTAGGAGGGATTGTGAGACCAAGGCTGTCTGAAGGTAATTAAAATTTTGTCCAGAATAATGTTAATTTGGTGCAGACCCAGAACATGTGACCCAATGAGGCTGGGACTTGATTGCAGCATTCGCAGGTTGGATCATGCCCTGGAAACATTTTGGAGAGTTTTAGTCGAGACAGATGTGCTTGATATATAATTTTGAGTTGTATAATTGTATGCTTTGCATATGGAGCTCGAGTGAATTCTCTGCATTGCTACTTTCCACTCCTTTCTGATATATTAATTGAGAGATCTTTTTCCCAGTGTCCTCTTGGATCTTTGAAAGGGAGGGATTGTAAAATGATTTTATATATTGCAGAGATGGTGTCTAAGTCCTTGAGATTGAGCAATATTTTTCCAGCATGGATGAGGGTGCAAGATGAGGAAAATCTGGAAGGTTCTGTTTAACAAAGTTCCTGATTTGAAGATAGTGAAAGAAATGTGTAGCTGGAATGTTAAATTTGGAATGTAATTGTTCATAGGATGCAAAGACGTTGTCTATATAAAGATCTCTAAGCAAGTTAATTCCAAATTTTTCCAGATATTAAAATCTGCATATGTTTGTGAAGGTTGAAAGAGGTGGTTCTCTTGCAGAGGTGCCACAGATAAAAGCTTCTCCGTCTTAAAATGCTTTCTACATTGGTTCCATATTCTAAGTGAGTGGAGCACAATTGGGTTATCAGTATATTGCCGATAACTTGCGTTTATTGGGCACAGAGCAGGAATATAAAGAAGTACTGCAGGATTTTACTTCTATTGCGGACCAAGCCTGTGTATGTTCTTCTATTTGTGTCCAGGTTTTATCGCTGTATATTTGCTGCCCAGTAATAAAACTGGAAGTTAGGTAGAGCCATGCCACCTTCTGCCTTTTGTCTTTGTAGGGTCGCTCTTTGATGCGTGGATGTTTTGAGTTCCAAATAAATGAGGTTATTGTTGAATCTAATTGCTTAAAAATGATTTATTAATGTATATTGGATGTTTTGAAATAAAAAGGAGCTTAGGAAGAATATTCATCTTAACAGTGTTAATTCTTCCAGCTAGAGTGAGATGAAGAGTTGACCATCTATGCAAGTCTTGTTTAATTTTTTCCATGCAGACGCCGAAATTTTGTTGATAAAGAGCTTTATGTTTACTTGTGATGTTTACCCCAGGTATCGAAACTGATCTGCAATGATAAAAGGTAGGTGTCTAATCTAATATTATATGCTTGAGAATTCACTGGAAAGAGTACACTTTTATTCAGATTAATTCTGAGACCAGAGATCTTTTGAAATTCTGTGAGTGCTGTTAAGACTGCAGGCACAGAATTTTCTGGGTCTGATATATACAGTACCATATCATCTGCATATAATGAAATTTTCTGTTCCAGTCCTTCTCTGCTAATCCCCTTTATCTGATCAGTATTTCGACAATGTATTGCCAGTGGTTCAATGGCAATTGCAAACAGTAGCGTGACAAGGGGCATCCTTGTCTAGTACCACGTTCTAGTTTAAAGTAGTCTGAGCAAATGTTGTTGATGCAAACTGAAGCTTCTGGGTTGGTATACAGTAATTTAATCCATGCACAAATGTTGGGCCAAACCCAAACTTCTCCAATGTAGTAAAAAGGTATTTCCATTCAATCATGTCAAATGCTTTTTCTGCATCCAATGATAATAATATTTCTGGGTGTTTGATTTAGTTGGTGAGTATATTACATTAAACAGGCGTGAAGATTTGAAGATAAGTGTCGCCCCTAATAAATCCAGTTTGGTCTTGTGATATTACGAGGGAGCACTTTCTCCATCCTTCTAGCTATGATTTTAGAGAGTATTTTAACGTCATTATTCAGAAGTGAAATTGGTCTGTATGATGCACATTGTAATAAGTCCTTATTTTGTTTTGGAAAACAGTGATTAGTGCTTGGCGAAAAGTTTGAGGAAGAGGTTGATTATCTCTGGCTTCTGTAAATGTTGCTAATAGGAGGGGGCTAGCTGAGCGGAGAATTTCTTGTAAAATTCTGCAGGGTAGCCATCAGGGCCTGCTGCTTTCCCCCTTGGAGTGACTTTATAGCATCTAGTAATTCTGATAATGCCAAAGGTTTATCAAGTTCCTCCCACTAAAAGTGTCTATTTGTGGTATCTGTAATGTATCCAGAAATGCATTAGATTGTGTATTGTCTTCTTTAAACTCAGTAGTATATAGGATTTATAGTAGTCTCTGAAAGTGTGCATTATATTTTTGTGTCGATGATTTTATCTCCGTTCGTGTTGGTGATTACTGGATTGCGTAGACTTCTTGCTTGTGAATTTGTTGAGCTAAAAGCTTATTAGCTTTCTCTCCATGTTCATAGTAATGATGTCTGGATTTATAAATTAGTTGTTCAGTTTCTTTAGTTGTCAAGAGGTTCAGTTCTGAATGCAGAGCCTGCCTTTTCCTATGTAGAGTCTCGCTTGGTAGTCTGGCATGTTCTTCATCTATTCTAGTAATTTCGCTTTTATCTCTGCTACTTTCTTGGTTTCTAATTTATTTCTGTGGGAAAGATATGAGATAATCTGTCCTCTTAAGAAGGCCTTAAGAGTTTCCCAGAGTATTCCTGCAGAGATCTCAGGGGATGTATTTGTCTCTAGGAAGAAACTGATTTGTTTGGATATGAATTCTGTACAATTCTCGTCCGCTAATAGACGCCATCTGCGAGGTGTGTGTGTGGGGCATAGTAACTTTAGCTCCAAGATCAGAGGTGCTTGGTCAGAAATAAAACAATAGCATCGTATTTGCAAGATTTAATCATAGGCAAGAAGTTATCTATAAAGAAATAATCATTGCTACTCAAGCAATGATGTACTGGTGAGTAAAAAGAATATATTCTTGAATTTGGGTTTAAAACCTCCAGGGTCTGATAAGTTGTGATCAGTTATAAACTTTGTAATTATCTTTGCAGTGTTAGATCGTTCCCCTGTGGAGAAGTCCTATCTAAAAGTGGATTTAAAACACAATTAAAGTCCCCAGCCATTATAATTTTATGAGTGTTCAGATTGGGAATGGATGCAAATAAATTTTGTATAAATTCCTTATCATCAACATTAGGTGCATAAACATTTATCAAAATCATTTTACAGTTAGATAAGTCTCCCATGACCATCACATATCTCCCTTTAGGATCCAATACTACATCTGATGCTACAAATGAGACTGTTCTATGTATGAGATATCCCACACCTCTAGTGAACATTTGGCCAGTCCAGTCTTTTTGCAGCCGGAACTGATCCTTGCTTAGTAAGTGGGTCTCCTGTAAAAATACTATTTTAGCGTTTAGACCTGTTAGGTGAGAGAGTACTTTCTTTCTCTTTAATTCGTGATTCAGGCCTTTAACATTCCAGCTCACGAAGTTAACTGTCCCATCATGGAGACATTGATTCTGAGTTTTTGATGTCATTTTATAGTCTTAACTGGAAATGAGACAGCTTCGGCCTTAATTTCCTATTTCCCCAAGAGTTATTGCCACACAGCCTGTTATTATGTTGGTAGTTATAATTATAAAGATTAAAATGATAGATTAGGTATAGATATAGCCTGCTCTCTTTCTCTCCCCCCTTTAACCCCCTACCCTCCCTTTTTGCCTCCCCATGTGAGGCTAGAACCCACTTCACACAGAGCACGTCCAAAGCAAAACAAGCCCCCATGCAGCGGCGTTTTAGGATTAAAAAATAGAGATATCTATTACCAATAGATAGATAGATATAGTCTAAATAAAATTCTATATGCATAAAATGTAATCATTAGCAAACTGTGAACTTAGAATATATATAATCTTCAGCAATCTTAGTGTATTAAGATAATACACCCAGATAATAAACCGGAATGGTGTTAGAAAGTGGTCCAGAATAAGCATAATAAGTCTCAATGCAATAATAGCAATAACAATAAACCAAGGGTATGATGTTGAACAGTCTCGTTTAGGGTAGAGAGAAAATAATTAGGTACAAATTAAAAAAAAGTAATTAAGCATAAACGTCTATAGCTGTAATTAAAACATAAACAGATAGCGTCCGAGTAATAATGAGGATATATAATGATGAAAAAACGTATTTTAAACAAATAGATCAGACAGTAGGTTATTAATCCTTGCCATATCATTAACGGCCATGACTCACTATTATGTATCAGAATAGTCCCGGGATCAGCTTTCTTAATTCCTTTTCTGCTTCTTTCTTGCTAGTGAAGACATAGAATTGACCCTGCAATTCCACTTTCAGTTTGGCAGGATACAAGAGGCTATATTTGATATTGGCTTGCCTTAACTTTAGTAGCTGTTGCTGGAGAGAAATCAGGGAAGGTACGAATGTGGTTATTTTCATATATAGTCTCTTGCTTGTGTCTGAGGAGTGCCATCACCTCTATCTTAAATGATAATCTTTCAAAGCAAATAATAAAAGATCTAGGTCTAACGGTATTTGATCCGCGTACGCAATAAGCCACTGCTATCTCAGAATCTGCTTTAAAGTCCTCTCCAATTATTTCAGAAAATAGTTCAGCTGCGAATTTCACAGGGTTTGGCCGATTCTCAGGCAGACTTTCAATTCTGACATTATTCCTTCTGCTTCCATCTTTCAAAGCAGCCAGTCTGTCTCCAAGTTTTTTGCATTCGGAGCGGACATTTGCTGCTTTTCCTTCAGCACTGGCAGTTAGATTTTCGGCTGTTTTAATCCGAGTCGTGAATGTCTCCTTGACATCCTCCAGTTGATTAGCAAACAAGCTCAGTTTAACCGAGGTTTCCTGAATGTGCTCTTCAGTTTTACCCAGCATATCTTTAAAGACTGCCTCAAAGCGAACCCATATGCGTTTCTCCAAGTCTTTATTATCCTGCTGCCACTCCTGTCGCAGCTTCTCATTTGCCTTTGCCCTTGCCTTCTCATTTGCCTTCTCACTTTTCTTTATCTCTTGCATGAGCTCAGCAAACATCACCGTCAGTTCAGAAAGATCAATTCTGCTTTCTTGCACCATAGGCGAGGCGGCAGGCTCTATCGTAGGAGTGTCCCCGATGTTCCCGGCTCGCGTGGAGTAATTGAAACCGTGGACTGCAAGGCCTTTACCAGTTTCAGGTGATGATCTTCAGTCAGCGAGCTATCGAGACTTACTTCACTCACGCTCGTATATTCGGTCCCCATTTTGCTCTCAGCCGGAGACGATGTGGCAGACCATGGTCCCGAGGAGTCTGGGCTTTCGCCCATCTGATCCAGGTCAGTCTCTAAAAGGCCATATCTTGAACTAGGGCTTGCCGATCTCAGCTTGGATGTAGCTTTAGTTTTCGGTTCTTTCGGACCCCCTTTTTTTGTTGGCCATGTTTATATATGCTTGCATATACTGTAGCAGTGCCCCTCAGGTTGGATAAATACAGGATATCTCAGGATTACACCGTTGCTAGCGGAGCTCCCCTTCAGATGTCCATCTCTTGCAACGGACGAGACCAGTTATTAAAAAAGACCTGAAATTTATTCTGAATCTTTAGTTAATCGATGAAATTAACCCAACACGCATTTTGTGGTGAATATCCTATGTTTTCAGGTGACCTTGTTCAGCAAAGATTTTCCTGGAAATTCACTATATGTCCAACTTAGACAAACATTTTATTTTCCCCAGCATCCCAAGATGTGTATACATAGTGTCACTAGCAGTATTTTAATTTAAGGGTTAGCTGACCATAATGAGAATATTGTGAAAATACTGTGCTCTTTTGGTATATATTTATTATATGTTTTATCTTCACTACTGGATTAGGCATGTTATGCCCTTCTCTGCGTAGTGCAGATCAGGTTGTAAAGGACGAGGTCCCTTGCATCACAGGTTTTCACAGTGTTTGAGATTTGTCTTGACTCTCTGCCAAGTTGTGCCCCCTTCACTTTAATTGATCTAGTGTACGGCTGCCAGGACTCCCAAGATCAGTTTGTTCTGCTTTCGTCATGGCTGGGCCAACTAGTGCCCTGAAGATTAGAATTCTAATGAGCGCAATGATAAAATAGATATAAATAAAATATATACAGTATATCATTTCTTACTTATTGCAAGTTTGTTGATGTTTGCTGTTTTGTAGTTATCGTTCTGTCTGCGTCTTTTTCACAGCTTACGTCACATTTATGGCCATAATAATTGGTCTAGCATAATTCCCAAATGCGTCCCTAGAATTCGGGGACACTTAAAAGACCATTGCACCATTAGAATCCACTCAAAATTAGTTTAATTCCTCCTTCCCCATTTTGCTGAATTTGGCAAAGTTCCCAAATATTTGTGCCATTTTGCTGAACTTGCCACAAAGCGAATTCAGTGGGTTAACTCATAACTAACTCTTCAGCAATAGTAGCGTACCTGATGTAAGAAAGGCGCTATATAAACTATTTTTCTTCACCTGTGGGGCACATCTTCCCCATAATCCCCACAGGCACAACACACAAAGTACCACAAAGCACTCTTCATTGGCTCCACCACTCCTCCCAGGCAACCTTGTCCTCCACCACCCTACTCTGGCTGCTGAGTGGTGGTTGCTGGCCCATTTTATTGGGCACCCGGAAGTGCTCCAGGTGTTTGATTGCCGACATCCGGCTGCACTTCCGGGTGTGGCAAACTCCAACTCCAACCCCCATGGAGCCCTGGGGGAGTCCGAGGCACTGCTGCAACCCAGGGACACTGCCATCTGGATATGCTGCAGGGGTGTCCCGGCCAGGCATGGGCTCCGGCCATCCATCACACTGATTATGTCCCTTTGTATAAAGCATCTATGTCTGAGTAATTTTTAATAGTTGTTAGATACATTGAATCATTTTACATATCTACAGATTATGTGTAATTGCTGCTTTAAAACAAAATGTTAATTCATTTTGTGCTTCTTCTTCTTCTTTCCACTGCTCCCGTTAGGGGTTGCCACAGCAGATCATCTTCTTTCATATCTTTCTGTCCTTTGCATCTTGTTCTGTTAGTGCTTGTTACTGTAATAATATGCATTTATTTTTCTTGAAACTATATTACTGTTAATTTTACAAAAAAAGTTAATAGTAACAAAGTTTTTTTCCCCCCATATATACCATTCTCAGTATACAATGTATACAATACTTTTATTTATCATAGGGGACTGTCATTTTTACCTGTTTTGGAAATCTGTAACTTTTTTTCTTTCAGTGTTTCTATCCTGGGAACGTTAAATATTTAAATATATGACAAATGTAAAAAGGGTTTGTTGATATGAAATGCTTTGGCCTTTTTACAGTATGCTCTTATTATTTTTATTGCACCACTTTTATATTTATATGTTGTTTTCAACTGTGTCTTATTTTACTGTTTACAACCCTGACATTTTCTGCCTGATTTGTTGTTTTTTTCCTCTGCCTTGGCAGGATTGGATGGTCACCAGGGGGCCTTAACATGTGTAGCCTGCAACAAGGATGGAAGCCTTATTCTAACTGGTTCAGTGGACTGTAGAGCAAAACTTATTAGCACGGTTTCGGGCAAGGTGTGTTTTGTTCTGTTTATTTATTTATTGAGCTTCATTAGAAAGCCAAAATCCCTCATAGGGACAAATAAAGTTCTATATCTATCTGCATTGTGCGTTTGGGGGTTTGGTGGGTCTAATCGCTTCTAATTATTTGAGTGGTTGCCTACCAGGTAATACTTGTGATTTGTCAGCCAGTCGGCAAACATCTGCCACATCCACTCAGTTGCAAGAACCTGATCATAGACATGCCATATAATACCTGTCAAATAGTAAAAAGAGTACGCGACTCGTGGTGTGCTGTAACTGGGGCTCATCTAAAGTATGCACCTTTGCTTCCCCTTGCGGGGATCGAACCTCGGACATTAGCATTTAAAACAGAGCCTCAAATGTTGCACCATGGTGGCTGGTACGCTTACTTGACAGGATGAAGATCAGGGTGTTACATCCATAGGTCTGATTGCAATATGATTATTTGGGTGGTTACCTATTAGGTAACACTTGTGGTTGGTCGGCCAGCCTGTATATTGTAGCTGTCTCATGGGAGCAGCAGCATGTCACTGAGTAGCAGAATTGAGTTTAACAAATAGATATTCAGGTTTGGCCTCTGTATAACCAAGCATCATTTTAAGGGCCACTTACTGTTAGCATTTTCTGGGTGCTGCCTAATTTGTCCATTGCCCATTCTTTGTTGCCTAGCATTTGTCCCAATTTTTTTTTTTTCTTGTGCTTCTTCATAAAACACTTTTTAATTTTTGCATACTCCTGGATAACAACTGCTGTGCTACGACATTTTTATATTGCTCCTTTTATTTCCTTTGCATCTGAAAGGCTTTACTTTAGCTGATGCATTTTATCCAAAACAGTCTAAACATAACTAGTGCATGTTACATTTGTAAGATGACTTACTCGGTTTTTACTCAGCCAATGGTGGTGGACTGAACCAGAAGATATTTGGTTTTGAGTTCTATAGCTTACCTTTTAGTGTACAATGTCCCTTAGTGTGTCTTTTTTGTTTTTTCTTTTTTTAGGTTGTGGGTACATTCACAGCTGAAGGAACTAAGTCTAGTAGTGCATCAGCAGAGGAAGAGTCGGAGTCTAACTCGGTTGAGTCTGTGGGATTCTGTAATACGTAAGTATGATGTATAAAATCCAAAGTCAAAGTACACTTTTAAAATTCACCCTTTATGTTTTTTGGTAATAAAGGTTCCTGTGTGCATGACCCCTCTGAGCAATTTGATTGGTCAGTTTAGGTTTTGTGGCACAGTAATAGGAATGATGACACAATTCATTAACAATACGAAGTTCAGTTCCTTATTGTGTCATTATTTTTTTTTTTTTTTACAAAAAGAAATCAAAATGGAGCATTTCAATGACAGCAAAGCGAATAACGTGCCAAGGAACACTGGGTCGGTAAATGTTAACAAGGCGCAAACAGAGTTATAGTTTTTTTTAAAAATCAGACAGGAGACAAACAATGTGCCTTGAAATGATAAAGTCTGAGAAACAGAAAAACTATTAAGAGAGGGTGAGACACACAAGGATACCGAGGAAAGGCAAGGAGGAATGCTGCGTGTTGCCTTCGAACACTGGAAGTATTCATTAGAATATGAATGATGTTTTTACAGTGGTAATGGGGGCCTGTCTTTTTTTTTTTTTACCGTGTCCTGTTCGGCTGTGAAGCAATCAGAATTGATGTCTGAATGCTGGCGACTAGCCTTACAGTTTTTCTCTCAGGTGGAGCGTTACAGCTTCTGCTGACGTCACGCCTGATACCAAAACTTTATTAAAAATATTTTTAGATGTTTTTAAGATTCGAACCGGACACGGAGACAAAAGTGTAAGTGTATGTGTAAGGTTTCTCTATAGGAGCATCCAATAGTGAGTGTGAAGGGCCACAGACCTGCCCCCAAAAACGTGCGGAAGATGGAGGGAGTTCCAAGCCCAGAGATCCAGAGGTCACCCCAGAGCGCGGAGACCCCAGGGAGGCCGTCACCAGAGAAGCCCCAACCCCACCTTGAGAGGCGCAGAGGATCACCCCGGGGGTCACAACCAGCAGCCGGCAGAGTCCCGGAGATATCAATGGCAAGCCCTCAGGCCCGCCCGCAGCCGCTCTCCCCCGAGTCGGCCGGGCCCGGAACCCAGCAGCCCGGGACCCAAGGGCGACCCACCCCGCCGAGGACCCAACAGAGCCCAGGGAACCAGATCCCACCAGGCAGCCACCGGGAGCGACCAGACAGATGCTTAAGGCAGGGGGAGGGTAGGCAAAGATGTTGTAGTATTGCCAGATGTCCCAGGAGAGGGGAGGAGTCCAAAACCCCACCTGACATATACAGTCACACACAAACACAGTCATACACTCCCTCCCTCATGCTCTCACATACACATACAACCCAAGACTTACAAGGATGTACGCCAGACACCCATTCACACTCCCCACACACACCCTACCTAACTCTGGTCCCGGTGCTGCCGTACCTGAGGTACAGCCATTCCTGGACGTCAGAGTTAGCCCCGTTCCGCAGGGGTAATAGTGAGCAGGCACCCCCGTCCAACGTAGAGCAAAGCAACCCACCACTCCAGACCACAGGTAGACGGCCAGCTCCCACTCCTAGCCTCCAGCCCCGGGCAGCTAACTGAGAACAGAGGTGTAATAAGACCTCTAGTCTCCCTCCGCCTGCTCTAATGTAGTGTTGGTGTGTGTTGATAAGGTGCATTTTGTGGTTGGGAGGGCGCGGGCAGTGCCGGCACCATGTGGCCTACACCAGCTGATGCCAACACACAGCCCCACCTCCCCCCCAAAACTCTCCGTGACTTGGTGCAGTTTAAAATTGGAAGTGGACACCGGCACTCGGAGTGAGGCTGAAATTTCCCCCCACCGGATGCCGTTGAGTGTGCCCACTCCCAAGGCCTGTCTACCATTAATGGCAGTTAAAAAGTAAATAGTAGGTGAGCAAGATGCCTTGAAATGACAGTCTGAGAAGCAAGCTTTAAGTGAACATGATCGAGAGAGTAAGCGCTGGGGCAAAAGAGGTTGAGACTCGAGGATATTGAGGAAAGACATGGGAGTAATGATGAGGGAACATGCAAGGCAGGAGATATCAAGTATTTTTAAATGTATTCTACTGTCTGTCTTCAACAGGTAATATAGCTAGTGTAAATAATATAAAGATCTAAAACATCACATCAACTCTACATAGCCACTCCCATAGTATTTCCACAAGTTGAACAATTTGTCTTAAAAATGCACATTTTTGGTACATTTGCAGTTGCCTTAAATCTTTATTGTGCATAAGCATGTATACTATTCTTAACCTGGGAGGTAGTGAAATAAACAAATTATTTAGAAGTCTGTCAAATGTTTATATTATTTTAAAGAACTAAACACATCACCATTGTTAAGTTTGGTATAGATCATTTCTAGGCATTCTGCAAAAATGCATCATATTCAGATGAGTGAAAAGTGGAACATTTTTTGACAGTGATCCAAATTATGCAGGAGGTAAAAAATGAACACAATCTTAGTGCTGGTAAGTGTCATGGTTTGGAGATCCTTTTCTGCATTAAGATGCAAATGACTTTAAATAACTGATGGACCAATGAATTTTGCTGTTTATCAGAAGATTCTTTAAAAAATATTTTGTCTCTTCTTAGCTGAAGACTAATAGGGTAATTCAGTAAGGCAATTGTCTGAAACCCCTACGTAATTCTCTGAAGTATTTTGAAATGGCCTGGTCATACTCCATATCCAAACCCAACTGAGATACTATGGTAATATATGAAAATATCAATGCATACTTGAAAACCCACAAATGTCACAGATTTGAAGCAGTTCTGCAAAACGTAATGGAATAAGATCAAAGCTCTGTTGTCTTTGCAGATGTGTCACAAATGTAAAATAGGAAAATTATTGCCTTTTTCAGTTTTTATATTATACTACAAATTAGGACCTGATTCGATTGGAGTGGAACACTGAGTGTTTTTTTTATATACAGTGGCTGGAGTGTCAGTCCAGCCACCAACCCCTTGGTTTTCCCTGCAAGTTGGAGGACCTGCTTTCAGGGTGGGATACAGGTTAACGTCATACCTAGGACTGAGCAATTGCAGATTAAGGGACTTGCTGCACCCACAACACAACAAAAACACTCCATTGGGTCCTTTACACAACACGCTATATCAGTTCATGCTCCCAATCTCTAATGGTAATTGATTATGCAGGTGCTTTTGGTAGGGATTTCAGTAAACATTTAGTGATGTACAACAACAACATTTATTTATATAGCACATTTTCATACAAATGATGTAGCTTAAAGTGCTTTACATGGTGAAAAAAGCGAAAAAAGACAAAATAAATAAGAAAATAGAATTAGGGAACACTAATTGACATAGAATAAAAATAAGGTCTGATGGCCAGGGAGGACAGAAAAAACAAAAAAAACAAAACTCCAGACGGCTGCAGAAAAAAATAAAATCTGCAGGGGTTCCTAGACGAGACCGTCCAGCCCCCTCTAGGCATTCTACCTAACATAAATGATCTCAATCAGTCCTGATTGTATTCAGAATTCTAATGGAAGAATTTGATGATGATGGCCTTTAATTCATGAATGTACGGACATCACTGTGCTTTGATTAGATGGTGGTGGCGCAGATCGCCACCACAGAAAACCGGAAAAAGAACAGAACAGAAGAGAAAGTAGGGGTTAGTACGGATTATGGAGCCATCAGGAATTATATTGATAACTACTGTAAATGTATATACAGAGTATCAGGATTAAACTTAAATGAAGCAATGAAAAAGCCTTGAAAATAACGAGTTTTTAGCAGTTTTCTGAAGTGCTTCACCGTATTAGCCCGGTGAATTCCTATTGGCAAGCTATTCCAGATTTTAGATGCATAACAGCAGAAGGTCGCCTCACCACTTCTTTTAAATTTAGCTTTCGGAATAATAAACGGATGCTAATTTGAAGATCTAAGGTTATGATTTGGAGTGTAAGGTGAAAGACATTCTGAAATATAAGATGGAGCGAGATTGTTTAAGGCTTTGTAAACTATAAGTAGTATTTTAAAGTCAATTTTAAATGACACAGGTAACCAATGTGGTGACATCAAAACTGGAGAGATGTGCTCGGATTTTCTTTTCCTAGTTAAGATTCTAGCAGCTGTATTCTGCACTAGTTGCAATCGATTCATGTCTTTTCTGGGTAGTCCTGAGAGGAATGCGTTACAGTAATCTAGCCGACTGAAAACAAAAAGCATGAACTAATTTCTCAGCATCTTGCAGTGTTATAAGAGGTCTAACTTTTGCTATATTTCTTAGGTGAAAAAATGCTGTCCTAGTAATCTGATTAATATGTGATTTAAAATTTAGGTCAGAGTCAATAGTTACCCCCATATTCTTTACCTTCGTCTTGACTTTTAATCCTAATGCATCAAGTTTATTTCTAATAACCCCATTATATCCATTTTTGCCATTCACTAAAATTCCTGTTTTCTCCTTATTTAGTTTGAGAAAATTACTAGTCATCCATTTAGAAACATAAGTAAGACATTGTGTCAGTGAATCAAGAGTATCAGGGTCGTCAGGCGCTATTGATAAATACAGCTGTGTGTCATCAGCATAGCTGTGGTAGGTCACATTATGCCCCAAGATAATCTGACCTAAGGGAAGCATGTAAATCGAAAAGAGCAGCAGACCCAGGATGGAGCTTTGTAGAACACCATATAGAATATTACATGTCTTAGAAGTATAATTACCACAACTAACAAAGAATTTTCTACTTGCCAGCTAGGATTCAAACTAATTTAATACACTGCCAAAGAGGCCCACCCATTGACTAAGGCGATATCTGTTCTTCAGTTACATTTAAATGTATCATGTCAGGTCAGGTTGGGGAGCATTCCGTTTGGCAACCTCCAAGGCAGATAATGCTGTCCAGTCGCTCTGTACCAACGGAAATGCATTTCTACCTACTGCAGCCAGGTGTTATGTGGGTGTCCCCTTGGCCTTGTCTTGCTACGCAAGTGCTCAATAATGAGGATCCTGCGAGCCGGATCACCCTTAGGGAACCGCACCCCATGGCTGTAGTGCCATAATGGATACTCCCTCATAATACAGGTAATATGCCTCATTTAGGACGCCGTGAGCAACTGCTTGTTCAAAACAAAGTCAAACCAGCGGTACCCAAGGAGCAACCCGTATTTTTAACCTACATTCGAATACAGTTTAATATTTTTGATATAACCCATAAGTATGACTATGACACAGATCAGAACACATCACAAACCACATACAGTAGAAATCTTTTAACATGTAATGCCAAACTGGATGCTGCATGTAAATACTTAATATGGTTTTACCTTAATAATTGCATATTGCAAACTCATCTCCAGCAGGACTATAAGGGGAACATCCTCTGGAAAATGAATAATGAATTAGGTAAGAAAAATTAGCACTGTGATAGAGTCTTTATAAGATATCTGCCAAATATTGACAAAATCGAAATGCTAGCAGTATTAGAATGTAAAAACCATAAGATGCAGCTTGGAAAATGCTGTACTGCTATAAACTATTGTTACCGTCTAAACAGGGAGCAGTACAGCTTCAAAAACTCAAACTGCAAGCTTGAAAAATTGAGGATAAAACTTGTGCATAACAAGTAGTCTACTAATCATGAGCATTTCACAAGTACGCAGATAACCAAGACATGTCCAGCATGTATATGCTTGATACTAAGGACATGCTGGCTTGTTTTGTGTGCTGCAGTATGTTCAGCCTAGTTTTTTTTTTGATGACAGTAAAGACAGCTTTACAGGTTTGGTGAGAAGGACAACATTACAGTCTGATAGTCATTAAATATACTGAAAATTTAATTGACTCTGTCTCTTTAGATAATTTGACAGGTGTCTATGAAGTCTAAAAATCCAGTTTGCATCTTTAATGGTACATACATTTGTGTTAAAGTCTGAACTATGTATAGTCTGTGAATCACAACGCTATCTAAAATCTGTCTGTTTTCCTTTATAAAAATAAGAGAATATAAATGTTTTGTTATTTTACTGCAGGGAATCATTCATACATTTGCAATTTGTTTTTCACAGTCTGTTGTAATTGTTCCATTTGTAAATTTCATGTAATTGAAAATGTAGGACAAAGGAAACTTACTAAACTGGAAAGGAAATACCTCATATGTTCTGTTCTTAGGTTTTTACACCATCTCCAGTTAAGTTTTTAGAGATGACCTCAAAATCTTACTCCTAATATGTACAGCATTAATTGGCCTAGACATTGTTTTTTTAAGAAAAGTTAATAAATGCATACATACCAGAGGCTCCAAGGATAAAAGATATATCTTGTAAAGTCAGGCTTTTAGCTACAGAGCTGCAAAGCTATGGAATGATAAGCATAGTTGTTAAAACAAAAAAAAAAAAAAATCCTTTCCAGTCTCAGGCTCCAGACTTAATTGTTTAGTCTAGTTAACCCTAATTCATGCTACTGTTTTAGTTCGTCATATTGTTAACTCTGTTTGCCAACCATTTGCATGTAAATGAAAATACTGGTAGTCCTTATCAACTATTGCTGACACTAATTTGTTCCATTTCCTTTCTTTAGATCGTTTTATGGTACCAATCCTGCTTATTTGGGCATATAATAAATTGTTGAGTTTGTCTGTGAAATCAATAGTGAATCACACAAATTAATTTTCTCAAATAATGATTCTGTTGACTGATTTTTTTTTTTTTTTTTGGTTTTCCTTTCTTCCATTGTCAGCTGGCCAGATCTCAATTATAAATTTATGGACCTCATATTCTTTTGATTTTTGTATGTTATTTATTAAACTTGGTCTTGCCTAATTTATGTTTATGTGTGTTAATGCAGTATAGTTTATAATTTACTGTTAAAATACATTAAGTGTAAAAAATGTGCAAGTTCTCTTTGTTTACAGTTTTTGTTTTTATATTTTTTGATTTTGTTTTGTCCTATTGGGCTCACCATACATATAAGGTGTTTTTCTTTTGGTGTGGTTTTTTTTTTTTTTTTTGCAATTTTAATACTTCAGTGTTTCTGTTGCTGGCATAAACAGTCTTTTAAGCCAAAAAGGAATAGTATGTATGAAACGTAATGGAGGACTAACATGAAGTTTATCTAGTAAAAAGAAATGATCTTTGCTGATTTCACCACCGTGCTTTTAAGAGAACTCACTGAGATCTGACTCAGCATCTTGCAAATATTACAGATGAGACAATGCAAAATATTTACAGAGCTGGATTTAAGTGACGATAAAGTTTATAAATGAAGGAATGGAAAAACTTTTGTACACTTAAAAGTATTTCTTTAAAAAATATTTATAAATGTGTTTTCTTTTAAGGTTGCCTCTGATTGCTGTTGCATATCTGGATGGGACCTTGGCCATTTTTGATCTTCCTACGCAGACTCTGAGAAATAAATGTCAACATGAGGTAATAGGAGTTTCTGTCATTTTGTTTATGAATGGCTCATCATTTCCAATGCAATAATTTACATTTATTACATACATTTAGTTTGTTTTAAATTATATGTATACAAATTGGGGTTTGGTTTGGAGTATACTTTTAAACACATTTTAACTACTCGTTAATTTTTAAATACACTAAAATGCAGGGATGATCATGCTTCATAAACTGAAAAACTTCAGTCAAATAAATACACTAGTTTGTTAGATACAAATGTCTAATAGCTTGTTTTGGCCACTTTGGCCTTTAGAGCAGCGTGCATTTGTCTATGTATGGATTCTGCGAGGTACTGGAAAGGTCCTTCTGGAATGTTGTACCAAAAGAATCACATGATGTCTCATCTGTAAGGACTGAATAGTATTCCTGTTACTGCAAAACTTATGAATATTTTTTTGTTTAATATTGAGAAGGTAGCACTTACTCATTTACCAGCATGGTTCATTCTTCACGAAGAACCTCTTAGGAGTACAACATTTATTTTTGTAGTGCACATGATGTACAGTGCATCCGGAAAGTATTCACAGCGCATCACTTTTTCCACATTTTGTTATGTTACAGCCTTATTCCAAAATGGATTACATTCATTTTTTTCCTCAGAATTCTACACACAACACCCCATAATGACAACGTGAAAAAAGTTTACTTGAGGTTTTTGCAAATTTATTAAAAATAAAAAAACTGAGAAATCACATGTACATAAGTATTCACAGCCTTTGCCATGAAGCTCAAAATTGAGCTCAGGTTCATCCTGTTTCCCCTGATCATTTTTGAGATGTTTCTGCAGCTTAATTGGAGTCCACCTGTGGTAAATTCAGTTGATTGGACATGATTTGGAAAGGCACACACCTGTCTATATAAGGTCCCACAGTTGACAGTTCATGTCAGAGCACAAACCAAGCATGAAGTCAAAGGAATTGTCTGTAGACCTCCAAGACAGGATTGTCTCGAGGCACAAATCTGGGGAAGGTTACAGAAAAATTTCTGCTTCTTTGAAGGTCCCAATGAGCACAGTGGCCTCAATCATCCGTAAGTGGAAGAAGTTCGAAACCACCAGGACTCTTCCTAGAGCTGGCCGGCCATCTAAACTGAGTGATCGGGGAGAAGGGCCTTAGTCAGGGAGGTGACCAAGAACCCGATGGTCACTCTGTCAGAGCTCCGGAGGTCCTCTGTGGAGAGAGGAGAACCTTCCAGAAGGACAACCATCTCAGCAGCAATCCACCAATCAGGCCTGTATGGTAGATTGGCCAGACGGAAGCCACTTCTTAGTAAAAGGCACATGGCAGCCCGCCTGGAGTTTGCCAAAAGGCACCTGAAGGACTCTCAGACACAAAATTCTCTGGTCTGATGAGACAAAGATTGAACTCTTTGGTGTGAATGCCAGGCATCACGTTTGGAGGAAACCAGCCACCGCTCATAACCAGGCCAATACCATCCCTACAGTGAAGCATGGTGGTGGCAGCATCGTGCTGTGGGGATGTTTTTCAGCGGCAGGAACTGGGAGACTAGTCAGGATGAAGGGAAAGATGACTGCAGCAATGTACAAGGACATCCTGGATGAAAACCTACTCCAGAGCGCTCTTGACCTCAGAGTGGGTATATATATATAGTATATATATATAATTGCTCAAAAAAATTAAAGGAACACTTTGAAAACACATCAGATCTCAATGGGAAAAAGAAATCCTCTGGATATCTATACTGATATAGACTGGGTAATGTGTTAGGAATGAAAGGATGCCACATTGTTTGATGGAAATGAAAATGATCAACCTACAGAGCCCTGATTTCAAAGACGCCCCAAAAATCAGAGTGAAAAAATTATGTGGCAGGCTAGTCCATTTTGCCAAAATTTAATTGCAGCAACTCAAAATTGTACGCAGCACTTTGTATGGCCCCTGTGTTCTTGTATACATGCCTGACAACATCGGTGCATGCTTCTAATAAGATGACAGATGGTGTTGTGGGGGATCTCCTCCCAGATCTGGACCTGGGCATCACTGAGCTCCTGGACAGTCTGAGGTGCAACCTGGTGGCATTGGATGGACCAAAACATAATGTACCAGAGGTGTTCTATTGGATTTAGGTCAGGAAAGTGTGGTGGCCAGTCAATGGTATCAATTCCTTCATCCTCCAGGAACTGCCTGCATACTCTCACCACATGAGGCCAGGAATTGTCGTGCACCAGGAGCCACTGTACCAGCATAGGGTCTGACAATGGGTCCAAGGATTTCATCCTGATACTTAATGGCAGCCAAGGTGCCTTTTTCAAGCCTGTAGCGGTCTGTGTGACCCTCCATGGATATGCCTCCCCAGACAATCATTAACCCACCACCAAACTGCTCATGCTGAATGATGTTACAGGCAGCATAATGTTCTCCATGGCTTCTCCAGACCCTTTCACTTCTGTCACGTGCTCAGGGTGAACCTGCTCTCATCTGTAAAAGCACAGGGCACCAGTGGTGCATCTGCCAATTCTGGTATTCTATGGCGAATGCCAATCGAGCTGCATGCTGCTGGGCAGTGAGCTCAGGGCCCATTAGAGGACATGGGGCCCTTGGGTCACCCTCATGAAGTCTTTCTGGTTGTTTGGTCAGAGACATTCACACCAGTGGCCTGCTGGAGGTCATTTTGTAGGGCTCTGGCAGTGCTCATCCTGTTCCTCCTTGCCCAAAGGAGCAGATACTGGTCCTGCTGATGGGTTATGGACCTTCTATGGCCCTCTCCAGCTCTCCTAGAGTAACTGCTTGTCTCCTAGAATCTCCTCCATGCCCTTGAGACTGTGCCGGGAGACACAACAAACCTTCTGGCAATGACACGTATTGATGTGCCATCCTGGAGAAGTTGGACTACCTGTGCAACCTCTGTAGGGTCCAGGTATCGCCTCATGCTACCAGTAGTAACACTGACTGTAGCCAAATGCAAAACTAGTGAAGAAACAGTCAGAAAAGATGAGGAGGGAAAAATGTCAGTGGCCTCCACCTGTTAAACCATTCCTGTTTTGGGGGTCATCTCATTGTTGCCCCTCTAGTGCATCTGTTGTTAATTTCATTAACACCACAGCAGCTGAAACTGATTAACAACCCCTCTGCTACTTAACTGACCAGATTAATATCCCATAAGTTTCATTGACTTTATGCTATACTCTGATTAAAAAGTGTTCCCTTTAATTCTTTTGAGCAGTATATATATATATACATATACATATACATACACAGTGGTACCTTGGTATACGTCCTTAATCCGTTCCAGATCCTTGGACTTATACCAAACAGGACTTTTACCAAACAAATTTTTCCCATAAGAAATAATGAGAAAATGATTAATTCGTTCCCATGAAAAAAAATCCTATTGTTATTGGCATATTATACATTGATAGGGTTGTATAAAATAATTCAAACACTGCTTAATACTAAAATACATAAATACAAAAGCAATTAGATGAAATAAATGAAAATGACTTTTCCGATAACAATGAGTTTAATTTTACTGCACAACAAAGGAGAGCGTTACAGCTCTTCCAAAGGAGCCTCTTCAGGCGATTGTGAAGCACTGCCGTTGTTCTTCTTCTGGCAGTCTTCAATCCAAATCCCTAAAGCAGATTCCATCCAGACTACTGCCTTATTACATCCACATACAACTCGTTTTGCACCCTGGTTAAAAGGACACTGCGGCCGTAGATCTTATATTCCTTTCCTACTTTTTAAATAAAAAGAATCGTAGCCTTCAACAAATCCAAAACGTTTACCTTTTCGGCAATTGTTAACATCTTCCGTTTGCACTTGGGCACGGCCCCTGAAGCAGTAGCAGATCGTTTGGAGCCATAATGAAGGGCTTGACTATGCACAAAGATAAACACAAAAGAGCACAAAAGTTAACTCTTTACACAGCGAAACACGTTGATGCTGAATGAGCGAGATGAGACTTCCTGGTTAACACTGCATTCAGCACGCAGGAACTTAACTGCGTGCTCTGATTGGTTAGCTTCTCAGTCATCCGCCAATAGCGTCCCTTGTATGAAATCAACTGGGCAAACCAACTGAGGAAGCATGTACAAGAAGTAAAAAGACACATTGTCCACAGAACCTGCGAAGCAGCGAAAAATCCGTGTTCTATATTTAGTTATGCTTTCATATAAAATCCACGATAGAGTGAAGCTGCGAAAGTCGAAGCGCGATATAGTGAGGGATTACTGTACAGGTTAAAACTTGGCCCTTTTTTTTTGAAGGCGCGCGCCCGGTATACCACACGTGTTGTTATAGCACACGAGTCGTATACCAAGCAAAATATTTCGCCTCTAAACAGAACGTATACCAAGTTGGACTTATTCCAAAGCAGACGTATACCGAGGTACCACTGTATATATGTGTGTATGTGTGTATGTATGTATGTATGTATGTATGTAGTGTATGTATGTATATACAGTGGTGTGAAAAACTATTTGCCCCCTTCCTGATTTCTTATTCTTTTGCATGTTTGTCACACAAAATGTTTCTGATCATCAAACACATTTAACCATTATTTAAATATAACACAAGTAAACACAAAATGCAGTTTTTAAATGATGGTTTTTATTATTTAGGGAGAAAAAAATCCAAACCTACATGGCCCTGTGTGAAAAAGTAATTGCCCCCTTGTTAAAAAATAACCTGACTGTGGTGTATCACACCTGAGTTTAATTTCCGTAGCCACCCCCAGGCCTGATTACTGCCACACCTGTTTCAATCAAGAAATCACCTCAAAAGCTAGACATCATGCCAAGATCCAAAGAAATTCAGGAACAAATGAGAACAGAAGTAATTGAGATCTATCACTCTGGTAAAGGTTATAAAGCCATTTCTAAAGCTTTGGGACTCCAGCTAACCACAGTGAGAGCCATTATCTACAAATGGCAAAAACATGGAACAGTGGTGAACCTTCCCAGGAGTGGCCGGCCGACCAAAATTACCCCAAGAGCGCAGAGAAAACTCCTCCGAGAGGGCACAAAAGACCCCAGGACAACGTCTAAAGAACTGCAGGCCTCACTTGCCTCAATTAAGGTCAGTGTTCACGACTCCACCATAAGAAAGAGACTGGGCAAAACGGCCTGCATGGCAGATTTCCAAGACGCAAAACCACTGTTAAGCAAAAGAACATTAGGGCTCGTCTCAATTTTGCTAAGAAACATCTCAATGATTGCCAAGACTTTTGGGAAAATACCTTGTGGACTGATGAGACAAAAGTTGAACTTTTTGGAAGGCAAATGTCCCGTTACATCTGGGGTAAAAGGAACACAGCATTTCAGAAAAAGAACATCATACCAACAGTAAAATATGGTGGTGGTAGTGTGATGGTCTGGGGTTGTTTTGCTGCTTCAGGACCTGGAAGGCTTGCTGTGATAGATGGAACCATGAATTCTACTGTCTACCAAAAAATCCTGAAGGAGAATGTCCGGCCATCTGTTTGTCAACTCAAGCTGAAGCGATCTTGGGTGCTGCAACAGGACAATGACCCAAAACACACCAGCAAATCCACCTCTGAACGGCTGAAGAAAAACAAAATGAAGACTTTGGAGTGGCCTAGTCAAAGTCCTGACCTGAATCCAATTGAGATGCTATGGCATGACCTTAAAAAGGCAGTTCATGCTGGAAAACCCTCAAATAAAGCTGAATTACAACAATTCTGCAAAGATGAGTGAGCCAAAATTCCTCCAGAGTGCTGTAAAAGACTCATTGCAAGTTATCGCAAACGCTTGATTGCAGTTATTGCTGCTAAGGGTGGCTCAACCAGTTATTAGGTTCAGGGGGCAATTACTTTTTCACACAGGGCCATGTAGGTTTGGATTTTTTTTCTCCCTAAATAATAAAAACCATCATTTAAAAACTGCATTTTGTGTTTACTTGTGTTATATTTGAATAATGGTTAAATGTGTTTGATGATCAGAAACATTTTGTGTGACAAACATGCAAAAGAATAAGAAATCAGGAAGGGGGCAAATAGCTTTTCACACCACTGTATGTATATATGTATATGTATATGTAATTAATAGAAAAGCAGAGCCCATCTATGTAGAATCAGTTGAGACCAGTGATATAAGTTTAGATGACCAGGGATGACAGAAAAAAAAACATTCATAGCATCTTGCAGTGTTACAAGAGGTCTAACTTTGCAATATTCCTTAAATGAAAAATGCAGTCTTAATAATATTGTTAATTTGTCGTTTAAAGTTTAGATCAGAGTCCATCCTTTGACCTAAATTGTTTATTTCTGCCTTAACTTTTGCTGTTAAGGGATCAAAAATTATTTCTGATACCCTCATTGTTTCCATTTTACCAACAGCTAAGATTTCAGCTTTTTTCATTCTTTAGCTTGGCTAAACTACTACTCATCCAAACAGAAATACAAGTAAGATATTGGATCATGTCCCAAAGTGCAAGGTTTGTGGCATGCTATAGATGAGTGAAGTTGCGTGTCATCTGTATAACTGTGGTAGTCCACCTTGTGTTTCGATATAATGTGGCCAAATGGGACCATGTAGGTTGAAAATAACTGTGGGCCCAGAATAGATCCTTCTGGTACACCACATACAGTATCAGGGATCAGCAAACTACAGTCACCTCAGATAAAGAATTTTCTACCTCTTAAATAAGTTAAGGCACTACCAGTGAGACCCAGTCTTTGACTAAGGCAATTTTATAAAAATACTATTGTGTAGGGCCCAAAACTTTGAACTCGGGTCTGGGAGAACAAGAACAGATACGGTACCAATGCCAGCATTAACCCTCATGTCATTTACTACTTTAGACAGTACAGTTTCTGTACTTTTAATTTGTTCAAAACCTGACTGAAACTTGCAAAGAATAGAATGTTTATTCAAAAAAGCAGGTTAGAAATAGGTCTATTGTCAGAGTTGTCAAAGACGTAGGAGCCTTGATTACCTTTACTTGAGGAGAGGCTTAACAACTTGCAGCCTTCAGACAATCTTGGAAGACCCCCATATCTAATGTCAAGTTAACTATGTCAAGTATTCTATCCATTAGCACATTGGAGATCTTTGAAAAAGCCTGTAGGGACTGGGTCAAGGACATGAATGGAGAGTTTTAAATGAGAAATTGTTCTCCACAGTGAAGGAATTTAACTTGCTAGAAATGGTGTGCTGAGGTTCATCAGGATCAATTTTGGAGGAATGTATTTTATTTATCTAATATTGTTTATTTTGTGTTTAAAATTCAGGAAAAGACTTACTGGTTTTGCTAGATGTTTTCAGGAGGCATTTCATTGATAAACTTCTAAACTTGGTTCTATCAGTATTTCAAAATAAAGTCCTTGGGTTTCCTGCATCATCATTTACATTTTAGAAAAATAAGATTACCTCTCAAGATGGGCTACTTTTTTGTACTCTGCTGCATATGCCTTTAATATTTTATAGTGGATTGTTAATTTAGTTTTCCTTCATTTACACTTAGCTGTACACCATTTTCTCCTAAGATCAGACACTCTGAGTTTTCCAAAATATTTTAGTACTGGAATATTTCTGATTTTTTATTTTTTTTTTCAGGGACCACTATGTCGGCTACAGCTCTCATGTTAGCATTTGAATATTCCTCCTTACTGTCAACATTGCTGGCTGTGTTAGGGCAAGCACTAAATTAGTGTATTATCTATACTAATAAAAGGCAAAGCCCTCACTGACTGACTGACTGACTGACTAACTCACTCATCACTAATTCTCCAACTTCTCATGTAGGTAGAAGGCTGAAATTTGGCAGGCTCATTCCTTACAGCTAACTTACAACAGTTAAGCAGGTTTCATTTCGAAATTCAACACGTAACGGTCATAATTGAATCCTACTTACGTACATATATAAGTCCATAGCCTGCAGCTCAGTCGCCGTGTGAGGCGTGGTGATGGGGGATGCAACTTTGACTGCCTGCCAATATAAGGCCATCCATCAGCAGCAATCCAAGCTGTGAGAAAACAGTAAAAAGAAGGCATGTCAGACGTTGTGCTACATTTTCTGATGCAGCTAGAAGAAAACAACTTTGTGACGCTGCCACCAAATACTCGCAGAAAAATCCACAAATTCATAGGCTTGCTGCCGCTAAATATTCGCAGACAAATCCACAAGTTAATACTGGGAATGCCTGTTAAACATCTTGGATTCACGAGTAGCGATTTGGGTGGTGAGATGTCTATCGAGGTGTGAGTGGTTTCCATGCCCAGAGATGCCGCCTGCCTTTTCCATTCTCTGTGTTACATATTGCACTGACATATCAGCCTCAATCTTGATATCCAGAGGAATACTGTGTCTTATGTATTGAATGACTGGGACAGGTTCAAGGTGTAGATTGATGACGGTACAGGAGATAATTATACTACACAGGGGCACCATAACAGTGAAATGCTTAAGCCCTTCACCTATGCTTCTACGTGTGAGTTGATGGCTGCTGCTGAATTGTTCGGTTGTTGCTTTCAACTGTACCGAAATGGCCAAATATTTTACATCTTTGGAAAATCACAATGCCTCTTAAACATCTTAGATTTACACATAACGATTTGAGTAGTGGACACTTTGATATTTATGAATGTTTCATTCATTCTCAAAAGCTGGATGCGAAGTTATTGATGAAGCCGGCTGTATGCTTACAACGCTTGACAGATGCTGAATGTCACTTCAAGTCCTGCAAATACTAATGTAATTGAAACAAACCATGAAACTCGAACCGATTATGACAGCAGCAATCCAAGCTGTGAGAAAACCATAAAATGAAGGCGTGTCAGACGTCGTGTTACATTCTCTGATGCAGCTAGACGAAAACAACTTTGTGACGCTCCGCCAAATACTCACAGAAAAATCCACGTTCATAGACACGCTGCCGCTAAATATTCCCGTGTAGGTAGAAGGCTGAAATTTGGCAGGCTCATTCCTCACAGGTTACTTACAAAAGTTAAGCAGGTTTCGTTTCAAAATTCTACATGTAACGGTCATAACTGAATACTACTTACGTACATATATACAGCCATAGCCTTCAGCTCGGTCGCCGTGTGAGGCGGAGTTGCATCCCCACGCCTCCCATTTAATTGACTGCCTGCCCATATAAGGCCATCCGTCAGCAGCACTAATCTCTTATTTATAAACGGCGCAAATATATTCACATGTACTTAACCTATATTACAACTATATACACATATAAATTGGACACCCAGACGCACACAGTCCCCACACGTTCCCCAGTCCTTTATCTGAACTTTCTTTTAAAAGTTTATAATCACACGGCCTGGGAAGTCTGAAGTGAATTCGGCAACCAATCCTGATGTGCGCCGTGGACGTGTTTACTTAATTTACATGTAAAGAAGCAATCTCACCGGCTCGGCGACAGTTCCTTAAATATACTCGCAGGCAAATTCACAACTTCATAGAGACTCTGCTGAAAATGAAAGAATGCAAGAAAGCAAGGTAAAGAAACGCAAAGAATCTCTTATTTATAAACGGCGCAAATATATTCACATGTACTTAATCTATATTACAACTAAATACACATAAATTAGACACTCAGACACAAGTGCCACCCCCGGTCCCCCTTCCTTTTTCCACATGGCCGCTGTTCACACACCTACCACGTGGTTGGCTCCCAGCCTATATACATTAACGACCTCCCGTGCTCATGTGCCTCCTCACTCACTTCCATACTGTCCTCAGCTGTTCGTGCTCACTGCTCCCTTCTTCTTTACTCCACCGCTTCAAGCCTGTTATTGTTTGCCTTGCTTCACTTCTTCCTGCTGGTGACTCCTGCCTTTTCGTTTACTCCACCTCTTTACTATGAAACTTACAACCACTAAAACTTTGTAATGGCACCAGACTTTAGATCGAATCTCTGCACAAGAACCTCATTGAGACAACTGTCTTCACTGAAACATGCTCAGAGAAGACTATATATTTATTCCTCGCATCCCTCTCATACCCTCTGACCTCCCATTCCAGTTCAAACACCTCCAATTTCAAGTAAGGGTCTGCTTCGATATGACAATAAATGAGTCACAGGGCCAGACTCTAAAAAAGGTCGGCATTGACTTGACACAAGATTGCTTCTCACATGGCCAACTGTACGTTGCATGCTCAAGAGTAAGCTCAGCAGACATTTTACAGCCTGAGGGCAGAACTGCAAGCGTTGTTTACAAAGAGATCTTTACATCCTAAAAATGTGTATTTCTCATAAACAACATTTACAATCATACTCATCATTCTCAATACTAAAATAAGCCTACGACAATTACATTGACAGTCACGTTCCATTTTTTTTAAAACGTTACCTTTTTTTTTCATAACTTCTTTAACACACTACTTCTCCGCTGCAAAGCGCAGGTATTTTGCTAGTTCTGTAATATTTAGTAAAGTCACATTTATGGTCTCAGGACAGCACAGGTGTATTAGAATGTTAGGGCAGCTTGCAATAGCAGTTAAGTTAGACTATGATCTGTCATTATGGTGCTAATATAGTGCATAGCAACGGAAAATTATTTCCTATAATGGGTTTTTAGTTGACATTAAGACTAGAGCTAGAAGAATTATTGGAGAAGGCATATGGACCAACAAGGGAACTAATAGGAGCAGAACAGGCCGCTAAATAAAATGTGTAATTGTCTTGTCTGTCATTGAATGAAGTAAAAATCAAATATTGTCCTGGAACCAGCCTTGCCTTTTAAGTCTACGTTTGCATTTCTTTGTTGTTTACATCAGGCAGGCATTGTGCATTTGCAGTGGGAAGATAATTCATGTCTAGTCTACACCTGTAGTCTGGATGGATCAATACGAATATGGGATGCTCGCACAGGAAACTTGGTTATGGACTACCTTGGACACACAGCAGAAATTCTCGATTTTGCCCTTAGCAAGTAAGTATATACAGTAAAACAAAAGTAATATTGTATTTTATACAGTAATTCTAGTGACCGAGATTAGCTTTTAAAATCATTTAAGTTTCTTGTGCATATGAACTAAATCACAGAAGAGTTAATTAATGGTGAAAAAGTAACTGAGTAATTTAGTCCTGGTATAAATGCACATGTATGACCATTTGCTGTTTTAAAACTATGACTAACCTTTTCTGACATTTAAAAAATTGTGTTACTCCATGAGGACAGTTAAACACATATTGATGATCATAACGATATTTCATTCTGATGAGCTTCTTGCTGCTATGAAGTTTTTCTGAGTGTAGGATAAGTTCAGCAATTAGTCAGAAACAAACAATAAGCATATTGGTGGACTAGAGAAGATAATTGGCACTAGCACGTGAATCTACTTTGCATGGATTTAAAACCTCATTGCTGCCACACTATTCACAACTGATAAGATCCTCTATCCATAACTTTTTCCATTCCATGATTGAGTCTGTTATCAGACCTCAAGTTTTCTCTGAAATGCTTAGGGGACCATTTACTAAAAGATTTGGACACTTTCACCATGTTACTTCTGCCGCTTGGTTAATAATGTCCAGATTATGCTATTTACAACTGCCATTTATGTCCTGTAGAAACTTATGTGTGGTGTGCAGGTTTTGTTTGTTTCTCACATACCACAGCTGGGAAGTTTTTATAGTTCCCTCCCTATCAAGTTCCATTTTTCACTATTGAGATGGTTTATAAGGATGTTAGCGATTCTGTTATATTGAGTTTAAACTGACAAACCTTATTAACAACAAGAATAATTCAAATCTGTGTGGTAAAATTTAATTGCCTTATATCACCTGATTAGATACTAAGGCTGTATGTCCAGAAACAACAAATGCTTTCAGAAAAAAATAAAGTACTAGCATGATTAGGAAGCAAGCTGCAAATTATGGGTGCTGCTAGTACGTCACTGAGCCAAGTAATGAACTTTGGAAAATCCAAAATTTGGGGGCATTTCAAAACAAAATTTCAAAAAAATTATTGTGTTATCTGTGGTGGGCTTGCGCCCCGCCCGGGATTTGTTCCTACGTTGCGCCCTGTGTTGGCTGGGATTGGCTCCAGCAGACGCCCATGACCCTGTGTTAAGATATAGAGGGTTAAAAAATGGATGGATGGATATTATTGTATTGTAGCAGCTCGCAGACCACTTATCACAGGCAAGGTAAGAGAGCAGCTGTCTGTGAGGTTGTCACAGGATAGGCAGGGCTAGATGCTTGAGTGGCAGCAGCATCCATTGATAATGGAAAGTGAGGACATCATTTCACAGCCCTCAGGAGGGTTCAGGAAAGAGGGCAGAGACTTTTTCTAAGTAAAGGGTAAATAGGAAACCCCTATAACTATTAATGTGTGTCTTGGCAGTGATGTTGGAGATTGTGATAATGGAATGCAAAAGGTGCCGGAGACGGTGGATACCGTGATACCAGTGCAGTGTAGGTGACCACTGCATTACCCTCAAAAGGGCATGCTTTTGCCTTCCATACTCACTCACTGGATGTTTTTACCCATGTGCAGCTGGTTTAGTAGTTGTTACTGAATTTTGCCCATTGCCCCACCAAATTCCATCCTGTACCTTTCACATTCTTGATCATTTAGGATGTGATTCATTTTCATGTTGCATACCATTAGATCTATCAATGCCTCTTTTGTCTCTCAAGATTTCATGTTTTGTACTTTTATGTCAGACAATTTTTTTTATATATAGTTCTTTTCTGGTTGTGTTTTGCATGCCACAATCGCCTGTCTTTTTTCTTCAATACAGGACTACTTTCCAAAAACTTTGTTTCACCTCTGTGCTTTTTATTAACTTTTTATATAGTTTTTTATTTCGCATATTTTTTTGCAATTTAACTTTTGGATTCAAGGTCTCTGTTGAATATTATATATTTTTCAAATAATCTGCAGATAGACATAAAACCTTCTTTTTTTCTTTTTTTTTCCCCTCTCAGAGATGCTTCAATCGCAGTGACTGCCTCTGGAGATCAAAAAGCCAAAGTTTTCTGTCTTCAGCGACCAGACAGATAAATATTTCTGTTCTCAAAGTTTCATTGAGAAATCAGTATTTTCTGGGCAACTTTCTTCTTAGTACAGCTTGATTTTTTCCAAAGGATGAGTGGATTGCGTGTAATTGGAGAGTCAGAATAATAATTAATCTCAGGACGTATTTGAAATTACACTTTTATTTTTTATTGTATTTTGTCCAGTTTATGTATCTCATTATGTCTGTAACAGAAGTAATAAGAGTATTTTTAATAGGTTTTGTCATTGCACAGGACTCATTAAACAAAGTACATTACTGAAATTAATGTTTCTAAGAGTGGACATTATCAGATAAATACATTTGTGTTTTTTAAATTAACGTATGAAGTGTCCCTATATAAGTTTTGAAACTTATAAACCAATCACTGTACATCATTTATTCAGAATTCACACAGTAAAAAACCCAGCATGAATAGAATGTTTTATTGCTATGTGATAAGAGTTTTTTAAGATCATTTTTAAAGTTTTGTGTGTCTTCATTACACATTTTATAACTGGAACAAGAAGCAATGTTTAGTAAAAAAAAAAAAACGTTTTTTGCAGACTTAATTTGATTTGATTTGTTTTTCTACTGTTAATGATAAGCTGAGACCATTATGTAAGAAGGATTAATATTTTGAAGACTGTAAACATAATGCTTCCTGCACTTTCATTTGCAACACAAATATTTTAGGAATATTTGGTCTGAAAATGATACATGAAGTCTAAATCACTACAGCCTATTGTATTTCTAATATTCATCTTGAGTGTATATGGAATGTTCCAGTTCATTTCAATAATAAAATACACTTTTAGTTAAAACTGTTTAGATTTGCCTTCAATCACTAGTGTAATGACCATTCTATATGGACAAGCACATTAGATGCACTGTGTTTGAAAAAACTACTTTGCCATCAGTCTAGAGGTTCAATGAGGACAAATGTGTCTACTGTGTGTTAAATATTTGTTGTAAAATGTTATAGCAATTTTAAGATTTTTTTTTTTTTATGGCGGGTGGGGGTGTGGTTTAGTTGAACTTGAATGACCAATGTAACAATCCAACAATTATGCCATTTTTAAGTTTCAGTTAAAATATCCAATTAAAATTATGTGTAACAACCAATGAATTGCTATTATGCAAGAACATCTTAAAGGATAAATTTGATATTCTTCAAGTCAGTTATTTCTTCACTAACATGGTATATTTACTTTTGCCACACAAAATTCTGTTACAAAGTTAATTGCTTCCTATAAATTAAAAAAATAAATAAATAAATTCTTGCTCACACTGAGGCTTTACATTGTACGCTATGGGGCATGGAGGGAAAATATATAATATTAGATATATATCAGGCCTAGGAAAGTTAATGCTTTAACTTTTCCATTTAATGTGGCATGTTTTAATCTCTATTATAAAAAAAAATCCTGGAGAGAAACACTAGGGATACGAGACATGATCTTCATGTTCAGATCATGGAAGACACTTAAAAGACCCACGAGACGAAAGAGAATGGCCACGGAGCGTCTCGCGGGGACCTTAAACATGAGACACTGTTCCAAGAGAGTGACCCAGGACCGTCTCGCGATGACATAGAACATGCGATTCTTGTGAGACACGCCCTACTTACAATCAATATCAAATAAGACGACGGGCAGCAAAACACTCAGCTGTGTAAACTAAGGCTTTGTGCACACACAGATGCAGGGTCTCGGCGCATATAAAGCGTATAAAACTGTGCGGAGAAAAGAGACTCAAAAGCTTTGGAGAGAAAAAAGACCAAAAAAGAAAAAATAAACTAGGTGCAAATTCAGAAAATAAGGAAAGTAATTATCAGCCCGTAACAAGTGTAAATGAAACAAAGCACATCCAGTCTGGCTCAGAATTAAAAGACAGAGTAAAAGATAAAGTAGAACTTCATAAAGACGTTCACAAATGTTGGCGCTATACACATGCAGAGCAGGTTAGAGATTATGAAAGCAGTGGAGTTTGAAAGGCTCAAAAAAAATAAACGTTGACGCAATACACATGAGGAGAAAGTTAAAGAATATGAAAGTAGCAAAATTAGAAAGTATAAAAAAAAAAAAAAAGTAAAGATCACAGTAGCACAAACAAATGGAAATTACTCGAAAAAGGAAAAATAATCACCAGGGACTAGGTGTCATTGAGGGAAAAAAAATCAGGATAAGGCGAGGTCAGAAATAAAAGACAGAGTAGGAAACAAAGTAAAACATCATAAAGAGGTTAAAAAACAAGGGGACCAAACACATGCAGAGCAGGTCAGAGCTAATGAAAACTGGAATTCAAAAGACTAAAAAAAATGTAGGTGCGAAACACATGCAGAGCAAGATACAGAATATGAAAGCAGAAAAAATGACAGTGTCAAAAAAAGAAAGTAAACATCGCATTAGCGCAAAGAAAGAGAAATTATTACTCGGAGAAATAACGAAAAGGCAAATAGAGATTGAATATATGGACACAGGTGATATTCCAGAAGTGTGTAAATATTGTAAGTTTAAGTCAGAGAATTTCAAAAACATGGTTTACCTCACATGCATTTATTGGTTACTCTGCAAAAAATATTATTAACTGATGATGATGAAGATCGTTTTGTCTGTGCTGAAATTCCAAACAGAGAAAACTATCCTGAATTATGGTACAAAGTCATTACACACAAATCTCACTGACCTTATTTAAAAGATTCAGCATATTGGGACTCGAAAGATTCCAAATATTGTTTTTACAGAAGTTCTGAAATAAAAGTGAAACTAATGAAATAGCAACAATTCAAAGAAAAAAAAAAATCTTAAAAGTGTGTATCTGGAAAGCCAAACAAGGGTGTTGGCGAGCAAAGCGAGCAGGGGGCGAAGACCCCTAGTATGTTAAAAAATAATGTTGCATCCTGGGCCAGCAACAAGGCAGACGCCTCAGGCATTACTTTGGTAAAGATAACATTTCCATGTATTTTTATTTTTTAACATCACAGAAAAATAATAGAAATAATTTAAGTGTGTACCTAAAGAATTATACACACATCCAGTAATGTATTTATATACTACCTTTACAAAGATTAAGAAATAAAATTTTCATTTAAAGGTTTAACATTTCATATTATGTGGTTGACAATGATACGCCACATATCAATACGTAACACCGGTGTTCATTTACTTGATTTATACATATTGACATAGGTGCAGGGGGGTTTGGTTTATGGCAGTTCTGGTGCAGTGCTAGAGAAAAGTTATGAAGGTAAGTTTTGTTATGCTCTCTCTCATTTCATGTTCCTTTAAGAAGAACAAATCAATGTCATATCACATAAGTGTTGAATAAGTTATCTTTGAGTTGCAATAAAACCAAAATAAGCCTCTAGTACCTCTGTATTTAACTCGCCAGTCTGCCAGCCAGCTTACAGTGCTGACTGCAGTAATATGACAAAATTCTAAGAAATTGAAGTGTAATGATTATCCCTACCCTTGATTCCAGTTTGCAGTATCTTTGCTAATTTATGCAAATAATGTAGCAAGACCATCCAAGTAATGCATGTGTCAGCTTTTAAGCAAGATCTTTTTTAGTCTGCCAGGAGTGTAGGTAGTGCAGTGCTTTCCAGTCGTTTTTCTGTGGTGGCACACTTTTTGTAAAAAAAAAAAAAAAATCCCAAGGCACACCACGATTCTACCAACCACAAAAGCATTAAATCTACACACTTGCTAAACTGTTCCAAAGGAGTGGGACAGGAGGTGGCAAAGAAGCAGCCAAGTTGCCATTCACAGACACAGCACTTAGTCATCACTTTGGATGCATTTTCCAGCTGCTTCGTCCCTTAGCCCTCCTCACTCCACTGTCCTGAGATCAGTGAAAACTCATATGCCCACTGTCTGTTGGCTCTGCGAGAGTCACTGGAAAACATGCACCCATCTCCTGGCTTCTAAAGTGCTCTCTAAGTGTTGTGTCTGCAAAACAGTGATCATAGTGCTGCTTTAAATGATTCAGTGTGTATTTACTTCATGGTTTATGTATTAATTTTGCAATTACATGTTTTAATGTTGCATGTGATTAATCGTGATTAGTTACATACATTTATGCAATGAATTAGTACATTTTTGTAATCTATTCCTGGCTGTTATACACAGCCAAAAATTATTTGTACACTGTGAACAAAGTGACAAAAATGGAAATGAAATTGAAGATACTAAAGAACAAAACTGTCAAATGTTACAATTATTTAAAGAATCAAGAAAAGCTTTTATTCATATTCTGGAAGTGTTTTTAAATTGTGTAATTTACTAGTAACGGCGCACTGCAAGATAACGTGCAGTGAATACACTTGACTTATAGTTTTCACATTCTTTCTCTGCATGTTTAGCATTCTTTTGCTCAGAGGTTGATGTGCTTGCTGCTTCCTGAGCAGCTCTTCCTTTCTCCACCGTAGCAGCCCGCTTCTTCTCTTCTTTCATTGGCATCTTTTTGCGTCCAAAACTGATTAAGTCAGTTTTTGTGCTGCAATTACTTAGTACATTTTCCTTAATGTTTCACTTAAGCTGGCACTTAAGTCTTCAAAATGCCTCAAGAATGATTTAAGATGTGAAGAGGTAGGGGAAGTGACGGCAAAGGTGGTAGGGAATGAGAACGGCGCCCATATGCATGCGCCACATGGCCACCCTGCTGCCCGCTGCCGAGAGTTGATTCTACAATAAAATTAAATAAAAAAGAGGAATAACCTTGGAGGTCACTCATCACCCCGGAAGCGGATAGTAGAGGTCACATAGTATATGTGTACCAAATTTCAGGTCAATAGGTCAAATGTTTTGCAAGCTACAGGTGATTTAAAATCCTGGACAGACAAATGGACAGCCACAGTAGCTTATTATATAAGAAGATTATAAGAATAATTTGTACACTTCACCGTCCAAAGAATTGAATGAAAATGTCAAAATGAGAAGAGTTCCCAGTGACGATTGAGATAATTTAACACAACACATAACAGCAGGTGTTCCAAATAGGCACGTAATTGAGTGTCCTTAGTATCTACATTTAGCTTTGGTGGTTATTCTTCACTGTTCCTGCCTTGCGCCCTGTGTTGGCTGGGATTGGCTCCAGCAGACCCCTGTGACCCTGTGTTAGGATATAGCGGGTTGGATAATGGATGGATGGATGGTTATTCTTCACACATGCATTTGTAGGGTTAGGTGAGTATCCCAACATGGCTAAAACTGCAGAAACACCTAAAGCATTAAAGGAAAGAGTCATAAAATTACACAATCTCTTTTTGTTCAAATAAATTGCCGCCAGATTTTATATGAGGCGCACAAATCTGATAATTGTGTGAAGACTATCTGTACTAGGACTACTACAGTCATAGGAAGGAGTGGAGCATATTAATAAGGTGTGCAAGATGTGTTTTGATTATTGAAGGTTGTTGTGGGAAGTTGAGGATAACTTAACTTCTTTTTTCCAAACAACACTTAACTTCTTTTTTCCAAACAACACTTTGGCCCTGGTAAAAGTATGGCTGACTGCAGCTGTCAAAAGGGTGAACTTCTCCTTCTTCTTCACCTTCAACTTGTTTTTAAGTCCAAGCCTGTTTGGTGTACTGTTCTGACTACATTTACTCTTGAATAGATATAATTTTATTACCTGATTTTTTCCTTGCTACTATTTAAAAGAAAGCACACACTGCATAAATAGTATTACTGTTGGCATTTGTGACGTTGGTAAGGCAATATAAAAATGTTACTGTGTTAGAAGTGACCTGTCTGTGCTTTTAATGTACATTGAACTATGGATCATCCAAACATTTTTGTTAAGTTAAATGTTCCCAGGTTAAACTATGCAGGTGGTCTAGTGTGATTCGAAACAATGCTACATGAGGTAAAGTATCAGAAAGAGTTAAGATTAAAACAGAAAAGTAGTCTAAGCAAATCAAAATACAGTTATCAACTGCAGAAGATGTACTCTTTTCACTGTAAACTGAAAATGTCTGAACTAAAGTTTGTCTCGTGCTTTGATGTAAAAAAAATGCTTTAATCCTAGCAGTCTGAGATACTGTATACATTTTCTGCCAGTCATCTTCACCAAAGAATTTAGAAATAATAAAGACAACACGACTTTTGTATATATGGCAGTATGTTTCAGTAACAGTTGAACTCCTGTGCAAGGTAACAAAAAATGATTATAACAATGAAGCCCAACAGAGTCCAGGTAATGAAATCCAAGGAACCACAGAGGATTTTGTGCTTCTTTGTTACAGACTATCCTTTTGTTGCAAAGTATGTTTTTCTCTGATTATTTTAGTGCCTTTAAGCACATCTGAGACAATGTGATGGAGTGACAAGTGATGACTTACTGGTGTTTCCACATTCTCACTGTGCTTGCATTAGTTTTCACCGTGTACTCTGGTTTCTTCCAACATCTCTAAGGTTTCTTATTGGGTTAATTTTCCTGTAAAGTTCATACAGAATATGAGTAAAACAGTCCCTGATTCCTTCAAAGGGATCATTGTTAAACCTTGATTTGGAAGTAAATATGTCTAATTATTAAAAGCAAAGTTCTGTTTTAACTCTTAGAAATAAATCATAGTTTTGAAGTTGCCATCATTTTTTGTGAAGTAAAAACAATATATAAAAATTTCATTCAACTTTAAACCTCTCATAGGTCAGAAATGTGTCCTAATTATGTTTTAATATACTATGAGTCAAGGAATGTGACAGTTCTCATGCTTTCTTCATGTGCAGCCTTTTACATAATTGACCGTGGCATTGTTATCCAACCCTGAGTCTTTAGCTGGAGCCTCACATACATTCTTAGATGGTTTACTGCATATTCTGATTTATACCCAAAATGACAACTGTAAAGACTCCCACATTTACAGACAACTTCCCAAAAAGCGTATTAAATTTATTAAATAAGCAATTATCTACTATATAATAAAGCACTAAGGTCTGTGTGTATGTCTGGTCCCACAGTGAAAGCTGATTGATTAGTTTGGCTTTGGTGAGGTGATCAAAGTGCAAGTGTGAGACACCCAAGAAAGAGTAAAGGTGTAGCAGGCACGCTGATTGATAGTTGCCTTCAAAGATGGGAAATATAAAAACAAGTATAAGGGAAACAGGGCACCGTGAAATGATTGAGTCTAAGAAGCAGACTATATGAGAACTCGATCAAGACAAGGAGAGTGGTGCTCAAGAGAGTTTCAGACACATAAGGATACCACGGAACGATGCTGAATGTCCACGTAAGGCAAGAGATATCAAAATATTCTATGACATGGCTAGTATTTATGAGAGTAGCAATCTAACATACAAATTAAGACAATGAAATAGACAATAAATTAAATTTCAAAGATTAAATGGAAAGACCCTTCAACATAAACACCAGGAAGAACCAAAGAAACAAAGGTATTAATCCAAGACTAAATAATTTAAATAATGTGGGAGCAATACAAAAATAAAGAGAAAGCTAAGACAAAACCAAGAGTTAATTTATATAAGCCAAGTCACAAAACACCAAGATGTCAGAACAATAAGCCCCAAGCAAAAGTGTTCCAAATGCAAAAAGCTCCAAGATAAAAACACAATAAATTATTACAAAATGTCTTACTAGAAGCAAGCAGTGTGAATATTTCTTAATCACTTGGGCACTAAAGAAAAGGGAGGATAGCATCACAGCAGAGCTAACTGAAGAAAAAGTTGTGGCAGGTAAAAGTCTTTTATAGTCCTCTCAGAAAACTGTAGCCCTAATGATCGCAGTGCCAGAAAGTTCTAAATTAGTGTGAGGCTCTGACCCTTCAGACTCGGGACACTGAGAGTCAGTTGCACTGTAGCCGAGATATTATTAGATTAGAAATTGATCAACAGCAGACTATGCAATGCAGTGTGGAAAGGAGACATCCTCAGGTTTAAGTGCTGTCTCAGTGAACACTAGAAAAATATTACATTTAACTAATCCATAGTCTTATTTTGGCTTCATGTTTCTGCTCAGTTTGCTCAGCTAGTAATCTGATTGCCGGTTAACCTTGGCATTCTAGCATTTAACATCACAGCCTCCCTAAATTAACGACATGCAGTTACACATTATATTTGATTCAAAAAGACAGTATTCCTCAAGCAAACTTAATAAAAAATAATTAGAATTGATAAGTTACATTAGATTGGCTGTTGCAAAAATCCCTATATAGAAAATAATGACAACAGGAAGTACAAGTTAGAGTTATATCTGAAGCATTATTTTCTTAGCCATTACTCCAGACCCACCATCAAGGTGACCTTGGTGGTGTACACCCTGGGGCCCTAGTCACCAAGGGCCCTTAGCATATGTGAGAAAAAAGTAATGTCAGTCTTTTTCTGTTTTTACCTCATGTTGTTACATGCAATACACGTGAGTAGTACTCATACATTATATTGCCCCTCATCACATGCAGATCTACTCTGAAACTAATGAAGCTTAAGCTTCAGAGTCCCTAATTCTGGAGGGGATCCAGAAATGACTTTAGTCCACATTATATACAAGGTTTTGGGTGTATACTGTATGTTAAGGGTTTTTTTCAATGATAATATAGTGTAATGCAATATAAAATAATAGTTTAAATAAAAATGAAAAGGTTAGTAAAGAATCAAAAATAATAAAGTTTGTGTTGAGTAACATTGTGCTCAAATCTCCGAGAGGGAAGGATGTAATGTATGAGTAACAGCACAGTCAAATCCCCAAGGGGGAACCCCATGGTTCCTTTAATTTTTATATATAATATTCATAGAGTGTAAATAAATGTGTTTAATGTGCGAATTAATCCAACAGTCACCAAAGTGTACAAAATACGCAGGACAGAGGCAGGACAATATCCGTCAATATCTAAATGTCAAAATGTCTAATTGCTGCACAAACGTTACAATAGAGCACAAAGTCTATATAATATATATCGTGAGAGACCTCATTATCTGGTAATGAGGTGGTCCAAGTTAGTATGCAACTTTATCCCCTTCTCTGACTCCAAGAAGCATAATGCAACTTCACTTAGTCTTAGTCTTAGTCTTCATCTGCTGCAGTGGGGTCTGCAATTCTGAGGCACACTGCAACAGCGTTAAACAGGAAAGTTAATCTTCTTACCATAAATTCATACTAGGACCAGATCGGCATGGGACCATCCCCAGCTCATAACATACTGGAACTGACCCTGAGCGTAAGGGACTGGGGGAAAGCAAAAACATAAAACAAAACAAAAGCACGGACAAGAAACCAATGCACCCCTCCTTACCAAATTATTTTAATGTGTACAGAAGTCTTGTAGCAGTACCTCCTTGTTCCCCTGTACAGTACATGCAGACATGATGCCAATAAGAGGTTGTTCTGATCCCTGGTGATTTTTTTTCTTCTTTTTTATGTGGTCATAGCTATATCTAATTTGGAAACACGATATTAATTTTATTTGTGTGCTGATGACTCCCACAAATGATTAATATTTGAACTAGATGTTACTTTGTATATTAAGTCATTAATTGTGAGTAAAATGCAGAGCATAACTTAAAATTTCTTGACTGTAAACTCAGGAAAGGAATGTCCTCTAAGTCAATTAACATGTTGAAATTAGCAAGGCAATACTGACCACTCAGATTAAGGAATTATTCCACAAAAGATTTTGATAGTGATGTAACTATTATTTGCCACATTTGTACATACGTACTCTACATTATTGCAGAATTAAGACTGTTTCTAATTATACAGAATATAAAAATTAGCGATTGTGATGCTTGATAGTATCCAAGATGCATCTCATTGCAATGCTCTTACGAAGTTTAGTGACTATATCATTGTACAATCCAACAGTTTATTTATACAGTATTTTAACTCTGATATGCCCTGTCATGCTGCTCTGTGTTGCATTATCAGCAATGGCTTTATGTTTGTCATGTACTGCATTATCCTTTGCCTTGACTACTTTGATTTGATCTTGTATCGTTCCTTATAAGTTCCTGCTGTCAAGAAAAGTGGTATGAAGTTTTTTTTTTTGATGTATTGTCAACTTTTTTGATATTTGTTCATACAAAAGTAAACAACATTTTTAGTGTACAGGTAAAAGCTAAAGACAGTTGTCTCATATGCAAATCCCCCAAACCAGGCCACTCTTTCTAATAACTCAAAATACTAAAATAACAAAAATTGAAAAACAGATTATGTCTATGCACTACACACTTGACATATACCACAACAATGCCATATACTTCCCACACCCCTAGTCAAGTTTACAGAGCATTCCAAAACATATGGAGAAATGTCCAGAATTACATAAAAATTGCAGTGAATAATTGAATCAATGGCTAATTAAATCAATCAATTAAATTAAATCAATTTTCATTAATAAAAATGATACACAACCCCTAAATCTAATAGTATTATTCAAATAACACTTAAAAAACAATTGTCTCTCTTGCATTCTATTTAAGTACACTCCTCTGTCTTGAATTTACTAATGTGTCCAATGTATTGCCAATCTTCACACTATAGAAAGTTTTTTTGTCATAGCTTATTATATATTAAGTAATCGTGTACTGAACTTTGGCATAAGCTGTATAAGGAATAATAGTTATGCCTCTCAATAGCTAATAAGAACAATCACATTTTCTAATCTTTTTGACCCAAATAAGAGTCACAGAGAGCTGTTGCTCATCTTAGTAGCACCAAGTGCCAGGCAGTAACCAGCCATTTACTGGGGTCAGTCCATGTCATTCGCATAGCAAAAATTTGGAGGGTCAGTTTTCAATGCCAAGCACATGCGAGTAGGAGGAACCCTCAAAGCCCTACACAGCTAAGTAATATCATCCCTGGTCGAGAGGGGGTACCCTTGTTGACACAACCTCTCTTTCCATCCTCAGTTGAGGGGAACATCAAACAGAAGATGAGTGACATCACTTCTGAGTCCACACCATTAGGACTTGCCAGTAATCAGCTCTATAGAACCGTCATCGGTTTGATGACTACCAGCATCTGAGATGGCCCATTCAGAAGCACTACTTTATTTTCACTGTTTTAGAACTCTCGTGTGCCGTTTATTTTGGCCACTATTTTCCCTATGGCTCATTGGTTTAAACGGAGGCCTGCTGGTTCCCCAACACTTTTTGTGGCTCCAAGTCTGCCATTCTTACACCTAATACACATGTCTTTGAAAAACCCGAGCAGACATGGGGAGAATATTTAAAGTCTACAGGGAAAATAACCAGATTTGTGAATCAGACCCTGGATTCTGCACCTGTAGGACAGCAGTGCTAAGCTACAGCAATACCATGCCACCCCATAAGCAGGGACGTGCGGTCAATGGAGGCAGGTGTCATCACGAAAGTGAAAAAACTAATAATGATAACATATGTCCACTGGTCTGTGCAATAAATTTGTTTTTGGGTCCTGTTCAAATAGCGGACTCCATCTCCTTCTTCTTGTTTTTTTTAGACTGGCCTACCCTTACTACAAACCCTGAACTTAAGGTTCGTGGGGGTAACGCCAGATACACCAGGGTTCCTAATCTTAAAAATTTAGAGTAGGTGCCTAATCTTAAAATAGTGTAAGGGTTCCTAATCTTAAAAACAAGTGGCGTTGGCTTTTGGCATCTGCAACAAGTGGCGTCCACTTTTGGCATCCGCTTTTTAAACAAGAGCCTTGTTTTCTGTATGACTCCAATTATTTTGATCATTTTTATAGTCTAAATCACTGTATTGGCACATTTCCTGTTGAAATAAAGGAGAGAAACGTGACAAGCCTCACCTCACCTCGGACTGCGCTCTCCCTCACACACGTGGTTGATGCATGCAATTGGTGCGTTGCTCTCTCGCTGTATGTCGCCAACATAAGGTTTACAGACACGTTTATTATACACCCTGACTTTCCACAGTCCGGCTAATATTTTTAAAGAATGTGTGTGACACATTTAGTCTTGCTGATCGGACATAAAACCGCAGTGAAAAGGCACAAGGTGAGGCAGAGAGTACCATGCCGCACCGAAAGGGGGAGTGGGGGATGTGAGCCAAACAGGGGCTCGTTGCTGCTGTTCTTCTACTTAGACGCCGATAAGTTAGCGATATTGGAAAGTCAAGTGCACTGCAGTGGTCTGTTTATTTTTATTTTTAGTTCCGACTAACTGCCAAAATGGGAGATTAAGATGTTTAAAACTAAAAGAAAATAAGGAGAACTTTTACAAGAAAGTGACAGAGGATTTTGTGGAGAAAGATAGGCGCATGAACTTCATTTACATATAAAAGTAAGACAATAAACGGTTTTCAATTGTATAAAAAATGTGAACAGACTAAGAAAAAAACAATCCAATATTTAAAAACAAAATTTTGACCTTAAATGAAATATTCTTTTGATTTTCTTGCTATTCTTTTTTCGAACAGTCAGTATTTAAATTGATTAAAGCATCAGAATTAAAAGCTTTTAAAAACAACTAAATATTTCAATTAAGGCCAAAACTGAAATCTGTTTTTTGTACACCACTCAATACTTTCATTTTTATTAAATGAGTATGAATTATGGAATTGCAATGGCAAATTTAGAACACATGGAGGGTGCAGAGCAAATGTGCTCTCTCCGCTCTCTCTCGCCGCTATAAATGTAACATTCTTTCTTAGCCAAACATGAACCTTACCTGTGTGTGTGTAAAGAATGCTAATGAGATATGAAACACAACCAGTAGTCAATGTGCATGCTGCCAATTGAATAGTGAATAAGCTACTCTTTTGGGTTCATATATTTGTAAATCTGACACTGAAGGAGTCAGTGTCTCACCAGCCATGACTATCACGTCACATCACTCCCCATTAGTCATACTCTTTTGTTGTATGAGGAAAGCTTGGAAAATGTACAAGCTGCCTTAGTCTTCTGAATGATAAGATTAAAAAAGTTTGTTTTCCTCAGAGTGTTGTATTCTCATAGAATCTAAGTGGTGGATTACTGTGTGATAAATGCAAAATTGGATGGATTTTACCTGCAGCCTGCCTGTGACCTGGTAATTTTGACATTCATGGTTCATGACCTACAGTACTGGCAGATGACATACTATGAATCCAGACACAGTGTGTTGTTAAGATCTCTGTGATGTTTCCAAGAAGTGCAATCTCATTCAACACATCATCCCCCGGAGCATGACAGGGTTATTGCTCTTGGCCTGTTTAGGTTACTTCCGGAATGTGAAAGTTGAACCTTAATGCTTGGATTTCTCAATTAAAAAATTTTAAATATAAGTTAATTTTTTTTTTTATTAGGGCATTATGACTTTAAGTAAAACATTTTTTAACTAATTACAGCCTGCTTAAGTCTTAAAGTTAGCATGCTTTGTTTTAGGGTGGTTTGTTCTTCAGTCAAAATACAGTATCTTCGGTTTGTTTTCATAAGCTGCTTCTTCTGCCCTAATTTCTGTTTCCCGAGTTAGTTGTGTTATTTAATTATGGTACAGTTTTGGTATTTAGACTTCTAGCTTTTTACAGTTCTATTACTTTCATCCATAGCTTCTCATCCAGGATGGTGGTGTCATTGTGGTAATGTACAGTTCTTCTTCCAAAAATGACAAGGATTGTGTTCTTGAAGCTCTAACAATACAGTATACATGTATGCATGTGTAACATGACTACTATTTATTTAAATCTTGCATTAAAAAATTCATCCACAAATTTATTTTACCTAAATTGACCCTAGCGTGTGCTTGGTGTGTAGCTGTGTGTGTGTGTGTGTCCTGTGGTGGGCTGGTACCCTGCCCAGGATTTGTTCATGCCTTGTGCCCTGTGTTGGCTGGGATTGGCTCCAGCAGACCCCCGTGACCCTGTGTTAGAATATAGCGGGTTGGATGATAACATCTATTTTATGACCAAATTGCAGCTCAGGTTCTTGAGTATATTAAAATTGTCATCATGATTGCAAACTTCTATTTTAAAAAATAGTATGCTCATTTTATTGGTGTAAATTTTTAAAAATAAGACAAACTACAAGATATATTTAAAAATCAATTACAGCAAAAAACAAGAGGGTGGAGGGCTTACCTTTAGTTCTTAACTTCCAAAAGGCGAGGGAAATACGTCCAGTTAGGTGGACAGGCCAATTTATAGTGGGTACTACTAGATTTTAAAATCCGACTTATTAAATACATATAAAGTATTAATTTAGAAATGACCAAAATGTTTTTATTTCACGCATTATCAGACTATCCCGACTGACTTAAAGCAGTACGCTAACTGTTCTCTTCGGGGCATCATTCGCATCCGCAAGCAGCTGAAGGGCATGGGGGCGGGAGTAGATGACGTCAGGTAGCGATGCTTAATGAACTTAGCAAGGCTTCACGAGAGAGTGAGACGCCGCATTCAGTGAAACGTTCAGTGTTGAGACGTCATACGAGGTAGCTAACTGTTGCGTTTTTTAAGTTTTCACGTTTTTATTGCTCTTGAGCCCTTGCTAAAATAATTTGTAATAAATTAAAATCGTATCTTTTGTTGTTGGATATGGAGTAATGTGACGATTCTGAAAACGCAACTCTTTCAAAGTGAAAATCAAAAAGAAGGAAACGGATCTGATGATGTTGCACTAGGATTTCTTAACCGAGTATAACTGTTTAAAGATTTTCATTCAAGTTCAGGTAAGTCTGGTTAGTTCTACGTTAATTAACGTGTTAATTTTAAAAATATTTATCATACCTTGAAAGCTTCTGTGTTTTGTGCGTCCATGGAACTTGGTTTTAGTTGTTCTTGTTTGATTTTTGAAATAAAACAAAAAAACAAATGAGTTTGTCCTACAGAACACACATCCATTATACAAGCAATCAAAATTTTTTGAAGAGCAAATTATAAAAAGGGTCATCATTCACGGAAGGGGAAGGTCTTTTGTCGGTAATATTAGCAGTAGGGTGTTTTAGGTCATTTTCAGCGCTTCTTGTCCAATTCCAGTATAAAGCAAGTTTATTAAAGAGTATTTGAAAACGGCTGCTGTCACTCCTAAAAACTAGTTACGAACAGTTTCTTTTTTATTATTTTTTAACCAACTTGTTACTTTTTCTTAACTCTACAAGAAAATAATGTATTACATGAATCATTTTACCATCTGTAAATATTCATTACAGTATATTTTAAGGGTTTATTATAGTGTCTCTTATACTGTTGTACTGAGGAAGGGAGGAAAAATTATTTTGTTCTTTATAAGCCTGAAAATACGATGCAGTGCCTCATAGTGTAATATATTGTGAAATGTAGTGTAGTAAGAAAGTGAATGCTTTCTGCATGTTCTGTGGATGTTCCTAGGAAATTTAGCTGACCTTAATCCCTGTCAACTGAATACTGTATGAAGGAAGGCTGTTTAATTTATTAAAGGCTAATTTTGGTTAGGGAGTTGTATTCTAGTAATGAAATGCAAGTATCTTAGCAATGGCGTTCTCGTTTGAATATTTCCTCTGTTCAAGAACAATCCGCATTGTCAGTGTCCAAGAATACTGAACTAATATTCAGCTATATAAAATGTACAACATTGCTTCCTAAACTGAACCTCCTTGCTGTCAAATGGAATTCTTTCACTTAATATGTTATGTTTTTCTAAATTATATCCATTTGTATATTGAATTTTAAAACCATTGTTTCATAGTTTGCATATTTCCCTTAATTTATTTTTTATGCACATATAAATAATATAGCATACCTACAATTTTTCGTCATTTAACATTGACATCTTAAAGTGCTTCTTAACAAAGCATCCAAAACATTTTCATTTTCTTATTAAGAATAACAACAATACGCATCTCTTGGGGTCAAAGCAAGGTTTTCTGAGACCTATGTTATGCCTTACTAAATACTATCAAATTATATCTTGTGCCTCAAAACGTTTTATCATAGCTTTTAATACAATCAGTTTAGCATTTCCCATGCTTTTCTTCTTAAAAGATATTTAGAATTTCTTGGCCTCAAATCTATGAATCATGGGTGATCACTACTACGGTGGAATTTTTTTTTTTAAGTAGCGTATCCATTCTGTGAAGATTTCTTTAAAATATTTACAGTAGTTTAAAAATTACTCTGCGTTTAAAAATAGTTTTTAATGCTTATCCCAAGTTGAACACAGGATAACAATGTACACCTCATGCTGTCAACAGATAGAGAGTGAATGTACCTACCCACCAACTCTGGAAAGGATTTGAGGCAGAAATGCACAATAAAGAACTGGTAGATGTAAAGTTAACATTTTCAAGTGAGCTTCAGCATATATTTTCTACAACCCAGAAGGTACACAGAAATCAGCCAGTTAGACATGACTGGACATTTTTATCCTCCTGTATGGACTAAGTAGGAAGTGAGAATACATAATTTAATATAAGAATGATTGAACCAAAGCATACACACATATATTGTTTACATGGTCAAGAAAAGTGAAACCTAGTGCAGCAAGGAGAAATCTTTGTTGTTGATATCTCAGGTATATTCCCAGCCATACCTCCAGCACTTCAGAACAGGCAATCCCCCTGAAATTAAGCATGCTTGAGTCCAGCTAGTACATGTACATTGGTTGTTGCTGGAAGAGGTGTTGGTGAGGCCATCGGGGGTGCTTAACCTGTGGTTTGTGTGTACAGTACATCCAATCCCCCAGTTTAGTGCTGTAAAAACAGTATTGCTCTTCGGATGAGATGTAAAGTGGAAGTCCTGACAATCTGTGGCTATAAAAGATCCCTGGGCAGCTTTTGAAAAAAATAGGGTGTTTCCCAATGTCCTTACTAAATTGCCTAACACAGCCTAGTCATTCTGGCCTTTTAATTATTCTCTGTCCTGTATTAGCTAACTGTCTCTCTCATTCCTTCACCACCTAATAGTTGTGTGGTGAGTGTACTGGCAAAAGAATGGCTGCCATTGCATCATCCAGGTGGGTCCTGCACATTGTTGGTGGTTCAAGCGGTTCCTCACTGTCTATGTAAAGTGCCTTCGAGTAAATTGGAAACACACTATATAACTGAAATGAGTTAATATTATTATACAATACACAGCATGGCTGAAACACAGCTCTGGAAGACTAGGTCTGAAGCCCTTATCCTCTATGTGGAATTTGTGCCGCCTTTTTATATCTTGGTGGGTGTATCTCTGAATACACCAGATTTTCTCCTATATACATATTAGATATAATTAATATTAGATTAATTAGTAGCACAAAAGTGGCCCAGTATGAGTGGGTGCAAGTGTTTTTGTATGGTTTTGCTGGGCCTAGTCCAAGGTTGATTCCCACTCTGTGATCAACACTGATGTTATGGCTTTCAATATGCAGAAACCCTACATTTGACTAAGTGGGTCTGAATAAATTATGTAACTTTAATATCAAAAGAATATAAGAAAAAATTTGAATGACATGAAATCTTTAAACTCAACACAGTTCACCAGGCCCTGTTTGCCTAATATCTAAAAAATTTAATGAAGCTGAGATTTGAAAGTCTTAGCTCTGAAAGAGACCTCCACTCCAGCGAGAGTTACTTTCTAGCATGATGGGATCTGAGTTCCCATGACCTTTAAATTTGTCCTGCAACCAAGAATAATATAATGTAATTGATATAATCCTTGCAATGGACAGTGGCATACTGTCTGATGTTGCTTCTGCATAATCTCCCTTTACTTATTAGGGCTTGTTCCTTTTAATACCTGCTATATGTCAATGGGTGTATGACAAGCTTAAGACTGCCTTGGCATCAAGGGGAATACTAAATCAAAGCAGTTTCAATTCAAGTTATTATTAGCGCAGTACTGAAAGAAGCAAGCACAACATGTTTTATAGTCAAACAACCAGAAAATAACTAGCATTGAACAATTGTTGGATTATAACAATTTATATCTGCATTCATCTTTTTCCCAAGACATGTGCACTACAGAGACCTAAGCTAATTTTTCCATAGAAGGAAGAAGCCAAGTTGTCTAGTTAGGCTAGATGTCAGCTTTACTGATGAAACCAGTAGAAATAATTTATCTGAATAATATGGCATCTCTGAGTTCATCAAGAGTCCAGTGTTTTTTGTAATAAGAATCAATTAGTCCATCACTCGTCTTCTGTCGTAGTGCAGTTCAAATTGAATTACCTTCAGTGTTATCATGATTCAGATTCATATCTTCTGAGAGTGTTCCACCAAACACATATTTGTTCAGTAAAGTTAAAGTTATGGAGGATGGATGATTGCCACATGTCCTTTGCCAGGCAGATACATTTTTAGTAAAATCTTTGAAGTCATTGTTACAGAGGGCCATGTTAAATGTGAAAAGTATTGGAGCATATGATCTCCCAAATTTTAGTCTTTGTTGATCTGTGAAATACTGCAGTGCTTTTTTGCAATACGTTATGTGTTTGGTAAAGTTTTTGTGTTTACCTGGAGTGACGTGAAAAACATAAGGCTGACCACAAGCATTTTCATGATCACATAAGGTGCATGGCCTGAGATTTTGGTAAAGTGAAAGAAGTGACTGTTATGAGGTGCCCATGTAGCCAGAGGTTGCCAGAGTCAAGTTCACCATCAGGATGGCATAAGGTAGGAAAAAAACCTGCACAAAGCCTTCACTAGATGAGAACAACTTGGATTGGTAAACTGCGCCGGGTACAGTACCCGCAGAGGGTAGGATGAAATGTGGCTAAAAACTTACAATGTTCCACAAAATTCTTGAGGGCAGGTAAACCAGTAGGTGCCACAGATTCCTGATCTGTACCTTGGAATGACAGTGCCTGATAGGTAGCAGCACTGGGTCACTAGGTGGAGAAGCTACCCCAAAATGGAGCTCAGGTTTTTAAAGTTCAAAAATATTTTAAATATTAAAAATTATTCTTTAAGGGTGAGGATGATTTAAAGCCTTCTCGCTTAAAGAACCAAAAGAAAACAATGTTCTTTTAATTCAAATAATATATTAAATAACAAAAAATAGAAAAAAAATTGCAAGGAATGGGGGGAAAAAAGTGCAAAATATAGGCATAAATGGTTTGCCTAAAAAGGCAGCCCAAGGCTAGCAAGACCAATGTTCAATCCTGAGATATAATCCAAAGACTAAGTTAAAAATCTATTTAACAAGAAACTTCCAAATGCTACTTACAATTGAGGATCTTTGTAATACCAAAATCCCAGAACCTCTGACAGACCTACTCCCAGGCTTTAATTACGAGGAAGAGTCAAGCTAAAGTTAGAAAATGGGATTTATTACAATATGGAATGAACCTTAACACGACTCATAATGTCATTCATTTCTCAATGTAGTCTCCACCCTTCTCAATGCACTTGCGCCACCTGCATGGAAGTGCTTGGATTCCAGCAGAATAAATGGTTTTGTTATGTCTTTGCAACCACTCGTGCACCGCTTTCTTCATGTAATCATTTCTCTTGAATCAACCACCCAGATGTTTTTTTAGCAGTCCAAAAAGGTGGAAATCACACTGTGCCAAATCTGATGAATAAGGAAGATGTGGCAATACCTTAAACTTTAGTTTCTCCAGACAAGCCTTGGTGTTCTTAACAATGTGTGGGTGGGCATTGTCTTGCAGCAAAAGGACTTCTTGAGGTAGCAGTCCCCACCACACGGATCGAATAGCAGGCTTCACATTGGTCTCCAGCAAGTCACAGTAACTTGCACTAGTGACTGTAGTACCCCTCGGCATGTAGTGTTCAACAATAACTCGGGTGCACAAGTGGTTTGCTAGTACAAGACAAAACCTTTTATTTGCTGGAATCCATGAAGGTGGCACAAGTGCATTGAGAAGAGTGGAGACTACATTGAGAAATGACATTATCAGGTTTGTTAAGGTTTGTTCCATCTCTTATATATATTTCTCTTCTGGTTCGTCATGCCTTCTCTTCAAAACCGGTCCCCCCCACACACAGCCCACACGGCATTTCTCGATTTCTATTGGTTTGTTCTAAATCCTCTTCAAAACCTGCCCATACCCCCCCACATGCAGCTCACACAGCATTTCTCGATTCCTATTCCTCCTCTTACAAACCCTTCCCCACGCTGCCTGTGGCCTCCCATACAACTCCACACCTTTTTCTCGATTCCTATTCCTCCTTCGGACTACCGTGTTCCCCGCTCCTCTCTCATGACCCTATTGGTGTCACGCCACCGCCCTGTATCTAGCCTGACCGCGTGACCTTTCACTTCGGCCATGTGTGCACCTGGGAGTCTTTTCCGTAGCCTGCTACAGGGATGTACTTTCTCGACCATTGGCATTGGTTTCGCTCCTTGCTATTTTCATTATACTGCAACGGTTGTTTCCTAAGCCTTTGTTATAAAATGAACGACCGTATCTTCTATGTTGGCGGGTTTTTTGTAAAACGTCATCTCTATTCCGGGATCCGGCAACTGCCTGTTCCTATCAGTGGGTTATTTCTTGACACAAACGGTTGACGAAGGCAATGCACTCTCACTACGACATAGGGCAGTAGATTTCATTGCATTACATTGGGACAGATTTGGAGACGTTCTTCCTGTTGTTCTTTCCAACGCAAGTCGAATTATCACAACAAGTCATGAATACTATCAATACATGGCAACATCTAGAGTTTATGGTGGTGAAGCTTAAATTCAAGCTCTTTCCGAGATTCTCCATGCTACCATTGTCATTTACTTCAAACACGACCCCAACATCCCATCTTGCATTACGTTTGCAAAGATTTGCGTTAATCTACAACAACCAGTCTTCAGCCACGGTCAGTTGTACGTGGCTTTTTCTAGGGTTAGATCTTTCGACTCATTATCTGTCGTCTCCAGCAAAACACCTATTCACAAACTGCGTCTTTCAAGAAGTATTTCTTTCTTCTTGATTTCTGAATTCCTTTCTCACCGTTTTCTGTTCCTATTCTTACACCGTTGTATGCTACGGGTGTCGGCTAGTTTTATAATAAATTCCATTTTCTAACTTTAGCTTGACTCCCCCTAGTATAAAGGCTGAGGGTGGTCCCTCAGCAGTGATGTAATGGTGGCCCCACCTCTTGGGGGATCCATCCACGTAAAAGAAGAAATACAGGCAAATAAAATTATCTTGCGTAATTATAAAATAAATATAACTATGTTAACAAAAATCATCCATCCATCCATCCATCCACTATCCAATCCGCTATATCCTAACTACACGGTCACGGGGGTCTGCTGGAGCCAATCCCAGCCAACACAGGGGGCAATGCAGGAAACAAGCCTCTGGCAGGGCGCCAGCCCACCGCAGCAAAAATCATCTAATAATAAAAAAAATAATAATTTAAGAATTCAAAACTAACACAAATAACAGTAAAAAGGAAAAGAAACATTGAGGGCTAAAAAACGACACAGATTATCTCTGATATAAAATCACTATCCAACCCCTTAATAGTAATATTTCAAGTAACATCAGATAGGATAGCTTTCTCTAAATGAAGCTTTATTGTAATATCTGATTCCTTGCATGTAGACTCATTTTGCTGAAGTGGAAACAACTTCCCATAATTCACTGAGAAAAAGTCACATATTGTCTTGAATTGAAAAAAATGAACTCTGAGGACAGGTTCAAGAATTTGTAAAATTTGACAAGAATTTATTAATGTTGGCATAAAATAGCTTGACAGGTCTTTGTTGTTGGCCTTTTTTGTTTCATAGGTTTTAAATGTGCATGGGAGGAGGTGGTTGTATGTTTTCTGTTTAGTTTGATGGATTTTTTCTTTAAAATATTTTACTGCTATACAGCTTACATAAGTTTATCTTTAACTGATTGTATATTAATCCAGTATATGTGATGTATTCTCTTTAATAAAACAACAGAGGATCATGTGTTAAATTGTTGTGTAGTAAAGATGATTAAAGACAGTGACACGGAGATATCTCTTAGCTAATTCATCCCTTTAGTCATGCTTTCCCATTACTTGCAATCTAAAACTGATCCGTGTTACATTGTACCATTTATTTTACATTTGAAATGTATTCTCCTGTCCTTTTGGTGTGACTGTTTATTGTGTAATTGCTGGATTAATTTCGTAATTCATGTTACTTTCTGAAAGTTCTTTGGGCTCAGGTGGTCATTGAAGTTTTATTTTTATTTTATGTCCTTCTGTTATCTTTGTTACTTTACAAAAATATAAATCAAAACTATCCTTTACATATACCTTGTAAGATGATTATGCACTATAGGATTATAGTTTACCTGAATGTTTTAAATGCTGCACGTCTTCTACTCATCCATGTAATTTTTAAAGTTCTTGTCCTTGAAGCAGATGTTGAGGTGTCAGACTAATGCCTTCCATAGTGAACAATATAATAGAGTGTAAGAGATGTTTTACTAGCTTTAAGTAAAAAGATAGCACTGTTGCATTTAATATCAAAGGATCTGCTCAGCTCAATCATTTTCTAGTTTCTTCCTATAGATTCTGGTTGTCCTTTCACATCCCAAATCTGGGGACATTAGGAGAATTAAAATGTGGGAATGTGTATGAGTGTGACCTACAATAAACCTTTTTTCAGTACTGCCAGGATAGTCTCCTACTCTTTTAAGAAGGCCTATGTTAAATTATCCAATCTAATAAGGCAGAACAAAAGGATTTGGAATGAAAAGTTTATAATTTTGATTTGGTGTGGCTGGGTGTGGGAATGACAGCTGAAGACTGCGGCAAGAAATTTTGGGACACCAACCGGGTCGTCCCTTTTATTTGTCCGAAGACAAGAAAACAAACGAAAAGAACTGTAATAAGGATTGTTGGCACACGTCCCTTGAATAGCAAATCAAAACAAAGAAAAAGAGGAGTTTTTGTCGTTCTCAGCAAAGTTCTGCCTTGCACATTGCTCTGGCCAAAAGTGACGCCTCCTTCTAAGACGCCCAGGGTTCTGTGGTGGTGGTGGGACTAGAAGGAACGGGGATAAATACCTTCACTGAGTGGCTGTGGGGAAAGAAGGATATGACAGCTTTAGCAGCAATGCCCCCGGTATTGTGAGGAGGTCCCCCAATGCACATGCTTGATAATGGCTTTATATTTTCATCTGAAGGCATTTGATGCATTTTTATTATCTAACCTGCAAATGTAAATTATAGAAGATGACTTGTTATTATTAAATTACTTACCTTTAGAAATATAGCCACCATTTATAATTTAGTAACCCACTTTTTGCTATATTTACTTATTTTGAGAAATTAATTTTATTAAATTATTTAAACACATTTATGTGACATTATGGAACAGAGACTCTTTTCAAAAGGCCTTTTTCATTTCTTTCTATGTCTTTATGATGAATTTCTGCTAAAGGATGTAAATGAAAGTGCTGCCAGAGTGGAAAAGAACAGGAAAAGAGCCTGGCATGGATCAAAAAAGACAGGAATAACAATAATGACAACTTTACGTGCCTCCAGATGATGACAGTCCCTTTTCTTTACAAGCAGTTTACCTAAGGTCACCAGACAGAAAGAGTTAGGCAAGGGAGATTTCACAAGGGTCCAGGTCAGAAGTTCTCAACATTCAGTCCTCAGTTGGCTTGTGGCTGCAGATTTTTGTTCCATCCAGTTTCTCAATCAGTCATTCATTCTTACCTTTAATTAATCTCACTGTTTAATTAGCTCTCCCATCTTTTTCTTTTATTTTGCATTTAAAAAATGCAGTAGTTTCCCATTTACACTGGTTGGAAACTAAGACATATTTGTATTTTTTTTGTTTATCTTTAAGTTCCTACTTTGTTTTCTTAATTTTTTTAATTCACTTTTTCTGTGGGGTTCAGTTTCTTTACTGTATCTGAATAGAAACAAGTAATAATGAGCACTACAGACACCAGCGCAAATGACTGTGAAAGGAGCAAATACTTCAGTGTTACCCACTTATGTGCTTATTAGTAAATAATTGTCTAAATAACCAAAAAGTATTTAAAGGTAAAAGAATGAAATCTTTCCCATCAAACAAACATTGATGCCTGCCTCATTCAGTTAAAATGTAGCATAAACAATTTGCAATTTCTGTATGAATGCAAAAAACAATGAAAATGAAAAATAACAGCTTGCTTAATTAAAGCAAAAGTCCAATTATGAGAAGAAATGGATTGAGACAAAAACCTGCAGCAACAGGAAGCCACCAGGACTGAATAATGTGAACCACTGGTCCAGATGACTTCCTACGGAGTAGCTAGCACCGCGTAATTTCTAGAAGATACATGGGGTCTGAGGTCTACCCATGGCTCTTCCTTTGTATACTGTTTGCCTCTGGCCCCACCTGTCAGAATCTGTTGCATACAATACAATACAATTTCTTTCTGTATAGCCCAAAATTACACAAGAAGTGCTGCAATGGGTTTTAACAGGCCCTGCCTCTTGACAGCCCCCCAGCCTTGACTCTCTAAGAAGCCAAGGAAAAACTCCCAAAAAAACACTTGTAGGGAAAAAATGGAAGAAACCTTAGAAAAGGTAGTTCAAAGAGAGACCCCTTTCCAGGTAGGTTGGGCGTGCAATGGGTGTCAAAAAGAAGGGGGACAATACAATACAATACAATACAATACACTACACAGAACAGAACAAATCCTCAACACAGTATAAAAGTAAAAATTTTACAAGTACTGTATGGAGCAGAATTTAACAGTAGATGATATGGTAACATTTATGGTGCTCCAGTCACATGAAGAAATGAACAAGCGAAATACAATATAAATATTGTTCAGTATTTCTAATCTTTGGAAAAGCCATCTAGTGTTTAGTGACATTAACCTTTTGTCTTTCCAGTTTATTTTTTTCTGTTTTTGATGCTTTTTGCCTGCAACATTCTCAGGCTGCCTCCTCAACTTTTGAATTGTAACTGTTTTTTCATTACTCTCCTTGCACTGAGAACATATTTATGTTTATATTTGCATCTGACTTGTCATGACTACTCTTATTGCTGAAGGTTAAGCACTGTAGAACATCCTTCTGTTGTACTTTCTTGAGCCTAGTTGTTTCAGTGCTGTGAAATATAACATGAAGAAGTCATGCTCAGAGCCTCTGTAGGTGCAGTTGGCTAGTGCAAACCTAACAGTTGACCATTTCAAACATACAGTCCGGGGGTCTCATTTATAAAACTTTGTGTGGATCTAAGAGTGAAAATATGCACAAGCCAAAAAACATCCTGGAACAACCATGCAGGGATTATGCTAATGAACCTTATACATTTGCAATACAATTAAAACAAACCTAAGTGCCATTATGAACAAAGCTGCAAATCCTGTCTCTGACAAACTAACTCTGAGTACTTTCAGGCAACAAATTATTTAGCAGAAGTGTGTCAAGAAATGCTATTTGGACTTCTTTATACCAAAAGCAATACGCTTGCATAATGCTTCTCTGGTACTGTGACAAATCTTCTTTCTTTTTAATTTTCTTCCTTTACAGTTATTCTGGTGTGTGTTTAGACAATAGTGTGAGTCTATCTATCTATCTATCTATCTATCTATCTATCTATCTATCTATCTATCTATCTATCTATCTATCTATCTATCTGTCATAACCAATCTGAAATTAAATTTATATTAGAAAAATTATGTCAGGGAATACTTCCATAATAAATGAGAACATCTACATTTTATGATTGACAAAAGACATTCCACATCTGCCAGTAGTGAAGTTCAAGCCCTGCAGAAACATTTCAGTTCTAGTAATTATTAAATAGGCAAGCAAACAACAACTTGTGCCTTTGATGCCACTGTAATACATTTCCTAAACAAATTCCTTAGACATGATTACTGATGCCATCGTCAATATTATTACCATCTGTTATGCATTTTACTTGGCTCCTTCACATTGACAGTATTTAGTTCTGTACTTACAACGTCAAAACAAAACTTTGGTGAAATAATTAATAGGAAGCTAGCCTTATGTGTCAGGGGTGAATGCAGTCTCCTCATAGATCCAATTTCCTGGATTTAAATTTTGTCTCCAGTCCTTGTGTGTGTAGTTTGCATGTTCTTCTTGTGTCTGCATAGGATGATATTCATATTTTCCTTTCATGTCATCAGATATATTCAGGTTGAGTTCTTTGTCAATTCTAAATTAGCCCAGTGTGAGTGTGGGTATATACATGAGTGGGCTAGGATTGGAATCATGCCCTGTTCATGTCTAGTTCCTACCTAGCACCCAGTGGTGCTGTGATAGGCTGTAGAACTTCCTTTGAAACAGTTGATCACTACATTTTATTTTGTAGACTTGAAAATAAATTGGACTGTGACTACACATCTAGCAATCTAATTGTTTTACTTAAAACAAAAATGTCTCAATGATATAATTTTCTGTGTATATTTTATGATCAATGGGTTGAAAGCAGTTAGCTTTGCTTATAGATATAAAATTTAAATACTCATTACTGTGTTTGCCCTACCACTGAAATTAGTGTGCAACCCATTCTGTAATCTAAATTCACCACTCCTGTCCATTAGTCTATAGCCAATCAACCTGGGAGTAGAGTATGGGTTGGCTCTGTAAAGGCCTTGTGGCACCCAACCTTAAAGCAAATTGATTTAAGTTTTCAAATTTGTAAAGTAGGGACAAAATGTGACTGAGTTGTCTACAGCATTTATTTGCATTTGTTTTTCTACTGTCACTGTTCTTTACGTGGAATGGCTGCCAAAATCCTCCTTACGCAGCATGCGTTTTGGAACCAGTTTTAAAACTCAGAAACAATTTTGTAGATAGTCACACATTCAGTTCACATGAGGTGACACCTCTAGTGACAGTGGAGTGACAAGAGTTTAGCGAATGTTCTTAAATATGACTAGCATTCTATATAAAACTCATTGCCCCCAAAGCACACGTGTTCCTCCATCAGCCACTGTCTTTGAGCCATTTAATTGATAATGCCAAGCAAACCCCTACTTAATGAAACAAGATTATGCCTGTTTTGGTTATTCCTTTATTTTTCTTATATTTATAATGTTTTAAACTTGTATGTATTCATTTTTTCTTGTAAAAAGATATTCTTTGTATCTCTTAATTATTTATTGCTGCAGTTATTTAATTATTTCTACAACCTCCTTAACAGGTATCCTGCACCCAGTAAGTGCTACCCACTAATAAAAAAAATTCTTGGGATAACCCAGCATTCTGTTAATAATTCATGCATTTTATTGTGTCTAATTGATTACTGTGATGTGTTACTTTAAGGAAGTAGGAAATCATTCTCCCCAGTTGCTGCAGTTATTACAACATGCCACAACAAAAAATAGGAAGTGTTAGTTAATTGTAGTTCTCATTTTTTGATAGTAAACCTTTACATTTAAAACTAATTTTGAAATGTTACTACTCACACATGTCTCTGAATGCTTTAGCTTTCTTTTACACTTTATCTCATGGAATTCATTAATACTCAATATCAGAATGCATTAAGTTAAGCTCACTTAATACTTAAAACATTTTACAATATGTGCTCTACATGGTAAAGTCGGTGAATGGTTTCAGAATTTATAACAGACATTATTTAAGCATATACCATTTTTTGCTAAGTCAAGGGGAGAGGGAAAACCTAACCATAACTCTCAATGCATTTTTTTTACGTGAAAACTATTATTTGTTTCAAGTTGTTTCTGATTTCAGTCTGTACAAGTGTAATCTTTCTTATCTGTCACTGCAGTGCTGTCTAAGTTGAAATCCAGAAGACCTAAAGCCATTCTTGTATAATATCACTCTGAAGCTCAAGATTTCATTGCACATCTGTCTCAAACATTCATATATTAAAGGACAAGAGACCCCAGTCTTTTGGTTGTTTTTTTTTTTTGCATTACTGTATTTGAATGTCTGTGCCATTCTCTGTGAATCCTCTGTCAGCTTATTCACAATATGTAGGAGGTGAGTCCCAAAAAATAGACTCATTGCTTTCACTCACAGGTGTAAATTCACAAACTCATGTTATTCTCTTTTGTTTTCAGACTACCCTGTATGCCCTGGCAATTGTAATACTTTCATTTGTACTTGTGACAAAACTGTGTAAGGCAGATATTTAGATATCCTGCTTCTTCATCCCATGATTAACAAACCCTATTGTTGGAATATGCAGAGAAAATTCTATTTATGATTACTGCTGTTAAGCTATTTCAGAATATTGAACCATGATTTGTTTATGGCATGCATTTTAGTAAACAGTCTCTGTTAAAGTAAGCCTTGCTATATTCATAATGGGCTTTTTTGATTAAGACAAATAAATTTACCAGAAATCATCAGATGAAGGCAGTTAGTTTAAGTGTTCCCTTGACAGTTTTAAGAAAGTAAAAATTATTCTTTTACATTGTTTGAATAAAATGACAGGGACTTTGGGTTGTTTCAAAGTAAATTTACATCTGAGTTTACATCTTGCCTGAAGAAGGGGCCTGAGTTGCCTCGAAAGCTTGCATATTGTAATCTTTTTAGTTAGCCAATAAAAGGTGTCATTTTGCTTGGCTTTTCTCTAAAGTAAATTTAGAAAACATAGATACTCCTTTCATTGTAACTTAAATGGAGCTGGTTGGCTGGAAGGAATAATGTTGAAGATGTTGGCAAGGGCACAAAAGTGTCCTTGGTTAAATTTGACTGAGAAACAATCACTGGTGAATGGAGAGCACCTTTACATGGTAGTGTGTGTGTGTGTGTGTGTGTGTGTGTGTGTGTGTGTGCGCAAGTGTTGGTCAACTGGATGCTTAAAGAAGACCAACAATATTTCCCCAGAATGCTAGACAGGACCAGATAAGGCCAACAAGGAACTGTTGGGAACCTTTTAATGACAGAAGAGGACACGGATCCCAAAAACTACAATGCGTACCTATCAGCTTCTTGGGGGGTTCCTGAGTACTAGAGGTGGGGTAAAACATCAATACCTTATAGCAGTGCTTCTCAACCCTTTTGGTGTTGTGATTCATTTTTTTACCATGCAAGTGGCTCTGGTGAATTGAAAGTGATTGTGGGATGGGGTTAGGGGAGTAGTGGCATCTCACTCATGACCCCCCGAAATTCACTACAAATGTAAAGAATAGCAACTCACAACCCACCGGCAGCAGCCTGCAGTTCAGTGGTTGAGAAACAGTGCATTGGAGTATTAAAAGTATGTTTTTGTGATGATATACTGTATCATCAGTAGAACAAACAAATATCAGAATTGTTTTCCTCGCTATATAGGTAAGATACACTAAGTCTATGCAGCAGTTGTAACATTTGTGATGTGGCATCTTTTGGAATAAAAAAAAAAGTTGCATTTTATTAGCTCATGAACAAGAAATTCAATCTGATAGTCAATTACTGCAAAGGTCACCACTGCTGCAGAGATTTCTGTACCAAATTCTCTATCAACATTTATGTGTCAAGTCTTTGTTCATTTTTTCTTTCATAATCTTAAAGGAAAAGAAGTAGTTGAAAATAAAGCATTTAGTTTCCATGCATTGTCCAGGGCAAACTCGCAGGATCAGTTGAAGGCAGATTTATACTGAATTTAGAATTCATATACTGAGAAAATGTAAAGGCAAGATAGTGTAAATGAACTGAAATCATTACACACATTCAGATACAGACTGGCTCCCTTTGAAATTTGTTTGCTTTTTCCCTTCTGACCAAATTTCAACGCCACTTTAAAAGAATGTTTACTCCATAATTAATTAACACAGAACATTATCAGTACTTAAGAATGACTAGTGTTCAGCATGTTTTTGCTTATCTATACATTTTGCTAAGGACATTTAACAGCAATGTACATTTATACAGCACAAGTAATTTTAAATAAACATTTATATACAGTATATTCAAAAGTACTAATGTCAAGTTATTGATTGTCAGCTTTTCCACAAAAGGGCTCATCTGACTAGGACTTACTCAGACAAAAGGGTCAGTTATATATCAATCTGTAGTATGCACTATAACTGAATATTCACAGTATTATTGTGAAGATTGATTGACATTTGAAATCTATTTCTTTTATTTAAACATATTAACTGTGAAAGATTGAGCAAAGTGTTTTTCTGATTATGTTGCAATAGATTGAAATGTTTGTCTACAGGGGTATGGTTAAATTAAAGCTTCACTCAGTATGGGATAAATTGCAGTATATTTTCAGAATCAAAACACAACCCCTTATATAGTGAAAACATTTTGAAAAATCACATTATATTATCATATAAAGTATTGGTATTATATTATATTGGTGTCCCCAACAATTCACATGTCTCCTGGGTATCACAAGTTTTACAGGATGTTTGTGACCCTAAAGTGATTTTTGGGATGGCCCAGAAATCTCATTTATCTGAGCCTTAAAGAAGGATAGTTGGAGCAAAGGGTTCATTAGTAAAAGGGTAGAGAGGCCATGTGTTCTATAGAAACATTGTGAGAAAGATAAAGATAAAAACAGTGAAGGAACAGAAAGTTAAAAGTTGTCTTTTGATTTTTGAAAATGGCTCATGGTGTAAGGCAAATCAAGTGGCTCTAGAAGATCACTAATAGAAAAAGTATTCCTACAACACCTTTAGAAGACAGGATAGCTATACAGAGAAGTTATTCACACCAGGAACTGTAAATGATGCTCCATCTCAGGTACAGAAAATGCTGCAGCTGATGGTATGTTACTTGTATTTTACCATCAGATTGACATGGGAGTTCAAGGGACACAGTGCAGATGTTGAAATGTGCACGTTGTTGTGTTTTTTTTTTGTTTTTTGATTCCTCTTAATATTTAATGTTTTGTTACAATTATTGTTCCTTCCAATCTGTGTTTTCTGTAGTTGATAGTGTAGCTCCCTTATTAGAGATGGTATTCTTCATAGCCTTTGTGTCTGAAGTCAAATATCAACTACAGAGGAAACAGGTTTACACAGGTAATGGTAGTATTCCTGGTGGCTTTTCCTCACATTAACTAACTTATGTATGTACAGTACTCTGTAACAGGATGATGTCCTCTACATCAGCCGTTTTGTCTTATTACCAGTGTTTGCCTGGAGTATTTTTTGGTTTTCAAAGCAGCTCTGTGTTAATGCCAGTCACTAAAGAGAAACAAATGCTTTCAGTAATGATCAGGTTGTTTTTTTTTTTTTACAAAACATGGGAGAACATTTAATTTCTCATCAATAATAAGTTATGTTTTTTCTTTTTTTATGCACTATGTGTTTTCAAAGTTCTTAGCTGAATATTTAGTCAGCTTCCAGCTTCCACCTTCAACCAGCTTCCTTCACTGGGTGAGTTGCACACCCAACTGTTTAGATCATGAAGTGTTTATTTCCTCTCTGATGCTTGTGTCATTTCAGAACTTAAACTAGAAATATTTTTGGAACAATTAAGCTGAACGTTAGAGACATTAGTCTTTCAGCCAGGCATTTTAAAGCAGATAACAAAAGGGATGATAAATGGGAAGCAAGTGTTTATTTTAGAAATTTCTTCCCCAGCGAAAATCTTTCAGCTTGTTTACATGTGCCTGCAAATGTTAGCATATGTTATGTTTAACACTAATCTTTCCTTTTATCTTTTCTTATGAAACTTTATTTATAATATCAAGTATATTTACAGAATCAATTTCTATGATGGTATTTTAACCATGCGTCAGAAATATTAAATTTAATGAGTCAATAAAAAAGTAATATTAAGCATGATATTATGTCCAAGGTGGAAAATAGATTAGTACTGCCTATTACAAAATAGCATAGATGCTTGTCATCAAATTAAAGGAAGTTCATCATCAAAATTCAATTGTGACACTTTTCTGTTAGCAGACTATTGTTAAAAAATGGCATTGTGTGTAAACTAACCATATTGATTACTTTTGTTAATTCTATTTATTTTGGGCATAAGCTTCAGTAAGATCTGTTCATAAATTGTTACACAAATGAAAACAAAAGTAGATAGAATAGCTGGAGAAAAAACAGTTTTTGTTAAGTTTGCCATAGGAGGGAAGCAATTAGAACAATTAGAACAATCTAGACGAGAACAGGCCATTCAGCCCAACAAAGCTCGCCAGTCCTATTCACTTGCTTCCTCCAAGAAAACATCAAGTCGAGTTTTGAAAGTCCCTAACGTCTTACTGTCTACCACACTACTTGGTAACTTATTCCAAGTGTCTATCGTTCTTTGTGTAAAGAAAAACTTCCTAATGTTTGTGCGAAATTTACCCTTAACAAGTTTCCAACTGTGTCCCCGTGTTCTTGATGAGCTCATTTTAAAATACAAGTCTCGATCCACTGTACTAATTCCCTTCATAATTTTAAACACTTCAATCATGTCACCTCTTAATCTTCTTTTGCTTAAACTGTAAAGGCCCAGCTCTTTTAATCTTTCCTCATAATTCAACCCCTGTAGACCTGGAATCAGCCTAGTCGCTCTTCTCTGGACCTTTTCTAGTGCTGCTATGTCCTTTTTGTAGCCTGGAGACCAAAACTGCACACAGTACTCAAGATGAGGCCTCACCAGTGCATTATAAAGGTTGAGCATAACCTCCTTGGACTTGTACTCCACAGATCGTGCTATATAACCTAACATTCTGTTAGCCTTCTTAATGGCTTCTGAACACTGTTTGGAAGTTGATAGCTTGGAGTCCACTATGACTCCTAAATCCTTCTCATAAGGTGTACTCTCGATTTTTCGACCGCCCATTGTGTATTCAAACCTAATATTTTTACTTCCTATGTGTAATACTTTACATTTACTGACATTAAATTTCATCTGCCACAAATCTGCCCAAGCCTGTATGCTATCCAAGTCCTTCTGTAATGATATAACGGATTCCAAATTATCTGCTAATCCACCTATCTTGGTATCATCTGCAAACTTAACCAGCTTGTTACTTATATTCCTATCTAAATCATTTATATATATTAAAAATAGCAGCGGCCCTAGCACTGACCCCTGTGGAACACCACTCTTAACATCAGCCAGTTCTGATGAGGTTCCTCGCACCATCACCCTCTATTATTATAGCAAACCATTTAATACAGTGTAATCAATCCATGCCTGCCTTCCTGTATGCTGGATTAAAGAAGCTGACATTACAAAACCTTACTCTTTTCTCAAGGTAGAACATTCCCCATTTTTTGGCTACAGAAGTCCAAACCTACATTGTGGTGGGTTGTTAGAAGAGGCATTGATTACGTATTGAAGGAATTTTCTTTGGAGTGCAACATGTCAATCTTTTTTGTTCTGCCAGTTTTGTTTTCTGCCGGTAGATGTTTCTTGTGGTCGTAGACCTAAGCATTAACATTTGCAGTGCATGTCTACTGTAATGGAGTTTGTAATGCATGTAGTAAATATGGATTTGTCATTTAAACAGACTTCTCTTAAAAGTCATCAAAATATTATGGACGATAAGTGCAACCAAAATGGTGTATCAGAAACATTTGTAGTAATAAAATGCATTGCTACAAATGTTTGTAATGTGCCGTTTATTGCAATGACAAATGCAATGCATATGCCTCTGTTATATGCTGTTTGGTATGGAATTCTTAAAAGCAGTGTTAATGTTTGTGATACACCATCTGTTGGAATGACAAATGCAATACATTTTATTACTTCAGATATTTATGATGTGCCATCTGTTGGAATGACAGAGACATGGCCCAGACTGACATATTGATACACAAGTACGCAGACACTTGTCCTTTTATTAAAGTGGATTCTAAAATAGATAAAGATACAGGGGAAGCTCAGGAGTGTGCAGGTAAGCGGCCAGCATTAAGATGCCGATCAGGCACAAGGGGCTGTAGGAGCAAATAATGTAGTAAAGTTTTATTCATTTGTTTATTTTAGATTAAACAGTCCTTAGCGGTCCAGAGGTAGAATAGTAAAGTGGGCGACGGCTTAAGGGTTCATTAATACGGGGGAATACAAACAGTGTGAGTGGAGAGCTTATTAGTAAGAGGAGTGCAAAGTTAGGAGAAGAGACAGAGAAAAGTAAAGTAACCTCATAGAAAGACGAATAGCAGGCAGCAGAGAGGGAGAACAGTAGAGGATCTTAACGGGAAAAGGTGTAAAATATCTGTAGAAGATCTTAGTGTTACCATATAAGTTAAGGAGCAGCTGAAAGAAGAAGAAGAAATTTTAAGAAAAGAAAAAAAGTTAAGGCAGTTTAGTAATCCCAAATCAAATTTTAATAATGATGATGGTTTAGAAGAGCCAGTTGTCTATGAGGGCTACATCTGCAAGAGATGCCAGCTGATCCAGCACCTCGAGCTCAGGGTTGCTGAACTAGAGGAGGAGTTGGCTGACCTGCGTTGTAATAGAGAATTGGAAGATTTGGCCCAGGTGTCCTTTAGAGAGATAGTGTTCATCCCCAAGGTGGCGCGGGAGGAGATTCCAGACCAGACAGGTAGGAATAGGTGGGTCACGGTCACAAGGAGTAAGGTAAAGGGTGCACACTGTCCGGGGGTATCAACCCCAGAAATAGAAGTGTCAAACCATTATCATGTCTTTGCGAAGCTGGACGGTGACTCTGATAATTCTGAGGTGGTAGGCAGGGATGAGGAGCCCCAACGGGCCACCTCAAAACCATTTCCCAAAAAGAGACAGATAGTGATAGTTGGGGACTCAATCATTAGGGGGATTGAAGCGCCGGTGTGCTCCAGAGAGAGAGAGAGTCTCGCACGGTGTGTTTTTGGGAGACCTCCCCGGAAGGGTGGATAGGCTCTTGGCCAGAGCGGGGGTGGATCCAGTTGTCATTGTCCATGTTGGAACAAATGACATACATAAGGGTAGTCTGTCTGTTCTGCGATCCAAATTCAAAGAATTAGGTGCCAAGCTGAGGAGCAGAACTGACAATATATATAAATGATTTAGATAGGAATATAAGTAACAAGCTGGTTAAGTTTGCACATGATACCAAGATAAATGGACTAGCAGATAATTTGGAATCCGTTATAGTATTACAGAAGGACTTGGATTACATATAGAATTGGGCAGATTTGTGGCAGATGAAATTTAATGTCAGTAAATGTAAAGTATTACACATAGGAAGTAAAAATGTTAGGTTTGAATACACAATGGACGGTCGGAAAATCGAGAGTACACCTTATGAGAAGGATTTAGGAGTCATAGTGGACTCTAAGCTATCGACTTCCCAACAGTGTTCAGAAGCCATTAAGAAGGCTAACAGAATGGTAGGATATATAGCACGATGTGTGGAGTACAAGTCCAAGGAGGTTATGATCAACCTTTATAATGCACTGGTGAGGCCTCATCTTGAGTACTGTGTGCAGGTTTGGTCTCCAGGCTACAAAAAGGACATAGCAGTGCTAGAAAAGGTTCAGAGAAGAGCAACTAGGCTGATTCCAGGGCTACAGGGGTTGAATTATGATGAGAGATTAAAAGAGCTGAGCCTATACAGTTTAAGCAAAAGAAGATTAAGAGGTGACATGATTGAGGTGTTTAAAATTATAAAGGGAATTAGTACAGTGGATCGAGACTGTTATTTTAAAATGAGTTCAAGAACACGTGGACACAATTGGAAACTTGTTAACAGTAAAGGATGTAATTTTTACACAAAGAACGATAGACACTTGGAATAAGCTACCAAGTAGTGTGGTAGACAGTAAGAAGTTAGGGATTTTCAAAACTCGACTTGATGTTTTCTTGGAAGAAATAAGTGGATAGGGCTGGTGAGCTTTGTTGGGCTGAATGGCCTGTTCTCGTCTAGAGTGTTCTAATGTTCATTGTAACCATTGAGTTAAGAATGGGATAGTGAGACCTTGGTGGATGGTTCTTATCAGATCTCTAGCCTGTGTCCTGACTTTTTAGAGATAGGGGAACTTTTTCAGAGGTGAACTGGGAGATACATATAAAACCAAAACAAAACAAAATAAAAAACATAGCAACCCAAACAAGTTGAAAGGCAAGAATCAAAGTCAAAACCAAGAAATATGTATGAAAAAAGTAGCGATTAAATGTTTTGTTTTTAAGATATTGAATCTGCAGGTTGAAAAGGGAAATTAGCTCTTATCTGGCCTTTTATCCCAGCTGCTGAAACTGAAGGTCACGACCTCGTAGGTCACATCTTTAGTAAAATGGAACGAGTTCCTAACGATGGATCCAACATTTTCGCCAATATGAAAACTTGAAAGTGGCATTGAAGATGGTAAACTCTGTCATAAGAATTAAACCTAATCATGACAGTCTGTTTAATAAAATGTAGCATCAATGGTTTAGGGGTAATGCAAGATGTTTTAATTACATATGATTACATACATTGATGCTTAAGAAATATAGTGTTTATGATGTCTAATATAAACCTAACTTTTATCATATATTGTCAAGAACAGTAAATATCAAAGGAATTAGTAATTTACTATTTGTTTTGTCACTTTTAAAACCTTCTGTTAGTGTCCATTTTAAAATGTGTTGAATGTTTTCTTCTTGGTCAAGTCTTTGTTTTTTGGGGGGGCTTTCCTTGTTATTGCAATGTCACTCTGTTATCTACACTAATAAAAGGCAAAGCACTCACTGACTGACTCACTGACTGACTGACCCACTCATCACTAATTCTCCAATTTCCCGTATAGGTAGAAGGCTGAAATTTGGCAGGCTCATTCCTTACAAGATACTTGCAAAAGTTAAGCAGGTTTCATTTCGAAATTCTACCCGTAACGGTCATAACTGACTCCTACTTACGTACATATATACATCCATAGCCTGCAGCTCGGTTGCCATGTGAGGCGCCGTTGGGTCCCCCATCCCCATGCCTCCTACGTAATTGACTGCATGCCCATATAAGGCTGTCCTTCGCTCCGGTCTCTTTATTCCCTTCTTTGCTTCGCCACGGTATTCACGTCTCCCTGCTGATAACTGCAGCCTTTTTATTTAATCCACAGCTTCTCCGCTGTTTTATTGTTTGTTTATTAAGATTATAGTTATCGTGTTGGTATTTTAGACTTCGTTTACTGTTCAGGTACCCATTTCCTTACAGTGTTGCGTCCCCTATCACCACACTTCCCACGTAGTTGGCTGCCTGCCTATGTTGCATCCCCCATCCCTATGCCTCCCATGTAATTGACTGCCTGCCCATATAAGGCCGTCCTTCGCTCCAGTCTCTTCATTCCCTTCCTTGGTTTGCCCGCTCCGGTCTCTTTATTCCCTTCTTTGCTTCTCCACGGTATTCACGTTTCCCTGCTGATAACTGCAGCCTTTTTATTTAATCCACGGCTTCTCCGCTGTTTTATTGTTCGTTTATTACGGTTATAGTTATTGTGTAGGTATTTTAGACTTAGTTTACTGTTCAGGTACTCATTTCCTTGCGGTGTTGCGTCCCCCATTACCACGCCTCCCACATAGTTGGATGCCTGCCTATTTTGCATCCCCCATCTCCACGCCTCCCATGTAATTGACTGCTTGCCCATATAAGGCCGTCCGTCGCTCCGGTCTCTTCATTCCCTTCCTTGGTTTGCCACGGTATTCACGTCTCCCTGCTGATAACTGCTGCCTTTTTATTTAATTTGTGGCTTCTCCGCTGTTTTATTGTTCATTTATTACGATTATAGTTATTGTGTAGGTATTTTAGACTTGCTTTACATTGTTCAGGTATCCATTTCCTTTATCATTCCAACCGTACCCCCATTATCATGTCTGTCGAGGTGATCACCATTGATCAAAGAACTATCACTTACCGAGTGGTTTCCATGCCCGGAGATGGCGCCTGCCTTTTCCATTCTCTGTGTTACATATTGCATGGACATATCAGGCTCACTCTTGATATCCGGTGGAACATTGTGTCTTATGTATTGAATGACTGGGACAGGTTCAAGGTGTGGACTGATGACGGTACAGGAGATAATTATACTACACAGGAGCACTATAAGAGTGAAATGCTTAAGCCCTTCACCTATGGTTCTGCATGTGAGTTGATGGCTGCCGCTGAATTGTTCGGTTGTCACTTTCAAGTGTACCGAAGTGGCCAAATATTTTACACCTTTGGAGAACCGCCAATGCCTCTTAAACATCTTAGATTCACAGGTGATGATTTGAGTAGTGGACACTTTGATGTTTATGAATGTTTCAACCCTCAAAAGCTGGATAAGAAGTTATTGATGAAACCGGTTGTATGCTTACATCGCTTGACAGATGCCGAATGTCACTTCAACACAAGTCCTGCAAATACTAACATAATTGAACCAAACCATGAAACTCAAACCGATTATGACAGCAGCAATCCAAGCTGTGAGAAAACAGTAAAAAGGGGGCGTGTCAGGCATTGTGGTACATTTTCTGATGCAGCTAGACGGAAACAAATTCATGACACTGCTGCCAAATACTCTCAGAATAATCCAGAAGTTAATAGACACGCTGTCGCTAAATACTCACCGGTAAATCCACAAGTACATAGAGATGCTGTCGCTAAATACTCGCAGGCAAATCCACAAGTTCACACTCATAACAGTGACACAACAATTACATTGACAATCTTGTTACGTTATTTTTAAAATGTTTCCTTTTCTTTTTCATAACTTCTTTAACACACTACGTCTCTGCTGCGAAGTGCAGGTATTTTGCTAGTTGTTTAATAAGCCTATATCCACTTTTATCATAATGAACTAAAACCATGAGAATGTAAAGATGATTTATATATGGCAGTCGTAATAAAACTGGCTGAATTAGCTCTACACCTTTTGGAGATCACTTTGTGGTCCACTTAGCATTTTGGTACATAACCCTCTCAGATTGATTTGATCTACTTTAGGGATGAGGTGGTGCCAGTGCTCAGCTTGATGGCATTGGAAATAAGGCAGGCAGTCACAGACTTCTCTTAACAGTCATTAAATTATTTTGGATGTCAAGTGCAAATAAAATGGTGAAAATTCAGATCTCATGGTCTTTTATATATAGTCATTATTCCTAAAATCAACAATAAATATTTTATAGGCTGACTATTCAGAAGTTGTTTTGTGTTCACTGTGACCCTGACTTAGATTAAGCAGGCTCAGTCAATGATGAATGGATGGTTGGAGATGCTGTGGTTCACTGATGTTCATGGTGATCTTTCTCACTCCCACTCTGGTAAACTTCATCCTTAAAGGGGGGACATATTTTCTTCACCTTCAAATACAGTGATAACAAACATTAGGTCTGTCACCCAAGCTCCATGGGAGGTGGAATCCACACAATTGAATTTGAATTAATGTATTAAATTTCTTTGAATTTTTGCAAGGGAGTATACCACAACTGAATTGCCTAAGGTGTTTGTTAGGTGTTAATGTTCACCTACCACTGTTCTTCGCATGGCTCAATGCATGTCTTGGAATCAACGTAAAAACTCAAAAACAATCTTGTAGTAAATCGCATACTGTGAATCATTTGTGGTGACAGCTCCAGCAAGCGATGAGTGCCAAGATGGTCATATCTGCAGTACTCAAATGTGGCATGTTGTCTGTGTAAAACTCATTGCAAGTTGTTTCAAAAAGCAAATCTGACAATGTGTTTAGGCAATAACATGGTTTTCCGATTCACCACAAAACAATTGCATTCTTGCAATTCTCACCCACATTCAATTTAATGAACAGCAAACAGCACTGTTTTGACCTCGTAATTAGTATGACAATTTAGAAAATGCGATTCATTGTGAATTTTATTTTCTTTTGTATTGGCATACCTTTTGTGAATGTGATTTAGTTTAAAATTTACATGTATGCTTTTTCTGGTGACACTGTGGTACAGTGGTAGTGCAGCTGCCTTGCAGCAAGGAGATCAATGATTACATGCTCTACCCTCCCTATGTGGAGTTTAGATGTTCTCCCTCTGTCTGCGTGGGTTACATCCACATGTCCAGTGATACGCAGGTTAGGTGAATTGGCAATGCTAAATTGGCCTTGGTGTGTGTGTGTTTGCCCTGCAGTGGACTGGTGGTCTGTCCACGGTTTGTCTCTGCCTTGCACTCTGTTAAATTGTTACATTCAAAATCTGCAGCTATGCAGTTTTCCCTACTAAATTAATGTTTGCCAAAGCGTTTTGACATAAGACACCATTTATTATCAGGAAGCAGGTACAGGCTTTTACTTATACAAATTATGAGTCATCTCAATCACAGTTTCAGAAATTATTCATGCTTAACGGTTGAAAGGTTTTATTCACCCAGTCCTGCTCTAAATTAACCTAACAAGTGTCAAGTTCGGTTGTGTCAAAGGCTAGTACAGGTTATACTGTATCTGCCAACTTTCATTTTACAAAACTTAGTTTTAGTTTTGCTTAAACTTGTATTACATTATAAATTGTACTGGTATGTTTAACCTACCATTTAGATTTAGGAAGTATTATTTTGCAAATCTTATGTTTAAAGTACAGTGCATTTTGTATAATATAAATTCATGTTATTTTGTAATCATGTCATTGTTAAAGGAATATAATGACAAAAAGCTACAGATGCCTCCTTAGCACTATGTATTTATTTTTATTTTTTTAAATTAATTTTATTGAAATCACACAACATTCCACACAAATAGATCAATTTTACAAGAATAGAATTGAAAACAAATCAACCTCCAGCCTTGAGAAAGAGAGGATGTATTTATAATTACTTGTGAAGATGCTATTTTTGGAGTGACTCTGTATTGAAATATTGTCTGTTGATTATATATGCTGAAGATGATTGTTCTTTTACTTGAGCTTTCATGTTTGAACTCATTTAGGCTCTCCTTTAGCAGGAGTCTGTTGCTTTCCATTTTGGGGCTTGTATTTAACTGTTGTCAAGTGACATCGGTAGTATGCCTCTTTGTACTGTTTATTCTCTGCAACTAGGATTTGGAGATGTTGCAATGCAGCAAACCAAGCACTTACCATTTCATTTCCCTTACTGAGTTTGCCATTTCTTGTCATTTTTTCCATTAATCTAAGTGTATTTGCAATTTTTTCCTTGCAGGATTTCGAGGACCGAATTTGACAGCAATAGCAGGAGCAAACCCCAGATATCAACATTATTCCAGGCCATCCCATACTGCAATGTCACTTATAGAGGCTACCAGTGACATCTTTTGACTTAAAGAGCCTTGAAGGAACAATGTAAGACTGTCCTCATTGCTTGAATTGTCTGTTTGGAATGAAGAACACATAAGCACCCATGCTTATTTTTGTCACACTTTAGTTATTCCACCTGAAACATTAGTCAGTATAATTTCAGTGTAAATATGCACTATTGTGGTATTGTCTAATGTGAGTGTTAGCAATTGTGAAATAACTTTCTCAGTATTATTCAATACCAACTAATAATGATGTTTAAGTGTTTTCAGAAAATGAATGCATGGAAGGAAACAATATATATATATATATATATATATATATATATATATATATATATATATATATATATATATATATATATATATATATATATATATATATATATATATATATATATACAGTATATATGCATATATATATATACAGTATATATGCATATATATACCTAACTTACTGTATGCTGTATGAAATTAACATTAATATATTAAAATAATTAAAGTTTTCTTAATTAAAATTAAGTTTTTTAGAAAAAGCATGAGTTACTTTGCATCTTCCTCAGATTAAAATATATATTTCTCAACTGTTCATATACTCAGTTTTAAACTTACAATGAAACTATAACTGTTGCTAACTTTGTGCAGGAGAGTATTTTTAAAGCATGTACTACGTTTTTGGATTGCTCTGTTTGAGGGTTATGACTACATTTTTCTCACCCTTCACCCCACTGAGTAAAGGTCTGATGACATTCTACTTATATTGCACATACACACATTGTTGTAAGAAGTCCAAACCATTGTCACCACAACGTCACACAGAGCTGATATATAAAAAAAAAAAAACTTTTGTAGGCTAATATGATTGTTTCATTTTGCAGCTTGGATGTAAACCAAATGCGATACAGTTGTAGATAAGTAAATATCAGTGGGTTGTTGATATGATATTAATTATCTGATGCAAATTTCCTCACATAAATGTTTTTCTTTATATTAAGTAATTTTTAGATTTTCCTCTTTTAACTCTCCTTAAACCGAGAGAGCTGAACAATGACTGTTACTCTTAAGCTTCTCTTTTTTGCTGTTTCAGAAGACATCAGACTCTGAAGAAACCATGGGAAGCATGAGGCTCTGGTAAACCATGTCCTCTAAACACAACAGTACGGACAGTACGGGCAATGATAAGACTAGCCAAATACTTGTTAGGGCTATCAGCTACCCTCTTTCTGCTGTTATTATTTTTGCCAACTTGTTTATCATAACCGGAATCATCTGTAACAGAAAGCTGCACAATACCACCAATTACTTCTTCCTCAGTTTACTGCTGGCTGACATTGGAATGGGAATCGCTCTACCCTTCATATCAAGTCTAAGTTTGCAGCATGAAGTGGATTTTGTGTCCTGCCTAGCTCTGTACATCTGCCCCAATTTCTTCTTTTTATCCCTTCTTTTCAATTTAGTCATGGTACACTACGAGCGGTACCAATGTATTATCTATCCTTTGCATTACAGACAAAAGTGGGTAAACCGTTGTTTCTTTCTAGCTCTGGCCTCAGTATGGATTCTGCCTCTGTGTTTTGCTTCTTTGCCTGCCTTTGGATGGAATGATTGGAAAGAATACAATGAAAGTGAAGTCTGTTCATATAAAGTAGTTTTCCAAACTGCATTTGTCTATCTTGAGGTATACGGTATTGTAATCCCAGCTATACTATCTATTATCTACATGACAGGCAAAATAATGTGGGTTGCAAGAAGGCAGCTTAAAATCATCTGTAAATTTCACAGAGCTGTGAAACGGGATCAGCCTTCTGAAGAAGAGCGCAAAATGAACCTGAGGTATGCTAAAAATCTGGTCTCTCTAACTCTGATTTTTATAGTATTTTGGGTTCCATATATTGTTTTCATCCATGTGTCCCTGGATGCAATGAGAAATGGAAAAGATGATCCCAAAAAGCAAATTATTTTTTCCAGTGTTGGAATAGGAAGTATGGCTTTAATACCATTGGTACTTGGAATCGGAAATCATCAGTATACTGCTCCAATACAAAACATTTTCTACAAACTTAAGGACAGATGTGTGAAAAAAAAAGACACAGATATACAGCTTTGAAAACAGTGGAATATCCATCTGTCCTTTTTGTAAACCCTCTTTTCCAGAGCAGGTTTGAGCCTATCCCAGCAAGCATTCGGCACAAGGCAGGAACAAGGACACGGTGCTAGCAATTCTAGACTCTGGAATATACTACTTTTCATTTTCTGCATACATAATCTAGTTCTTTCATATAAACCTGGACACATTTGCAGAGGTGATTTCTGTCAAAATTTGTGTTGTGGTAATAGATCTGTTAATGCTCTAAAAAGATGTATATTTTTTCATAATACATTCATGTCATAAAAATTATGAATTATTTTAAATGTGAATTGCCAATTTTAAAGGGAAAATCCTTCTCCTGATACCTTTAGGACAGTGGATCTGTTTCTTTGATTTTTGATTAAGTGCCGTTAAGTCACATTAGTGGTTTTCTCTGTCTGTCTCCCAGAAGACCTCTCTGTTATGTGAACACAACAACAAGGCTTTTCTACATGCTTGTAAGATTCCCTGACCTGAAACTCCTTATCTTTTTTCAGGCAGACACTTGTGGTGATATTCACTGTTGCATAGACAACACAAAAATCAAGACAGAGCAGTGATAGACCAGAGCCCATAGATCTTTTTAACACACACACTGTAATATGATGGATTTTGACTTAGCGGAATTCAGTAGATGAGGGAGCGTCAGTTACGGCACTACTGCCATGTGGTGCGATTCCCTGAGGGTGAGCCAGCTCGTAGGATCCTTATTGTTGGGGACCCGAGTGGCTAGACCAGGCCAAGGGGTCGCCCACGTAACACCTGGCTGCAACAGATAGAAGGTAATTTCCGGAGGGTGGGACTGGACCGCATGTCTGCCTGGAGCGTTGTCAACCAGGATTCTGAGCTGTTTCATCACATGGTGGGTGTGGCAACGCACTGTACCGGTGCATGCTCCCCAACTTGACTTGACTTTTCAATGTAAAACTACTCGTGGTGTTACTTGACCCAAGAATGACAAAGGTGGACAAATAAATCGAAAAGACACAAAATGATCATTAGTGATATTTTTTACATTTTCTGATAGCTTTAGCAGTGTGATATCAGTCGTCCAGCCTCACACAGCTTTAATCCAGGGTATAGCTGCATGATCACAGGGTCCACTACACCCACACTTACACTCATACTGGGGTCAGTTTGAAATTTCCAGTCAACCTAATGTGTATGATTTTTGGGATGTGGAAAGAAGCCTAAAGTACCCCGAGGAAACCCACACAGATGTGGAGAATGTGCAGCCACCACAAAGTCAACGTTCAGGTGCTAGTTTCAAATACAGGGTGAGAGATCAGTGAATCAGAAGATAATAATAACATAATGGGTTAAGAGAAAGACCGGAAAAGACATAAGGCTTCATGAGGAGTGTAATGATAAAGGAAAGAGTATGTAACATAAATGGCGGGGGGGGAGCAAATACTGAACAGGAAGTGAAAAGGTAAGAGTAGCTGAGAAAACATTGCCATTAGAAAAGAAGGGAGAGATTAAAAAGTTGGCTAGTCGTTAAGACCAGGAAAAAAATATAACCCCAGGCTGAGAAAGAGTTTAGATTCTGCTGATTTTCTGTGAAAAGTGTCTTTGAAGCCCTTTGAAAGAACACAAATAGATCAGTGTTGCTATGATCAAGGAGTGTGAAGTGTTCCACAATAAGCTTTAATCTTAGTGGCTCGAAGATGCACCATGAACTGGTCTGCTAGCCCTGTCTCACCTATTTAGATGGCTGTACAATTTGTGCAAGTAATGCAGAAAAGAAAAATTTTAGACTGGCAAGAGGACAACTGTTTAATCTTTACTTTATCAGAGTGAGCGGATAGAAGGGAATTGTTGGTGATATTTTTGCAAGTGACACCACAGCTCCTGTTACAGCTCAAAGTGCCAGATACAGAATGTGGCTCTCCCTCATAAAGTGAGCTATTAAAAAGGGGTTTGTGTAGGGTTAGGTGGTCGAGGGAAGGAGATGAAGGGAGGATTAAGAAAAAAAAACCTCCAGTTTAAGGATCAGTCTAAAGAAATGGGAAACTTTCCTGATCTGTGGGACAGATAGTGTTAGGGTGGAACGGGAGGACCAGTTGTACGCAGGTTTCATTATTTGGGTTCTATTAGAGTGGATGTTATGCGGTCTACTCCTGGCATGACTGAGGGTCCTGTACACAACATGAGAAGGGAAACACCAATTAATGAAAAAAAATCTTTATTCTGAGAGAAGACAATCTTAAAACTGCAGAGGTGGTGGATTCTAAGAAATTATGAAGACAGTTGTTACTACAGTAAGCCAGGGATGGAAGCCGAGGTAATGACGGTTATGGTGTGAGTTACCAAAAACTGATATCAAATAATAGTAAAGTTGTGGTGGAATTATAAACTGTAAATCGGAGAGATGGATGAAACCTAATAAAATCATTAATGTGTGTTGTGCTTTCTGTGCGGGTGGGTTACAGCATGCCATGCTAGGAAATTCCACCCCATGTCATTACTAAAACACCAAAATTCCTCTGATTTCTCTTCTGCTTGGTAGTCTGGTGCCTGTACTCGTACTCACTGTCTTGGTTGAATTTCATTGTGAATATCACCAGTTCCAAAATATTTCATGCACTTTTTAAAGCTTTGTGTAGGGTATTGTTCCATGGTAAAAAAAAACACTATGACACATCCTTATTAGCTTATACTGTATTGTCAACTTGGGGACATTTTGTGTACCCTTTAAAACAATGTCTAAGAATGGCTTATTGTGAATAAATTCTCATTTCAAAGCGATTAACTTCGTTTTTGTGGATTATATTATGTCTTTGTGTAAAACAACAATAATAAAAAATAATACTTTTGTTTTCCCAGAACAGCTACAGCTTGTTTATATATTATTTAATTTTTTTATAGTGTATCCATTTTTGTCTGCTGTATTGCAGTTAATTAGTTAGAAGGGCTAAAAGTTGGGAAGGGTCTACCAAAAGAGAAAATAAGACAGAAAAACGCACAGCTTTCTATTGACTTTTTGAAATGAAGACCTGCCTCTCCATCACATTCACTGGTCAAGAGTCCTGTCTTGAATTCAAAAAGTGACTCCCATGAGAATATAGCTTACTGTTTATGATGTGTGCCGACTATTCTGGATGTAACTATTTAACAAGGTTTTAGCAAAAAGCATGTGTTTTGTACATTTTGAGCATACTACTGGATAACTAACATGTAGCTTGTGCAACACAAGAATGTAAGATTTTTTTTTTCATCCACATTTTTCAAATTGCATGGCTTTGTACAGCATTGATCACTGTCACCTTCTATAATGTCATAGATTTTCTATCTATCTAGCTATGTACATTATTGATTCTGGTCACTTGTACCTAAAAAGAAATATTAAAATATGATGCTTAGTTTGTGGTAATTAAAATGGTAACCCTGGTCATTGAAGGCAGTTTGATTATTAACAGCTATATTTGCTGGTCTTCCCAAAGTAAAAGCTGCTATGAATACATCTTTTAATTAATCACATTTACTGTATATTTGGTGTAAAATGTAAAAGAAAATATTGAAATAGTGCATGTGTAACTGCTACAATGAGTATGACTACCCTAACCCCCGCAAAAAAAGACTGCAAAAATCTAAATTTACCATAAGCAAGTTTGAATAAATCTAAACTTAAACCTAAGGAAAAGACAATCAAAGTGAAAAGAGAAAGTAAAGTGTATCCATCCATCCATCCACGTTTATGAATCTTAAGTAAAGCCTGATACTCTACTGAGCTTACTCTTCTAGTTGCTTTTTCTTGTGGGTGGCTGCCTACCTGGCCTACCTTCCCTAGCAGCATCTCCTGCTCATTTTCTTTCATTTTCTAGTCACTCCTTCTCCAAGTTCAGTTCCTCTGTGATGAGGGAATGCCATTAAACTCTTAGATCTAGAGTGAAGCATTGTATACATATAGACCTCTTATAACATTGCAAGATGCTGAAAAAGTAGTTCAAGCTTTTGTTTTCAGTCGGCTAGATTACTGTAATGCACTCCTCTCAGGACAAAAAAGACATCAATCGATTACAACTAGTGCAGAATGCCGCTGCTAGAATCTTAACTCGGAAACGAAAATCTGAGCACATCATCCCAGTTTTGATGTCACCTGTTGCCTGTGTCATTTAGAATTGACTTTAAAATACTGCTTATGGTTTACAAAGCCTTAAATAATCTCGCTCCATCTTATATTTCGGAATGTCTTACACCTTACACTCCAAATCGTAACCTTAGATCTTCAAATGAGTGTCTCCTTATAACTCCAAAAGCTAAACTTAAAAGAAGTGGTGAGGCGGCCTTCTGCTGTTATGCACCTAAAATCTGGAATAGCCTGCCAATAGGAATTTGCCAGGCTAATACATTGGAGCACTTTAAAACACTGCTGAAAACACATTACTTTAACATGGCTTCCTCATAGATTTATCTTAGTTAAATCCTGATGCTCTGTATATTCAATTAATTATCATTATTATTCTTGGTGGCTCCAGAATCCATACTAACCCCTACTTTCTCTTCTGTTCTTTATCCGGTTTTCTGTGGTGGCGCTCTGCACCACCACCACCTAATCAAAGCGCCATGATGTCCTTACATTCATGGATTAAAGGCCAGAAGTCCACATGACCGTCATCATCAAGTGCTTCCATGAGAACCTTGAATACAATCAGGACTGATTGTGAGGTCATTTATGTTAGGTAGAATGCCTAGAGGGGGCTGGGCGGTCTCGTGGCCTGGAGCCCCTGCAGATTTTATTTTTTTTTCCAGCAGTCTGGAGGTTTTTTTTTGTTTTTTCTGTCCTCCCTGGCCATCAGACCTTACTTTTATTCCAAGTTAATTAGTGTTCCCTAATTCTATTTTGTGATTTCTTTTGTCTTTTTTCTCTTTCTTCATCATGTAAAGCACTTTGAGCCTCATTGTTTGTATGAAAATGCGCTATATAAATAAATGTTGTTGTTTCTCATGCCCTCCTGAATTTTCAGTCCCCCTTTGTCAATATGGACATCTTGGTGGGGGTAAGCGTCATATGATAAACTGATTAAAACCCGCTATATCCTAACTAAAGGGTCACGGGGGTCTGCTGGAGCCAATCCCAGCCAACACAAGGTGCAAGGCAGGAAACAAACTCCAAGCAGGGTGCCAGCCCACCATAGGGCACGCACACCCACATACCAAGCACACACTAGGGGCAATTTAGAATCGCCAATCCACCTAACCTGCATGTCTTTGGACTATGGGAGGAAACCCACGCAGACACGGGGAGAACATGCAAACTCCACGCAGGGAGGACCCGGGAAGTGAACCCGGGTGTCCTAACTGCAAGGCAGCAGCGCTGCCCACTGCACCACCGTGCCGCCCACTGATTAAAATGTTTTTATTAAATGTAAATGCAAATAAAATCTTGATCATTATAACCAAGTGCCAGAGTTTTGTCTTAATATTTTTCTGTGTTTAATTTTTTTCTCACACATCCCAAACCTTCTCACTTTCACTTCCACATCACTAGCTCCTATTTATTATTTTTTTAGTAACCCTCATGGTTTCATTTCTTACAATAGCTCTTCTAAAAATACATACAAAAAAAGTGCTTATATATAAAGCAAGCAAAAAGTGTCCTGATTCCAAAAAGTGTAATGAAGGATATATATGTACCCAGTTACATGTGAATTCACATCAAAATAAGTGTAATGACACAGGGGTGTGAGAGATGGAGGAGTGGAATTTGACTCATAATGCCGATTGCTGGGGAGTGGCCCTAAAAAAGAACTGTTGGTATCTTCATTGCTGTTTACTTTCCCTGCTTAGGTCTTCAGTGGCACCATGCATTCAACGCTGCTTATCCTTTGTTCCATCATATATGACACCCAGCTCTTCCTCGCTTGGGGTCAGAGGCAAGCCATATGCCACACTCTTCCCCCAGCTCTCCAGAGTTTGCCAGTGGCGACATCTCTGAGCTGATGGGACCCGTCCAATTGAAGTGTTCTTGCAAGTGCTGTGTCTGCAGCCCACCTTAGCTGCTGCTCATGGCCTGTTTTATAGCTGGCTCATCCAGGTTTTCCCATCCCCTCAGACAGTTCGTCACCACCTGAGGAGCATTCCCAACGCAACCCTTCCCCCTTACTGAATATGCAAAGACAATTCAGGGATGCAAAAACAAATCAGAAACAACAACACAAACAAAACAACAACTACACAACCAAATTATAAAGTCTGAAAACAAAAGGAGCAGCACATACCCCAGGAGATAGTCCTACACTACAAACCAAAACTAAAAAATTTGTAATGCTGGCAGACTGGACCAGAGAAACACACAAACTGCGCAGACTTCTCATTGGGGAGTGAAGGGGGTAAGCAGGAGAGCACTCACCTGATAAGATGTTCTTTTTCACAGATATTCAATAGTGTTGCTGTCAGTCATGATTCTGACATGAATCAACTCAAAGGGGTGGGGAGTGAAAGGTTGGGGAAACATCAGACTCCATGTTAGCAGAGGGGGATTTGGAATTGACTTGGGTGGTGGACATGGAAGAGGAGAACTATTGCTGTTAAGGTGTGTAGGAGTGATTTTAATTCCAAGACTATCCAAGAGATATGCAAAAAGTTTTTCCCCAAAATTAATTAAGGATTAAAGATGTGACCTAGCAATGAAGGCGCTTGATGACAAAGTGTGGATTTTGCCCTGGGTAATTTTTAGATCATTTTGGATTAGACATGCAGTATGTGAATGACACACAGTTTCATTTTGAATTATAGGGTAATTTTCTTACACATAAAGCTTTAAATGCTCACAACCCTGTTGACCTATCTGAAGTTATCATTACATAATACACATTGTGAAGAAGAACAGCAAACACAGCGTGAAGTTTTGGGGATTTTAGCCCCGTATACTGTAACTGAAATCTTTTCCAACGTATCCACATTCTTTTTTTTACAAAAATCAAACAAGGACATACAATGATGGGAGGATGAACAATTTATACAGAAGGACCGGAAATTAAAAGGTGGAATGCTGGGAAAATCGTGGTGAATGATGGGAAGTTGACATCATCATAGGGGGACTGGGGGGATGAAAGAAACCTGGAAGTGTTGCAGCTTTTTGGCTTGTTGGGGCGGCACTGCGGCGGCAGCTCCTCATTCTGGCTGAGAAAACAAGAAGGGAAAGGTTAGTGCGTCGTCGTTGTCACCTGGCACAAGGTGTTGCGGTGTAGCTCGGGTCCTTAAACTGCTCCCCAAACGCTCGTGAGTGACATTAAGATCTAAAGATGTCAGTCTACTAAAGGTTCAAAGAATTAATAAACAGGAGGATGTCGATCATTTAGCTAAAAGAGCTAAAAGCTCAGGAATGATATTCCTGCTTATATACTATAAGAACTTCCCCTTCCTTCTCAGTTTTTACTTATTTATTTTAATACATTATTAATTTTATTCCAAGAAAGTAACATAGTATAAAATCAAGTGGATAAATGTTGTAGAGTCTATGCAACAAATTACTCCAAAATCAAAGAGAATATGAAAAAGGAACAAAACAAGAATTCAACCCTATTCAACAGAAAGAGAAAGAGACAAAAACAAGTAAAGACCTCCATCTTTTTCCTGCTCTATAAATGCTTATTCCAGGTTTTTAATTAAGTCTTGCCATGTTTTAAAAAATGTTTTGGACAGATCCTCAAAGTAACAATTGCATTTCTTTACAATTTCAAATAATATTGAATGTCAGTTACCACTGACATATAACACGTGGAGTAGAATTCTTCCAGTTGTGCAAGATAAGTCTACGTGCTCATAGTGTGGTATGTACAGTTACAATAAATTTTTCCTTCTCCACAAGTCCATCTGGAATTACACTAAACACAGTTGCTAATGGTTTAGGAGTGATTAGGACACTATAAGTATTTAAAGTTGTTTGTCCAAAATTATGTTAATTGATATGGATTTGAAAAGTTTGAAAAAGATGATTATCATCTTCTGTGATTGGTGGACAACTTGATTATTCATATATTAAAGAAAGCTTGTATTTACTGGGGCACAAATCAGGGCATTCAAAACAGAAATATAGCAATACAGCAATTTCCATTGCTGGCTCAGCTTTTAAATCCAGGGTGAAGACGCTCTACTTTAATCTAGCATACCCTGACTAGAGCTGCTGATTATTTCTGTGTATTGCATCTCTATTTGTTAAACATTTATATAAAAATATAAGTAATGCAATAATTGTGAACCATTAATATACTCCTCCTATTCTCTTCTCTGTGTCCTGCTGTGGAACTTGGTGCCACTGTTCTACTTCAGCCTGTTTTCCTGCCCATGAAAAGATGTCTGAGATACTGGGAACATTGGAATCAATGGATGGAAAGATTCTATCATCATAATAGACAACTCATCATTGAAAAATGCCCACAAGGAGTTGGGCAACTAGTTGACCAAGGTCTTTTGGACTCTGACTGTGTTTGACCTTGTCTAATCGTGGTTCCCTCTGAGGTTTGTTTTCTCCAGGAATGCTGCTAACTGGAGTTTTTGGTTTCCTCCCTTGTCAACTGGCCATAGTTCAATGATAATGTTAATGGACAGATCTTTCTGGGTTCTATTTATGTTAATCAATTTGTAATTGCTTTGTCTTCCTATGTGTTTAAACAAGTTTTTGTCTTTATGTGTATGCATTTTGTAATTAGTAACTAGTAATATTTATAGGTGTATTTATCTGTGAACCTGTCACTTTGAGCATGCACTTAGTCAAGAGCACCATCCAAAAATAAACAACGGATTTGAATGTATTGACTACACTGGAATATATTGACTATAATTGACTAGAATGTATTTTATGAATAAGTTAATTCCATTCCTTTTCTGAAAATGTAATTGAGAGATCCTTTACCAGTTGCTCCTCTAAGATCATTAAGAGTATCATTCACTCAGATGTTTTCATGAACTCTGGAGATCGAGAGACATCAGGGATAGATAAAGCAAAGGAGATGAGGGAAGTTGAACTTATTCCTTTTATCATTTGTAATTTATATACAGTGTTATAGACTGAAAAAGTGTGTCACTGGAACATTAAATGTGGAACTAGTTCAATTAATAGTAATATGTTATGAATATAGAAATATCCAAATGTCACAATCCCTAGTGTATTTCATAGATTGAATACTTCATAGATTAATGAAGGCTGAAATAAGCGATCATGAGAATAGGGTAACAGAAAGGAGCTGGTCTGCCTTAAAATGAGTCCTACATTGGTTCCATAGCTTTAATAAATGGCAATCTACTGGGTTACTGAAAAATTGACAATAAAGAGTTGACTGGAGCAAAGAACAAAGGCATTCAAAGGGAACCTAGACCTGGATCTCCTTTCTATTGCTAATTAAAAAGGTGTAGATTTGTGGAATTCCACCAGTTTCTGTTGTTTTATTGTATGGGCGTTTGCACCTCAATAGCAAAACCCCAAGTACCTTTGGGGGTGGGTGCACATCATGGATAACATGAGATGGACTACACACACTACCTCCCATGTCAAGAAAGTACAGCAGCGCCTTCACTTTCTGAAACAGATGAGGACAGTAAACCTCCCCAATCCTGTTCTTACAACATTCTACAGAGGCGCTATAGAGTGCAACTTGAGCAGCAGCCTTACAGTCTGGTAGGGCAACTGCACTGTTTCAGATGTTTCAGAAGTCCATCCAGGGAGTGATGAAAATGGCAGAAGAAATAATCTGAACCACCCTTCTGTCAATACAAGATCTGACTTGTCACGCTGCCTTATGAGAGCTACTCTAGTCAGAGACCCCACCATCCCAACCCATGGACGCTACCGCCAGAGTCAGTAGGAGTTTCTTCCCTCAGGCTATCAGACTATTCAACCACTACTAATAACAAACAACATGTTGACCTATTGGGACTATTAAATTCCCGAACACACACACAGGCTGTTTGAACATAAATATTTGGAATCTCCTAAAATGCTGTTATGTCTATGTATTATGTTAATGTTTTTTCGTTACTTGAACACTTAAAAAGTATTCACCAATTTGTCTGTTGGATTATACATATATTCTATTGCTTTATGCTGTCTATTATGTCTATCTGCTGTTGTATAATGTGCATTTGTCTCTATGTTTGTGTTTGTACATTGAGCCTGGAGAAACGCTCGTTCAGCTGTGCACTTCTTGTTGTATGGTTTGAATGACAATAAAGTAAATCCAAAATTCAATCCACTCCAATCCGAAAAGCAGTGAAATCTATCAAGATCAACACCAAGATTATCGAGCTGAGTTATTTGCATTTGTATTTAATTAAAGAAAGTCATTGGATTGAGCCTCACCTTCTTTATACTGTGTTAGTTATTGCTTTATGCTCCTTAACCTATAAATCTATCATTGTTTCCAGCTACATTGCTAATCTTTATTCGTCTTCATGTGTTTGCTGCGCTAACATCTTGTTGTCCTTCCCTCCATGTCCACAATGATTGTGATATGGTTTAAAGATAAGTTGTTCTCTTCCTTTTGCAGTCAAAGATTAGATTCTGACTGCAGAGCCTACCTTTTCCTATATTTTCCTATCATTTGGTGATGTGGCTCATCAGTTCTAGGAATCTTGGTAATCAGCTATGATACATTTCTATTCTATAATTCTTTTTTTTTTAAACATACAAGGTATATTGTCCTTTTAAAACTCCCTGCATTGTTTCCAGGAACATTCCTGCCATACTCTGTAAAGGATCAAATTACTATGGATACATTTTTATAAATTCCTCATTAGCTAGCATTAATGCTTTAAGTTGTTAGTTACAAGATGGATTTATAGGATACAATGATTTGAGCTCCAAAATAAAGGAATGTGGATAAAAATCACTCTATCTATCTATCTATCTATCTATCTATCTATCTATCTATCTATCTATCTATCTATCTATCTATCTATCTATCTATCTATCTATCTCCTTTTTGGATTTTCTTAGATTTTGTTTCTGACCCTACATGTGCTTTTACCTCTTCCCCGTCTGTCTGTCTACATCCTCTAGTTTTTGATCCCTTTTTCTTCTGCTTTCTGGTTTACCTCATTTAACACTTTCATTTCTACCTTCTTATTCTATCTCTATTTCTATGTGATGTTTTGAGATGCCTCACTTCCGCTTTGCTTCAAAAATCTAATTTACCACAATTCCTGTAACCTTTAATATTGCAGTTTGTTATGTAGTCTTCTTTGCATTTTTGTCATTTAGTAGATTAAGTTTGTTGGATGTTTCTAGAGGGCCATATTGGCATAGCATGGGACTGTTTCACTTCTTATTTATTTAATTAACAGCAAGAACTGCTTTTTTGAACATCCAATTTTAAACATGTTAGTGCTGTCATTTCTATCACATTGAAAACAGTATTCATATTGTTGATTGCAAATACAAGAAAGAAAAGACAGAGATGGTTTGGGGATCAACCCTGTATATTGTAGCCAATGAGTAATCACAAAGGACTGTGTCCAGAATGGGACTGAAAGAAAAGGATAAGGGGTTGAGTTTTTATAGGTGGTGGGAAGGAAGAGGCAGGTCCAAGAGGGAAGCAGCAGAAGTGAGGTTGTGGTCTGGAGTGGGATGAGGAAGCTGGTTAGAGTTTAGCTCGTCTTGGCTTCTGGTGACCTGCAGAGGATGGAGAAAAGACATTAGCGCACAGCGTCAACCCCTGACTCAACGTTTTACGCACAGTTAAGCCCATCGACTACCTCCCATGTGCATGTGTGAGACAAGATATTCCTTTTCAACTTAGCTATTGATCCTCATTGAATTTGACAACCCATTTTAAATTGGCAACTGGTTAAGAAATAAAAATCAGTTACTGTAGATCCCAGAATACAGGCCGACCCGGTATACTAGCCGAACCCCTTCTCTACCTACTAAATTACATGTATTTGCCAATGACCGGTATTTAAGCCGACCCCCTTCTCCAAGCAAAATTTTCTAAATTTCCTTAAAAGTGTCTCTTCAGGTATATTTATAATGTTTATCGGCGAGAATTTGAGACTGCCGGCATTTTTGATATATAATATAATGTGCATAATTTACCAAAACACCAATAATTTTTCTAATGTACTAACTAAAAAGTTATAAAAGTGCCTAGCCTACTTCGATTAAGCTAGGAGCATGGCGCCACGCATGGTCGCAGCGGCTCAGGGCTCTCCTTTTCAGTGCACTTTTTTGTTGTTTTTGTACTTTTTTGTTGTTTTTGTTTTTTTGTTTTTTTTGTCCTTGTTTGTGCACGATCAGTTCGGCGAACATCCGCTACACCATTCAGAACCTTATACACATCGGTGTCCAGAGCCAGACATCTGTTTCGAGTGTTTTTCATCACACGCACAATATCCCTGACAACATAGCGAGACCAGCGGGCTCTCCGTGGATTGTTGTCGGGTCTAGGAGATGACACAGACGGAGGAGGGAAAAAAAGCAGAAGCGGGGCCGCAGATCCGGCGTTATGCTAAAGCTAAAAAACAACCATACAAGCCCAATACAGAAATTTTTTCTGCACTGAAGGAGCTGCTTTTAATCTCATTGTAGATGCGTATAGTGACAATAAAAGGCAATTTATTCTAGAAACAATTTCATACTGTACTCACCATTTAATTTGACATCTTTGGGCTGCAGTAAGGGAGGAGATATTTCCACACAATGTCTATCTTCGTTTCGATTGCGATCGCTTTCTTTTACCTTCTCTTCCTTCCTTAGCAATTATGTGTCTTGCTTGCATGGTCTTAAAGAATTATATATATATATAGGTAAATCACTGCAATGACGGAAATTACATCCACAAACACATGTATCTGGGCTCCGACTGACGCTACTAACGCTCTCGGTTGTTTGTTTACAATCGCGCAAGCGGATACACGTGACCGCATCCGTTTCGTAACGCAAGATGTTGATCGTAAATCAAACCAAAAAATTTAATTTTAAACTTCCCGATAATTTATTATAAATTTTATTAATAAAATCAACCACTAAAACACTTTTTTGAATAAATTCTTTATTTAATTTAAAGTACCGGCATGCAAAGTTACTTCTTCATCTGAAAGATGGCTCTGTGGTTTCGTCATTATTTACTTCCGTATTCATCGGCAAAACCGGCATTGCGCTGGACTTCTTGAATCTGAAACGATTCTCGTTGTATAAACCGACCAAAAATCTAGGACGAAATTCTCGGCTTATATAACGGGATCTACGGTATTAGAAAAAAATATTTGAAAGCTCAAGAATTTGAGTTTGACTCCCCTGTCAAACTTAGGTCCTGGGTTGATTCTCTTCCACAACACAAGAGTCACCACTGGTAGGTACATTTAGATTTCTACTGCATACAGTGTAAAAGTCCATCAACAGATAGATAGATACATGTTATTCCTAGGTAAAACGATACAAAACACTTGACAGAAGTTTTGTGTCTTTGTATCAGTACAATTAGATTAAATGGGGTGATCGTTCTTTTTTCTGACAACTAGGTCATGATGATTCCTTTTTTGTGTGATCAAGTGTTTATTGAAAAGCAATTAAATACAACTACACAATAACAACTATCCAAATAAAATGATATTTATGATGTTATGTAAAAAAGAAAACCTCCTCTGATGCCCAAATCACCCTATAATTTCACAGTATATTGTTGTTGTTATGAGAAATAATGTGCTTGTTCTGAATGAGGAGAAGAAATTTGGCACAATCGGCCCAAAAAAACACATGTTACATGGGACACAGACTCCTGAATACTTGATGTTGCACTAAATCTATCAGCTATTATCAGTATTGGTTACAGATGCCTCATTAATCCTAGCAGCTTAAAGCTCTAATTGGGAAAGTCTGAGGAAAAATGGCTTCCAAGCATTTTCAGAAAGAGTATCTGCTGAATTCCAACAGTAGGCCAGGGTTGATTTAACAGCAGTTGTCTCAAATGAAATAAGCTTTTGTTGCACATAGTGGAGAGAGAAGACCGTAAGATCTAAAATTATCAAAGGTAGTAGAGGTATACCCACTCTCGGCAGACGTCTGCACTTTCAATGCACTCTCAGCTGACTGTGGGAGTGATGATGTAACTGCACCTCAGCCTGGAGTGCTATGGAGGGCGAGAAAGCACCTCGGTGACCTGTAATGCAAGGGAAGGCATTGGCATGCAGAACCGACACACCGATATGTGTGTGTGTGTGCGCTGCTGTCACAAGACACTGGCCGGGAAAACCTAACAGTACTGCACAATTAATGCTCTAACTGTTGCTGCAAAATCAGGTAAATCACATTTAATACGCTCTGGTACAGGATAAGAAAGGCACTAGAGCATGAAAGGGGGGCTATAAAATTGTTATTTATGTCAATAGTGGCTGATCATGAACATGCTGCATTATAAATATTGTTTCCCATCCATAAGACCCATTCAAATAAAACAGTCACTTAAACGTATTAACATTCTAAGCAGTCCCGTTATTTAAGGCTCCTAAAGTGGCAAAGCAACTTGAACAGAAACAAGTCCAGGGCATCACGAAGAACATGCAGAGCTCATGGGGTCTTGACTCGAACACATCGTGTGATCCGAGTGCAGTTCGCATGTTCTCCCTTAACTTGGTGATGTGCTTCACAAATCTAAAAACAAGCAGTGAGCTCAATTGAGGTATCCCAGTTCGTGGTAAGTGGCCTCCCCTTTGGTGTGGGGCCACAAAACGGGAGATGTCGCATGTCGATTGGATTACTACCTTATAGCAATAGATGAACAATAGTTTTTATATACAGTAAGTGACCTCGGCCTCTGCCCACGTATGCCAAATTGGGAACTGTGGGTAGAAATCCACCTGAAGTGTCTTGTACAACGGAGCAGGGTTACTGGAATCTGGTAAGATCACTTCAAAAACACAATTCGAAATCTACCAGCTCGACCTGTTCAGTGACACACACCTGTCTTCTGGACAGCGTCATCACAATTATAACTCATAATTTAAGACTTTGTCTTCGTTACCAAAAAAAGCCTCCTTTACTAACACAATGGGTACGCAGATACCTCACTTCAAAGCCAAACAACATGCCTGTCCTGCACATCACATACATCCAAGTAACTGAAATAATGCGTGCCAGTCAGAGGACTCGACATTTGTCCACTTTTTCCAGTTTTACATTTTTATGCTCAGTTGCATCTCTGCACAGGCTGTGACCTGTCACCTGATCTTCCATGCTGACTGCTCATTTGGATGAGCACCTTCTATTAGCTTCAACAACCACAGTAGCACATGCGATGATGCAGAATTCCATCTGACTCACTTACTGTAATAATACAACATAATACAAATAATAATAATAACAATTACCTGTTTCGTGTTGCTGAAGTGGCCCGACTTCTTCTTGCTTTTGGCTTTAGGAAAGTAAGCAGGTCCCGGCTGCCTCTCCTCAACTAAACTTTAATGATGTTGTAAAACTACTAAGATTCATAGCAAAAACATTGAAGAACACCTAGCATTTTGTCTGACCAGGGTGTCAGATGACGCCCAACCCTGCACAGCTGAGCCCATTTTCCACATAGTCTAACGATACCCAATGGGCGAAGAGGGGGCGGGAACAGACCACCCAGTACTAGAATCTGATAGGCTGCTAAGACTATCCAATAGGAAGAATTAATGTTGTTAAGATGAATATTCTTCCTAAGCTTCTCTTTTCATTTCAAAACGTTTCAATACACTGGTACATCAATAAATCGTTTTTTAAAAAAATTAGATTCAACCATAACCTCATTTATTTGGAATTCACAACCTCCACGAATCCAAAGAGTGACCCTACAAAGACCTAAGGCAGAAGGTGGCATGGCTCTACCTAACTTTCAATTTTATTACTGGGCAGCAAACATACAAGCTATAACACCCTGGACATGGACACAAATTGATGAATAGGCCTGGTCGGCAATAGAAATAAAATCCTGCAGTACTTCTTTACATTCCTTGCTTTGTGGCCCAATAAATGCAAGTTATCGCCAATATACTAATAACCCAATTGTACTTCACTCACTCAGAATATGGAAACAATGCAGGTAGCATTTTAAGATAGGGAAGCTTTTATCTGTGGCAACTCTGCACGATTACCACCTTTTTCAACCCTTGCAAACATATGCAGTTTTTAATATCTGGAAAATCACTTAGAGATCTGTACATAGACAACGTCTTTGCATCCTACGAACAATTACATTCCAAATTTAAGTTTCCAGCAACACATTTCTTTCACTACCTTCAAATTAGAAACTTTGTTAAACAGAACCTGCCCAATTTTCCTTACCTCCCTCCTCCCTCTATGCTAGAAAAAATATTGCTCAGTTTCGAGGACTCAGACAGGTTTTCTGCAATATATAAGACCATTTTACAGTCCCTCCCTTTCAAAGATCCAAGAGGATAGTGGGAAAAGGATCTCTCACTCAACATATCAGAAAAGGAGTGGAAGGTAGCAAAGCAGATAATTCAGGCGAGCTCCATATGCGCAAAGCATACAATTATTCAACTCAAAATTATATACCGAGCACATCTGTCTCATTTAAAATTGTCCAAAATGCAAGATCCAACCTGCAAACACTGCAATCAAGTTCTAGCCTCACTGGGTCACATGTTTTGGGCCTGCGCCAAATTAGCATCATTCTGGACCAAAATTTTTAAATGCATTTCAGACAGCCTTGGACTCACAATCCCTCCTAACCCATTAACAGCTGTGTTTGGTGTCCTCCCAGATGAGCTTAAAGTGGAGAAGGACAAACAAACTGTGATTGCCTTTACTACACTATTGGCATGTAAACTTATCTTGCTAAAGTGGAAGAAATCTAAGTCTCCTTTTTTAAGTCAGTGGGTAGCTGATGTTATATACTGTTTGAAATTGGAAAAAATCTAATTCTTGCTTAGAGGATCTGTGCAGAACTTTTTCAAAACCTGGCAGGATCTAATCAATAACATTTTAGAATAGAATAGAATTTAAAGCACAGAAGAAGCAGATTCTCTCTCCATTCCTTTTTCTTCTCCATTTATCTTTATTCACTTATTAATTCATTTATTTATTTATTTTTACTAGCTTTAAGTTTTACTCTGCTGGCCATACTCTTTTTCTCAGGGGTGGGGGCTGATTTGTTTTCAATCCTATTTTTGTCAAAAATGATCTATTTGTATGGAATGTTGTGTGATTACAATAAAATAAAAACAGACTGTCCAGTAGGATTTAGAGGAGGTGGAGAAAGCTGCCTGTCATCTGCCACTGGTGTGGACAATGGGATTCCCATATGGGAAGCCTTTTCAGAATTGAATCATCTTTCTTGATATCAAAATTCAAATTTCTGATATTGAATGTCTTTGAAATTTGATAATGACAAGATATCGGCGTTTTAAAAATTGATATTAAGTTTCCTAATTCTGATACCAGCATTTCAAAATCCGGGCTGACAAGACAGTACACTGGCACAGTTGTTTCGCTGCCGCCTCATACTGAGGAATTTGCCTGTTCTTTCCGTGCCTGCATGTGTTTGCTCCAGGTGCTCCGGTTTCCTCCCAATGTCCAAAGACATACAGGTTAGGTGAACTGCCGACTGTACGTTAGCCCCAGTGTGTGTTTGACATGTGTGTGTTTGTCTTCAGAGCACAGCAATAGCTAAGGAAAAATTCCTTAGCTTTTTCCGTGATAAATTGTCCACCCACTCTTTGATTTTCTGCAGCGAATCTGGTCTGGGTCATTGGGGCAGCAGTCTAAGCAAAGACACCCAGAATTCTCTTTTCCAGACACCTGCTCCAAATCTCCTAGGGGGTCACCGACTCATTCCCACCCAGCCTTGGTCTTTCCCAAGGTCCCCTCCCGGCTGGACATGGCTGAAACATCTCGCCAAGGCTGGTGTCCAGAAGGCATCCTATCAGAAACATCTCGTCTGCGCTCCTCACCCCTTCTTGAAGCCTAAGCCCAGACACCCTGAAACTCATTTTCACCGCTCGTATCTGCGATCTAGTGCTTCAGTCAATACGCACAGCTCATGGCCATAAGTGATGGCTCAGCACCCTTTCATAAATAAACTAAGCTGTTTTTGAATTGTACAAATTGCTCATATTGGGATAATATTTGGATGTTTTGTTTTCAGAATTGTGATATACTTAGAAATTAAATTAACATGCCCTCAGTCTTCTATAACCAATTGATATTACATACTAAATGGAACCCTAAGTTAATAAAAAACAATACATTGTAATGAAATCCCATAATAATACATATATCTTCTTGTTAAACTTTGGGTATACCTTCCTGAAAATAAACTAACAGAACATGGACTCCTCTGTGGTGCTGTACAGAATAAACCGTGGTCACTTTCTGTTCAGACTGGTGTATGACAATAACCTCTCATTGCCAGGTGTGTCACCACCGACCTCTCCACAACTCATGACAGCTCCTTCTCATGTCCCATACCACCCTGGTGGCCCCCTCACCAGCCAGTCAAATCGCTTCAAGAGAAAACCCAGCAAAGCTCTTTCAGTGAAAATCAGCACATGGAAATGCAAACAGCAGAGGCTACAATTGGCTCTAAATTTGTTGTGCTGTAAAAGGATTAAGACATGTAAGAAAAATTTTTATTTATATTGCCTATGAGACCACAAGAGGGCAGCATTTACACATATCCAGTGTTAGAGGTTTTGCATTTGCATATTGACTTTCCTTTTTCTTAAACTATTTGTATAAATATATTTAGATTTAGATAGAAATATTATTGTAGATGTCAGTGCAGATGTGGAGGACCACTGTGTGCTGGATGGTCACTGCCTGCAGGTTCTCATTTGATGTCCAATTTAGTGGATTATAAAGTGGAGACCCTAGCTGAAGCACTGAGCTCCCGGCAGTGAAGTGACAATGTTCACTTTGATTTTCTTTACAGACGTTTATAAACTAACATTGTGCTTCTTCTTCACTCATATTCAACTTGCCGTCACCTAACTGCTCTGCCACAAGAACACAGGTTCATTTTCAATGTCGACCTTGCTGTTTGACCCTGAGAGAATCAGGCCTGCCTGAGAAACTACAGTGCGAGTTTCCATTAGTAACTATAGTTTGTATTGTCAACACAAAAGGCACAGTGCATCCAGAAAGTATTCACAGCGCATCACTTTTTAGACATTTTGTTATGTTACAGCCTTATTCCAAAATGGATTAAATTCATTTTTTTCCTCAGAATTCTACACACAACACCCCATAATGACAACGTGAAAAACGTTTACTTGAGATTTTTGCAAATTTATTAAAAATAAAAAAAAATTGAGAAATCACATGTATATAAGTATTCACAGCCTTTGCCATGAAGCTCAAAATTGAGCTCAGGTGCATCCTGTTTCCCCGATCATCCTTGAGATGTTTCTACAGCTTAATTGGAGTCCACCTGTGGTAAATTCAGTTGATTGCACATGATTTGGAAAGGCACACACCTGTCTATATAAGGTCCCACAGTTGACAGTTCATGTCAGAGCACAAACCAAGCATGAAGTCAAAGAAATTGTCTGTAGACCTCCAAGACAGGATTGTCTCGAGGCATAAATCTGGGGAAGGTTACAGAAAATTTTCTGCTGCTTTGAAGGTCCCAATGAGCACAGTAGCCTCCATCATCTGTAAGTGGAAGAAGTTCAAAACCACCAGGACTCTTCCTAGAGATGGCCGGCCATCTAAACTGAGCGAATGGGGGAGAAGGGCCTTAGTCATGGAGGTGACCAAGAACCTGATGGTCACTCTGTCAAAGCTCCAGAGGTCCTCTGTGGAGAGAGGAGAACCTTCCAGAAGGACAACCATCTCTGCAGCAATCTACCAATCAGGCCTGTATGGTACAGTGGCCAGATGGAAGCCACTCCTTAGTAAAAGGCACATGGCAGCCCACCTGGAGTTTGCCAAAAGGCACCTGAAGGACTCTCAGACCATGAGAAACAAATTTCTCTTGTCTGATGAGACAAAGCTTGAACTCTTTGGTGTGAATGCCAAGCGTCACGTTTGGATGAAACCAGGCACCGCTCATAACCAGGCCAATACCATCCCTACAGTGAAGCATGGTGGTGGCAGCATCATGCTGTGGGGATGTTTTTCAGCAGCAGGAACTGGGAGACTAGTCAGGATAAAGGGAAAGATGACTGCAGTAATGTACAAAGACATCCTGGATGAGAACCTGCTCCAGAGAGCTCTTGACCTCAGACTGGGGCGACGGTTCATCTTTCAGCAGGACAACGACCCTAAGCACACAGCCAAGATATCAAAGGAGTGGCTTCAGGACAACTCTAATTGAATCCATTTTGGTATAAGGCTGTAACATAACAAAATGTGGAAAAAGTGTTGTGCTGTGAATAGTTTCCAGATGCACCGTATAACACAGAAAATCTTACCCTTTAATGGTATTTTTATTCTCCATTAACTGCAGTATTTTCTTTATATTTTTGCTCTTTTAATATAATCAGTTCATAAATCTCATCTCACTGAATAAGTAAGACATCAAATGACATGAGATCAAATCCTCACTGTTTCCTTGTATTCACTCCACTGATTTGTATGACAAAGTGTTTTAATTCTCCTTTCTGGACGAGAAGCTTCTTTTCTGATAACACATCTGATTGATGCATTGTGATGGCTGTTTAACACTCAGTAGAGTGAATGGAGATCAACTAATCTGAGAACTTCAACAATCAACCACCTAGAGCAGACCTAGTGGCCTTAGCGGTTTACTTTAAGTCAGTTTATTGCATTGACTCGTGTCTCCACCCTTCTATCAATTTCCTAACCTGCTTAGACTTGCTGCTAAACATCTGAAATGGGTTCGTTTAGCTCTGGGTTCTGGCTCTTTACTGTAAACGCGGCCATTAATGCTTAAAACAGGACGGAATGTGACAGGACTGCAAAACAAAATAGCTCTATACTGTCTCATCCTGCTGGTGAACCGAAACAGCTAAAAAAAACAGTCCTTGGGTTCAGTTTAAAGCAGGCATTATTGGCTTTAAAATTAAACCAAACACTTCATCTTCGGTGTTTTGTGGGCCGTTCTAGTCTCTTTGAAAGAGCAATGGACACTCGCATTTCAAGCCTCACAGCACTTATCCCTTAAACACTTCTAGGGTGACTCCGCTTTTGTAATCAACTTTAAAGTTAAAATTAAACCTTAATTTAAGAGGAGACATGTTGCTAAACATCCCCAATTTGTTCATTTAGCTCTCGGTTCTGGTTCTTTAGAGTAAATGCGGCCATTAATGCTTGTAACAGTATGGTATGTGACGGGAGTACAAAACAAAATAGCCCTATATTGTCTCATCCGGCTGTTGAACTGAAATAGCCACAAACCAGTCTTTTGCTTCGATTTAAAGAAGGCATCACTGGCTTCAAAATAAAACCAAACTCGTCCTCCCCGGTGTTTTGTTGGCTGGTGTTGGCTCCGCAAAAGAGCAATGGACACTCTCGTTTCAAGTAACAGCACTTATCCCATTTAAAACTTATAGGATGGCTCCGCTTTTGTAATCGACTTCACATTTAAAATTAAACCTTTATTTAAGAGGAGACGTGCTGCTAAACACCCGCAATGGGTTCGTTTAGCTCTTGGTTCTGGCTCTTTAGACTAAACGCGGCCATTAATGCTTAATACAGAACGGCATTTGACGGGAGTGCAAAACAAAATAGTCCTATATTGTCTCATCCTGCTGGCGAACTGAAACAGCCACAAACCAATCTTTGGGTTTGATTTAAAGCAGGCATCACTGGCTTCAAAATAAAACCAAAAGCGTCCTCCCCGATGTTTTAGGTGCCATTCTATACTCTGAAAAATAGCATTGGACATTTGTGTTTCAAGTCTCACAGCACTTATCCCTTAAACACTTCTAGGAAGGCTCCGCTTCTGTAATCGACTTCACAGTTAAAACTAAGCCTTTAATCGAGTGAAGACGAGCTACTGAACATCTGGGGCCTCATGTATAACACCGTGCGTAGAATTCGCACTATAACATGGCGTAAGCACAAAAGCCGAAATGTGCTTACGCACAGAAAAATCCAGATGCAGGAATCTGTGCGTACTCCAACTTCCACGTTCTTCCGCTACATAAATCCCGGTCAGCGTGAAAAGTAATGCTCGTGCACGCGCTTTATGTTACGCCCCAACTCCTCCCAGAATTACGCCTCTTTGAATAGGCAAATCAATATAAATCGCCCTTAAGCACAGCCTTCTGTGAAAAGACAATGGGAAAAGCACAGGGGAAAATATAAGAATTTCAGCGAATACCAAGTGGAGGCAAAGGAAAAACATACTATTTGTTCAAATAAACCGTGGTATAGTCAACAAAAGGAAGTTGATCGAGTGACATAGCGTGTTGGAGAAACTTGAAAGCTCACGTTCACAAAATCGCACAGTGCCGGAAATAAAAAAGAAGTCACATATCAAAGTCGCCGTGAAAAGAAGAGTTGTAGCCCACTGTCTGAGTGTCATATGAAAGCTTATTAGGGTACAGAGAAACAAAAAGGCAAACAGTGGGGGAAAAAGCACGAAATGTCAACTTCAATCTCGAAATTTTCACTTTAATCACGCAGTTTATTTTGTCATTAAAACAGAACATAATAAACTTCATCTTAAAATCGTTTAACCAGTTTCTCAAATCACATCGTAATTAAAGTAGCACGTTAAATGCTTTGTTTTTTATTTGATCTTCTATGTGCTCTATGTGTGTGAATCACTACCTGCTTCTTAAACCGGCTCTCTACCTCTGACAGGACACAGAATCCATTACAGCTCTCTGAATAACTAAAATACTGAGATGTATACGTGATATTATTTTCATGATGATAGTTAAAGCATGTTATTGATTGTGTGCGACCTTCGATGAAATTATTTATTGCAGCAGTAATCATGGGCGGCTCTGTCCAATAGAGAAAGTCCAATGTCAATATGGTATCTTATGCACGGTGGATGGCCACATCCGCTATGCGGACACTGCATAGCCGCTTGTGCTCACGACACAAGCGCTTAACTTTTGTCGAAATTTGCCGCTGCGTTTTTAGCTGTGTCGTTATTTTCTCTTTCTGTTTTATATTCAATATATACAGTATTGGCATGGCCGCCCATGCAGTCCTTGCTTTTCTTTCTCCAAGTAACTGATCGATCCCCACACAATCAGCTCTGTAATAGACGTTAAGCCATCTGTAAGCTTAGAGCGCTGATTCTTCAAAACATACAGTTTGAAGATACAGTGATATAAATAATAATAAATAATAAATTAAATGAAGTTAAAGTTTCATCTGTATAATATTATAAACATATTTTGCTGCATTTTACCTTAAAAATGATATTGTCATCATATGTAAATACGCGTCCGTACAGGAAAGGCTTTGAAACGTTTTGCCATGGCTGAGGCAGCGTGTGCTTGAAGCTTTATACCGATAATTCTCTTTCCGATCAGCTGCTGCTGTGATTCACACTCAGATACAGTGATATAAATACTCCGAGTGCTGCACTGAGAGTAATATGGAAAAAGATGATCCACTGTGGCAACTCCTAACGGGGCAAGCTGAAAGAAGAAGGTGCAGTTAGAGTAACAATGCTAAAGCAATTATGGTATTTGGAATACTATGGCTATTCCCTCTACCATTATATTGTTACAAGTTAATTACAATCAGATGCATTACACTAATAAACAATATGCGGTTAGTTTCAGTGTATTTATAAAGCCGTGTCAGGAAAATAAGGAGTAACCACACAGGAACAGTAGCACTGCTTTGACGCTGGGTGCCGCCAGACTGCAAAACCGAGCAGAGAACTTGCGTACGACAAGGTATGAGGTACCGTGGAAAAGTGCGTGGCTGTACGCCAAGTTTAGGTTTTATACATCACGATTCGAATGTGGAAACGTTCTTACGCAACATTTCTGTGTTTACGCACCGTTTATACATGAGGCCCCTGGAATGGGTTCATTTAGCTCTGGGTTCTGGCTCTTTAGACTAAACGAGGACATTAATACTTAAAACAGGACTTCATGTGGCAGGAGTGCCAAACAAAATTGTCCTATATAGTCTCAACCTGCGGGAGAACCGAAACAGTCACAAACCTGTCTTTGGGTTTGATTTAAAGCAGGCATGACTGGCTTCAAAACAAAACCAAATACCTCAACCCTGGTGTTTTGTGTGCCATTCTAGACTCCAGGAAAGAGCAATGGACACTCACATTTCAAGTCTCACAGCACTTATCCCTTAAACACTTCTAGGAATGCTCCACTTCTGTAATCGACTTCACAGTTAAAAACTAAGCCTTTACTTGAGAGGAGGCTTGCTACTCAACACCCGGAATGGGTTAGTTTAGTGATGGGTTCTGGCCCTTAAGAGTAAACGCAGACATTAATGCTTAAAACAGGATGGCATATGACGGGAGTACAAAACAAAATAGCCCTATATTGTCCCATTCTGGTGGTGAACCGAAACAGCCGCAAACCAATCTTTGGGTTCAATTTGAAGCAGGTATGACTGGCTTGAAATTAAAACCAAACACATAATCCCTGGTGTTTTTTGTGCCATTCTAGACTCCAGGAAAGAGCAATGGACACTCGCATTTCAAGCCTCACAGCACTTATCTCTTAAACACTTCTAGGGTGGCCCCGCTTTTGTAATCGGCTTCACAGTTAAAATTAAACCTTTATTTGAGAGGAGACTTGCTGGAAAACACCACAATGGGTTTGTTTAGCTCTTGGTTCTGGTAATGGACACTGGTGCTTCAAGTCTCACAGCACTTATCTCTTAAACACTTCTAGAAAAGCTCTGCATCTGTAATCGACTTAACTGATAAAACTAAGCCTTTAATTAAGACAGACATGTTGCTCAACAGTAGGAATTGGTTCATTTAGCTCTGGTTTCTGGCTCTTTAGAGTAAACACGGACATTAATTCTTAAAACAGGACGACATGTGACGGAGTGCTAAACAAAATAGCCCTACGTAGTCTCATTCTCCTGGTGAACTGAAACAGCCACAAACCTTTCTTTGAGTTTGATTTAAAGCAGGCATGACTGGCTTCAAAGTAAAACCAAAAGCGTCATCCCCTGTGTTTTATGGGCCATTCTAGACTTCGTGAAATAGCAATGAACTCTGGCGTTTCAAGTCACACAGCACTTATCCCTTAAATACTTCTAGGAAGGCTCTGCCTCTGTAATCAACTTCACAGTTAAATTTAAGCCTTTAATTGAAAGATGTCATGTTGCTCAACAGTAGGAATTGGTTGTTTAGCTCTGGGTTCTGGCTCTTTAGAGTAAACGCGGGCATTAATGCTTAAAACAGGATAGCATGTGACGGGAGTGCAAAATAAAATAGCCCTATATAGTCTCATCCTGTTGGTGAACTGAAACAGCCACAAATCTGTCTTTAAGTTCAATTTAAATCTGACATGACTGGCTTCAAAATAAAACCAAATGCGTTATCCCCGATGTTTTGTTGGCTGTTCTAAATTCCGCGAAAGAGCAATGGACCCTTGCGTATCAAGTCTCAAAGCCCTTATCACTTAAACATGTCTAGGAAGGCCCAGCTTCTGAAATTCACTTCACAGTTAGAACGTGTCGGGGCAGAAAATGCACCAGAGGTTCTCCTCTTGAAAGAAGGCCCTAGGAGTCATAGGATAGGCAAACAGAGTAATTAGCTTTCTTTCAATAAACAATAATGCAGACTCAACTCAATTAAACCAATCTGAGTTGAGTCCACAACAAGCCAAAAGTTGCATTTAATATAATCATTTATTATCAGCTGACCTCGCTCTAGACAGCTCATTCGCTGCTTATTTTGACTCCTTTCTCCAGCTGGCCCCTTTTCAAGTTCTTATGGAAACCACCAATATTTTTCATGTTTTGCTATTCATCTTCACCATTTGCTCCTCTTATTTTCTAGCCAGTCTTCAGCTGACAGGTGTTCCCCCTTCTGCAATCTCAGGCTGCCTCTATCTATCATTCGCCCCCTTCTCTGTCCTTCAGGTTGATAAGATATTGGTAGCTACAGCTAAGCTTTAATTAAAAAAGAAATATGGCATGTGCCTTTATTTAACTATTTTCTTGGCATACCTGATTTTTGTTAACACTTACACTAAGTTTAATGCTTATAAGTTTGCATGTATACTTATGCTAATAGAAGAATAAAATGACTTTATTTTCCAGGAATCCCTTCTTTGAGGTTTAATTGAGCCTCACCACCTAACCTGAAATTCCAAAAGAAAGGTATTGGACGTCGACTTTCCTCGGAGCCTAATACAGGCCCCTTACAGTTCTTCTTAACCTTCTAACTCCTGTATGCTTCCTCTGGTGGCACAGGAGCCAAACACTAACCACCCGCCCCATCATTCAACAGAGAGGAGTAATAGACTTCCTGGCCCTACCCTAACAATCAAAAATATGCATAATTAATCATGAGTACATATAAATTGAATAATATGGAAATATAACATAATACATGAAGGTTACAAGAGAAGAATGCATACTTGAAGCTTATAAAGAATAATAAAGTAATAGCCCATAACAAGTGTTTTCTCTTTATTTGGAGAAAGTATTTTTCTACGGAACTGACATTTTTCTTTAACTCAGAAAGGTCACCTCCCTGGGGAGCGGTTACCAGGACTTTATCCAGGGAGCTTCTTCTTTTGGGCTTCATTTTGTAAAATATCATCCAAAACAAAAGCGATGTCCGGCATTGGTGTGGGCTGTGGTTCATAAATCTGCACGTTCATTTGTTTTACATCAATCCTGGTGATGAAAGATCGGGCCATCGGCAGGGCACAGCAGAGCAATATTAAAACAACCAATAAGATAGTTCCTGCCTTAATAAGCAAAGACTTCCAGCCCTAGCCCATAGGTAAATATATCCCAGAAATTTTAGTCCCTTCCAGCGTTTTCATAAACCTCCTGTTTAAGTGCCTTAAGCTTAGTCATTGCCTGTGTAAAAGGATCCCTCTGGGGCTGTGTCATTTGGAATGAATGTGCACCACTCATCCCCGTACATCTGACATACTCCCCTTCTTTCTGCTAATAGTTAATCTAAAGTTTGTCTATTCTGCCAGGCCATCTGGCTTGTGGTGTCCACCTGCTCCCCTAAGGCGGTCAAAGCATTATCAGTATAATTAATGAATCTTTGCTGATTATAATACAAATAATTAATCCATTCCAAATTCTTATTCTGTGTAATACAGCCAAATAGTGACTCTAACTCTGCTTTGATTTTATTCCGTGCCATGTATTCCTCAAGGATCCCTCTTGGTTGTCCTATCGAATCTATATACACTTTAGGGTCAGGTGCATATGCTCCCTTAGCCTTTCTCTCTTTATTAAAATATCCAATTGTAACGTCTTGAACTGCCATCACCATAGCACATTGTTCTGACCAGTTTGCTGACAGGGTGTCAAGGAGTCTGAATCTTGTGCCATACAACCACCGTCTATCTGCCAAGGGTCTATCCTGTAAGTTTACTGCTTTTGTTACTATTAAAGTAACTAGTTACTTTCAAACCTCCCAAATTGCATTGTTCCTTTCCTCGAATAGCATTCATATTCTGAGGAGGTCACCTTAGTATATCTAGATGGCTTCTGTCTTGTGGTGGAATGTTTACAGTTCAAATACTTAAGACCCTCATTAGTAAATTGTGACAAGCCCTGCAATAATATACACCAATATGGACAAAATTCATCACTCTCCTTAATGTTCTGTTTGCATGATTCTGAGGAATACGGAAATGGCACTACAATAATTGCTGGCTTTGCTTTAGCACAACAGCAACATTCCTTCTTTGTTAGTTCTTTGGCTGTATACATTGCCCTAATGTACCAGTCATTATTCTGGGATTCCTCCCATAACTCCAAATTCTCACTGTCATTTTTACTGTGCAATTCAATCTCAATACTTCTTTTAGTCCTTTGAGGATAATCATCATCTGTCTCACATACCTGTGCCTTATTGTCCAAATAAAATTCAGTATCATTGTGCGGTCCAGGCAATATCTCAATATTCAATTGTGGGGAGGAGGTCAAACGGACCTTCCCCTGGGCTCGTTTGGATTTCGATATGCTTACTAGCATCAATGTCCCCAGGCCCAGCAATACTAGAAGTGTCAACAGCAAGCAGATCTTGACACATCCAGCTGGTGTCATCTGGATCAGAGAACTCTTTAGCCGGTCCTCCATCATTGTCGTCTGTCTCTCCTGCAGAATCAGCCTGACTGCCAGTACTGGCACTTCTTTGGTTGGACTTACCCTGAGGACTGACATCTTGATTGTCTGGCTGATCTCCTGGGCTTTGTCTTCCATTTTGGGCATCACCTGGGGTGGCTTCTGGGGAGAAATCTGAGGTGTCTCCTGATGTGGCTTCTCCTCCTCCATCAGAAGCAGAGTCGTCATCTCTTTGTGGTCCATGAGGTGCCCTTGGGACTCTGATGCAGTGATTCAGATAATACCAAGTTGTGCATCCCTTTACTTGGACTGCTGTGGCTGTAGCTTGTGTTACCTCAAATGGGCCATCTCGTCTGGCTTGGTCCCACTTTCTTCGGAAAACCCTCAGGTAAACCTAAACCCGGCCTGATGGGGTGTTCGGGTTCTTCTGGAGCAGGCTGTCTTTTCTTTTCCTGTGAATATATAGCTTTATGGATAGTAGTTAGTTGCCTTAAATAGCTCTGCATTTCAAGCTCTAGCTGCTCTAATGGGGGACCCTTATGGGGATCCCTCCAAACAGGTGTAGGCATTGGTTGGCCAGTAAGCATTTCATGCAGTGTTAGATGCACCACTCTGTTAGTATGCAAACGATACAACATTAAAGCAATTGGAAAAGCATTTACCCAAGTAAGACCAGTGGTCTGCACAGATCTTAGCTATTTTATTCTTTTTTTTTCCCTTTTTATTAATTTTATTGCAATCCATACAAAGCAATCAAGTTTTTACAAAAAGAAAAATTGAGTTAAGAACAGATCGATCCCCACCCCTGAGAGAGAGAGCAAGCCAAAAAGCATGAAATTTAAGGCTTGTAAACATACCTAAATTAATAAATTCTCTGTGCTTTATGAGCTTATTTTAAAATATTACTGATTAGAACCTGCCATGTTTTAAAAAAAGTCTGCACAGATCCTCTAACTGAGTATTTGATTTTTTCCAATTTCAAATAGTATAACACATCGGTTTCCCACTGACTTAAAAGAGGAGAGTTTGGGTTCTTCCAGTTTATCAGAATGAGTCTGCGTGCCAAGAGTGTAGTGAATACAATCACAATTTGTTTGTCTTTCTCCACTTTAAGCCCCTCTGGAAGAACCCCAAACATAGCTGTTAATGGGTTAGGAGGGATTGTGAGTCCAAGGCTGTCTGAGAGGTAATTAAAAATTTTTGTCCAAAATAATGTTAATTTGGTGCAGGCCCAGAACATGTGACCCAGTGAGGCTGGGACTTGGTTGCAACGTTCGCAGGTTGGATCATGTCCTGGAAACATTTTGAGAGGTTTAGTCGAGACAGATGTGCTCGATATATAATTTTGAGTTGTATAATTGTATGCTTTGCGCATATAGAGCTCGAGTGAATTCTCTGCATTGCTACTTTCCACTCCTTTTCTGATATATTAATTGAGAGATCTTTTTCCCAGTGTCCTCTTGGATCTTTGAAAGGGAGGGATTGTAAAATGGTTTTATATAATGCAGAGATGGAGTCTAAGTCCTTGAGATTGAGCAATATTTTTTCCAGCATGGATGAGGGTGCAAGATGAGGAAAATCTGGAAGGTTTTGTTTAAGAAAGTTCCTGATTTGAAGATATTGAAAGAAATGTTTAGCTGGAATGTTAAATTTGGAATGCAATTGTTCATAGGATGCAAAGACGTTGTCTATATAAAGATCTCTAAGCAAGTTAATTCCAAATTTTTCCAGATATTAAAAACTGCATATGTTAGTGAAGGTTGAAGGAGGTGGTTCTCTTGCAGAGGTGCCACAGATAGAAGCTTCTCCGTCTTAAAATGCTTTCTACATTGGTTCCAGATTCTAAGTGAGTGGAGCACAATTGGGTTATTTGTATATTGCCGATAACGTGTGTTTATTGGAGCACAGAGCAAGGAATACAAAGAAGTACTGCAGGATTTTACTCTCTCACCTAACAGGTCTAAATGCTAAAATTGTATCAGTATAGTATAGTAACTTATAAGACCCCTGGAGGTTTTTAAACCCAGATTCAAGAACATATTCTTTCTACTCACCAGGGGCCTCATGTATAAATGGTGCGTACGCACAGAAATGTTGCGTAAGAACCTTTCCACGTTCAAATCGCGATGTATAAAACCTACACTTGGCGTAAAGTCACGCACTTTTCCACGGTACCTCATGCCTTGTCGTACGCAAGTTCTCCGCTCGGTTTTGCAGACTGGTGGCACCCAGCGTCAAAGCGTGCTACTGTTCCTGTGTGATTACTCCTTATTTTCATGACGCGGCTTTATAAATACACCGAAACTAACCGCATATTGTTTATTAGTGTAACGCATCTGATTGTAATTAACTTGTAACAATATAATGGTCCAGGGAACAGCCATAGTATTCCAAATACCATAACTGATTTAGCGTTGTTACTCTCACTGCACCTTCCTCTTCTTATTTTTCTTCTTCTTCTTTCAGCTCCTCCCGTTAGGAGTTGCCACAGCTGATCATCTTTTTCCATATTACTCTCACTGCACGACTTGGAGTATTTATATCACTGTATCTGATTGTGAATCACAGCAGCAGCTGATCGGAAAGAGAATTATCAGTATACAGCTTCATGGACACGCTGTCTCAGCCACTGCAAAACGTTTTAAAGCAATTCCTGTACAGACCTCGCGGTTCAGAAAGAGTCTCATCCCAAGAACTTTAAATGCACTCAATCAATTGCACCTTGTGGAACTGTTTGTACTTATAAATACAATCACCTCACTGTAAACTTGCACTACAGTTATAATATCGCACAACCTGAGCCACTTTATAAAGCGCGTATTTACATATGATGACGATATCATTTTTAAGATGAAATGCAGCAAAATATGTTTATTAAATTATACAGCTAAAACTTTAACTTCATTTAAATAATCTATATTCTTCACTGGGAGTGTCGTTAAGGATAGAATAATTAAACATGTACTACAAAGATATTTCAATGTTCTTTACACGTTTTGAAGAATCGGCGCTAAGCTTACACCGATTCTTCCTCTGTCCAGTGCCACCACAAGCCTAGAGCCGCCCCTGATTGTACTGCTGCAATAAATTATTTCATCGAAGTGAAACACATGTTTAATAAAGTGCTTTAACTCCTATCATCATGAAAATGATATCACGTATACATCTCAGTGTTTGAGTTATTCAGAGAGCTGTAATATCACGAATGTCATGGATTCTGTGTCCAGTTGGAGGAAGAGAGCCGGTTTAAGAAGCAAGTAGTGATTCCCACACATAGGCACATAGAAGATCAAATACAAAACAAAGCATATAACGTGCTACTTTAATTACGATGTGATTTGAGAAACTGGTTAATTAAATGATTTTAAGATGAAGTTTATGATGTTCTGCTTTAATGACAAAATAAACTACGTGATTAAAGTGGAAATGTCGAGATTGAAGTTGACATTTCGTGCTTTTTCCCCACTGTGTGCCTTTTTCTCTGTACCCTAATAAGCTTTCATATGACACTCAGACAGTGGGCTACAACTCGGCTTTTCACGGCGACTTTAATATGTGACTTCTTTTTTATTTCCGCACTGTGCAATTTTGTGAATGTGAGCTTTCAAGTTTCTCCAACACGCTAAGTCACTCGATCAACTTCCTTTTGTTGATTATACTACGGTTTATTTGAACAAATAGTATGCTTTTCCTTTGCCTCCACTTGGTATTCGCTGAAATTCTTATATTTTCCCCCGTGCTTTTCCTATTGTCTTTTCACAGAAGGCTGCGCTTAAGGGCGATTTATATTGATTTGCATATTCAAAGAGGCGTAATTCTGGGAGGAGTAGGGGCGTTACATAAAGCGGGTGCACGAGCGTTAGTTTTCACGCTGATCGGGATTTATGTAGCGGAAGAACGTGGAAGTTGGAGTACGCACAGATTCCTGCATCTGAATTTTTCTGTGCGTAAGCACATTTCGGCTTTTGTGCTTACGCCATGTTATAGTGCGAGTTCTACGCACGGCGTTATACATGAGGCCCCAGTGCATCATTGCTACTCAAGGATTGATTACTTCTTTATAGACAATAACTTCTTGCCTATGATTAAATCTTGCAAATACGATGCTATTGTTATTTCTGACCATGCACCTATGATCTTGGAGCTAAAATTACTAAGCCCCATACACTCACCCCGCAGATGGCCCTCAACCCGCTTCTATTAGCTGACGAGAATTGTACTGAATTTATATCCAAACAAATCAAATTCTTTCTAGAGACAAATACATCCCCGAGATCTCTGCAGGAATACTCTGGGAAACTCTTAAGGCCTTCTTAAGAGGACAGATTATCTCATATCTTTCCCACAGAAATAAATCTGAAGCCAAGAAAGTAGCAGAGATAAAAAGTGAAATTACTAAAATAGATGAAGAACACGCCAGACTACCAAGCGAGACTCTACATAGGAGAAGGCAGGCTCTACATTCGGAATTAAACCTCTTGACAACTAAAGAAACTGAACAACTAATCTACAAATCCAGACATCATTACTATGAACATGGAGAGAAAGCTAATAAGCTTTTAGCTCAACAAATTCACAAGCAAGAAGTGCGCAACGCAATCTCAGTAATCACCAACATGAACGGAGATGACACAAAAATATAATGCACACTTTCAGAGACTACTATAAATCCCTATATACTACTGAGTTTAAAGAAGACAATACACAATCTAATGCATTTCTGGATACATTACAGATACCACAAATAGACACTTTTAGTGGAGGAACTTGATAAACCTCTGTGTTATCAGAATTACTAGATGCTATAAAGTCACTCCAAGGCAGGAAAGCAGCAGGCCCTGATGGCTACCCTGCAGAATTTTACAAGAAATTCTCCGCTCAGCTAGCTCCCTCCTATTAGCAACATTTACAGAAGCCAGAGATAACCAATCTCTTCCTCAAACCTTTCGCCAAGCACTAATCACTGTTTTTCCAAAACAAAATAAGGACTTATTACAATGTGCATCATACAGACCAATTTCACTTCTGAATAATGACGTTAAAATACTCTCTAAAATCATAGCTAGAAGGATGGAGAAAGTGCTCCCTCGTAATATCACAAGACCAAACTGGATTTATTAGGGGCCGACACTTATCTTCAAATCTTCGACGCCTGTTTAATGTAATATACTCACCAACTAAATCAAACACCCCAGAAATATTATTATCATTGGATGCAGAAAAGCATTCGACATGATTGAATGGAAATACCTTTTTACTACATTGGAGAAGTTTGGGTTTGGCCGAACATTTGTGCATGGATTAAATTACTGTATACTAACCCAGAAGCTTCAGTTTGCATCAACAACATTTGCTCAGACTACTTTAAACTAGAACGTGGTACTAGACAAGGATGCCCCTTGTCACCACTGCTGTTTGCATTGCCATTGAACCACTGGCAATACATTGTCGAAATACTGATCAGATAAAGGGGATTAGCAGAGAAGGACTGGAACAGAAAATTTCATTATATGCAGATGATATGGTACTGTATATATCGGACCCAGAAAGTTCTGTGCCTGCAGTCTTAGCAGCACTCACAGAATTTCAAAAGATCTCTGATCTCAGAATTAATCTGAATAAAAGTGTACTCTTTCCAGTGAATTCTCAAGCATATAATATTAGATTAGATACCCTACCTTTTATCATTGCAGAACAGTTTAAATACCTAGGGGTAAACATCACAAGTAAACATAAAGCTCTATATCAACAAAATTTGCGCCTGCATGGAAAAAATTAAACAAGACTTGCATAGATGGTCAACCCTTCATCTCACACTAGCTGGAAGAATTAACACTGTTAAGATGAATATTCTTCCTAAGATCCTTTTTTTATTTCAAAACATTCCAATATACATTAATAAATCATTCTTTAGGCAATTAGATTCAACAATAACCTAATTTATTTGGAATTCAAAACATCCACGCATCAAAAGAGCGACCCTACAAAGACAAAAGGCAGAAGGCGGCATGGCTCTACCTAACTTCCAGTTTTATTACTGGGCAGCAAATATACAGGCAATAAGAACCTGGACACAAATAGAAGAACATACACAGGCTTGGTCTGCAATAGAAGCTATTTTATTCTTTAGGATCCCATTTGCTTTTTCCACCATTCCCTGTGATTGGGGGTGGTACACAGCCAAGTCTCTGTTTTATTCTCAGTGCTTGCAGTACCTTTTTTATTGTCTTTTCAATAAAAGCTGAGTTAATCATTGATGGGATGCCAAACTTCGGTATGACTTCCCTTGTCAAAAACTGGATCACTGTTTTGGCACTTTGATTAGGTGAGGGGATCACTTTTGTCCATCTCCTGAATCTATCTGTTATCACAAGCAGGTATCTTTTTCGAGAAATTGTAACATTCATGTCTGTGTAGTCCATCAAAAGGTGTTTAAATGGATCTTCAGGTCCAGGGGCAGTGATTCCTTTTCTGACATTGTTTTTTGCACAAATCTCGCAATCTGACAAGTATTTGTCCACTGCTGCTTGTACATAAAACTCATAACTTTTAATCTTATTCAGCACTTCCCCCCTTGTGCAACGGTCAGAGCCATGTGCATCCCTGAGCAGCATTTGTAAGAGTGAGGTAGGGGCCACAAGCAAACCATCTGGGGTATGCCATAGTCCTTGAGCTGATCTATGTGCTCCTCAGTGGTCCCAAAGCATTTTCTCTGCCATTACGGCTCTGTCTTGCATATCAATTATGTCTTTTTCTGTGGTATTTGACTCAATAATGGCCAGTGGTGCTAGCACGGCCACTGCAGATTTGGCAGCCTGATGGGCCACATAATCTGCAAGGTCGCGTTACCTTTTGTCACATAGTCGTTCCCTTTCTTGTGGGCTTGGCATTTAACAATAGCAAGTTTTTTGGGCATTAACATTGCTGTTATTAACTGCATGATCTGATCACAGTGTTGGATGGGCGATCCATCATTCTTTTTAAACCCTCTTTGCTTCCATATGACTCCAAAGAAATGGCAGACTCCATGTGCATAAGCTGAGTCTGTGAAGACAGTGACAATGTTGTTCCCCCAACCTGCATGCTTTGTTAAGGGCTTTGAGCTCAGCCAATTGTGCTGAGCATGGGTGATCGCAGTTTTGTGAAAATTAGTGAATCTGCTCCTTCTACTGGAACAAACTCAGCAATGTTCAATATGCCACACCTCTGAATGGTGACATCTGGATATGTCAACAGCAAAGATGCAGCAATCAGTCTGGCAGGTGTCATTACAAACCTCCCTTGATTAATAAGTTCAACTATCTTGTGAGATGCCAGTATAGTCACTGGGTAGCCCATGGTAATAGCAGATGCTTTCTCATATGCAAACTGAACTGCCGTCAATCCTTGAAAGCAGGGTGGGTAACCCTGACCCACAGTGTCCAGTTTGGTGCTATAATAGGCAATAGGTTGTCGTCTCATACCAGTACAGGTGTCCTGCACAAAGACAGCAGTTGCAAATCCTGAGCATACATTTCCCACATAAAGAAGGAATGCTTTGTCGTAAATTGGTAAGGTGAGTGCCGGCACAGACTGAAGTTCTTGCTTAATAGCATTAAAAGCAGCATTTGCATCTATTGTATAGTCTTGTTGATTTCTCAGGTTCTGCAGTCCTGCAGATTTCATAAGATCCCTCAGAGGGGCAGTCTTTAACAAGTAGTCAGGAATCCAGTCAGAACTGAATCCAGTCATACCTAAAAAGGTCATCATTTGTCCTACAGTGATTGGTTTAGGAGCCTTGCTGACTCCTTCTAATTGTGAGGCGGCGTTGGCTCGCCAGCCTCAAGAAATGATTCAACCCAAATACTTCACACTTGGTTGACAGTATTGCAATTTAGTTTTGAAGACTTTATGTCCTCTCTGTGCTAACTTCTGCATTAATTTTATTGAATCGTCATGACATTGTTCTTGTGTTACAGAACAAAGCAGAATATCGTCAATGTATTGAATCACCACACTCTCCAACAGCAAGTCCTCCAAGTCTGTTCTCAAAGCCTGATTAAACACATAAGGTGAGTGCTTGAAGCCTTTGTGGCATTCTGGTGCAGGTGTACTGGTTCCCTTTATATGTAAAAGCAAACAGAGGCTGACAAGCTTCTGCCAGTGGAATACTGAAAAAGGCAGAACACAAATCAATGACAGCAAAATATTCTGCTTCTTCAGGCACTTTAGTCAAGAGTGTATGTGGATTGGGGACCTCAGCAGGCCAATCCTCAATTATAGCATTTACTGCCCTTAAGTCGTGCACTAGCCTCCACTTCAATTTATCTGCTTTTAGGACAGGTAAGAGACGGCTGTTACAAACACTCCTTGTCTCTTTTAATATTGTACATCTGCTGCCAGTAATCCAACAATTTTGCCCTGAATGCCCTCCTCTGCTTCTGGCTTGAATGGATACTGCAGTCTCCATGGTGGGCGTGGTCCAGGTTTGACTTTCACCTCCACTGGATTGGCTGTTTTAACTAATCCTATGTCAGTGTCATGGGCTGACCACAGCTCGGCTGGGACTGAACATTCCATTTCCGGCCATAGTGCAGCTTGTGTGGTGTCAAGTTTCATTGCCTCTCTGCAGGCAGTCAGCACCACTACTTTAAGAATTCCTTTTACACAAGCCGGGTGCGAGATTTCTAAATAGTTGTTGTCTGTGAAATATTGGAGCGATGGATTAGCCGTCTCCTCCCATTCCACCTTTTCTGCTCTTTTCACCATGGGGCCCAAATCTTTACTCTCAAAACCTGCTGCTACAAGTAACGTCACATGTGGAAGAGTCAGGAACTAGAAACCATTTGCTTGTGAACAGATTGTGTTCTACTCGCATAGCTGCTCCCTGCTTACCAATTATAATGTATCGGGAGTAAAGCGAGACGGGCTTCATAGAGCCATTTTTTCTCAAGTTCCTCATCGTTTATCTATATATCTAAAATTCTTTTCGCGTTTGAAACGGAAATTACGTATGACCACAGAACATACAATACAGGAACTAATCACTTCGTTTGTGGACGCCTTTTTTATGTCGTCTTTACAAATTGTTATTATTTGTGAGTTATTTTACTGATATTGAAAAGAAGTAAACACAAACACGCCGATCTATCCTATAGAAGTGCGCCCCGCGTCGCCCTCTCCCAGCTAGGGTTACCACTTTTAATACAAAAAAATAAGAGACGCGCAATTTCATTCTCAAATACGGGACGATTCCGTATTTTAAAGGACGGGTGGCAACCCTATCACAGAGAACGCTCTCCGACAAATTGTGCAGTTGGCTTGATAACAATTTCCGCTAACACTCTGCAGCCAAGTATTTGTTTCCTCTCACTCTCTGCGGTATTTTTGCAGCCACTTTCGTTTAAGCTCTGAAACTTTAAGACGCGGGGGGTTACCTGGAGATGCATCTGCCATTTTTTTAATATTACTCTCTCTCTGCCAACACTTTGCAGACTCTACTTAAAATACCCGCCCTCCTCACTGGACAGTTAAAAAGACCAATCAAACTAACGATGACAACAAGTATTACCCAATCAAAAGTAGGAAAGGAGGCATCTTCATAAAATGCGTGTGGGACTGATTTGCATGAGACGCTGCTTTAAAAAAAATGATAAAAAAAATACGGGACAAAACCCGTCCCGTATTGATTCAAAACGGGACGCGCAATTTCATTCTCAAATACGGGACGATTCCGTATTTTAAAGGACGGGTGGCAACCCTACTCCCAGCCCTCCTATCTGGACTCCAGCGCTGAGCCGTCCGCCGGCAGGCGCGAGTTCTGACAGAGAAGTTTTATTTATTCATTCACGTGACTGTCGCGGAAACTGACACATTGTAACTTTTTTTTTAGTTGACAGTACTTGATAATAGAAGAGATGAGGAAAACAGCTTTGCGTCTTTCTATTTTTAACTGCGCCGAGCTGTAAGCAATGTGAAGATGACACCGCCTTCAGCGGTGACGGGTCGTGACAACAAAGTGGATGCTGGGAGGCACGGAATGTCGGGCTGCTCCTGCTCCGAGAACTTCGCAGTTTCGGGCGGCATCCCCTCTTCTCGCATTGCTTGTGACACTTCGAGTGACCCGTCGGCTCCTGGGAGAGTGGAAATCATTGCGAATAAGTGTGATTGGCGCCATCGAAGCAAATTGCGCTGCATGACTACTTACTGTCCCTTAAAGTGAGTTTGGGTCACGAAAACACTGCAACATTCAAGGTTCCTTTTGTGATGAATTATTATCAGTAAATCACAGGCACATAGTGCAAGGTTGTCAGGCAGAAATTTGGACGATCACATAGAAAATGTAATTTCTATACCACAGCGGTCATGCAGGTATATCATCACAAGGGATCTGCTACCAAGAGATGATCCAAATACATTTTAACTGCTGTTAGTGCTACTTACCTGTTGTGTTATAGCGCCTTTAAAATGTACTTTACCCGAAAGCACTCCAGTACTGCTCAATGTATCTTTACTTCTTACATGTTAATGTTTTACTGTTTAATAATTGATATACTACATTTTATTTTTTCCCTTGCACTCAGTGAGCGAAGCCACTGGGTAATCAGCTAGTAGTATCTTAAATAAAAGTGCATTGATACTCTAGCCTGGGTTTTCTGGCTTGTGGCAGTCGAGATGACACAAATTGTCCCCACTTTTCCTATAGTTGGGTGATTGAATGAGTGAATGAGTTTAAAGGCATATCTCCTAGCAAATAGACAGTAGCTACCAGTATTTTAACAGTCATCTGGGTTGAAATGCAACCTGTAGTACACTACAGCCAGGGTACACAAAATAGTAAGATTAACTTTACACAGTGCATCTCTTCCCAAAAGATTTATTGGTGATTAAGACCAGTATTGGAATTTTTGCTACTTTGCCCTATAAACAAAGCTGTACTGGAGTCGTTAGCGGAATAAACTGAGCTTGTCCCAAGAATCCTATTATCTTAACAAACTTTCCAGACATGGGAAGGTGTGTTGCATCTTTCTTTTGGACACAGGTGTATGTGGCTCCAGTGTCTATCATTACTGAAAAGTGTTTCACTTCTATTTCTACATTAGTGATTGGTTCATCGTCAGCACCCCCAGATAGCATTGGGTACTGTCCTTCTCAAGTAGGATCATCTGGGCCTCCCTAACAGTCTTGAACAAACCCCATCCAAAGATTGGTGGGTCCTGACACAGCCTGCTGCTGACCCCAATTTGACTGGCTCTGAGCTTGGGGTCCATTACAATTCATCTGGCTGTGTGGCTGGGGAGCATTGTAATTTTTCTGGTTTTGAGCGTGGGCCAAAATTAAACTGGAAATTCTGATAATTCTGGGCTGGCTGGCTGCTTCCCTGTAGCTATATGGTCTAGCTTGGCAGGTTCTTTTGATATGACCTGGTTGGCCACATCTCCACAACATTCCAGTGGGTCCTACTTGCGCCCTAAAATTTCCACCCCGGGAGCTCTTTGTCGTCCTTTTCCACCACCTTGCTGCTGGTATGGAGAGAGACACACATACACAGGGGCTCGCATTACAGGGAGTTGCCCTGCCTGTGGCTGGACATAGGCAGGCTGCTGGGACCCCTGTACAGGAGCTGGCATTACTACAGATTGTCCTGCTTGTGGCTGGACAGGGGCAGTCTGCTGGGATTCCATTGGCACCATTACCTTACCATCCTCGGCTGGACCCGATTCCGGGGTGTGGATCACTGCCTGGACCTTCTTTTTATTTTTCTGTGTCAGTTCCCCAACTAAAGCTGAGCTAGCTTTCTCAACACCTCCGTTTCTTGCTCGTTCAGCGTTTTTTCCTCCACACGGTATTTTTTCCACTGCATAGGACATATGATCACAGAACTCTCTGTACGACTTTATTTCCAGGCCTATTGTGTCCAGCCAATCTCTCACCTTGCCTAGGCAAGGCCTCAATCACTGCCCTTCGAAACAGTACAGTTGTTAGCAGCTCCTTCTCAAGATCCTTCTCCGTCTCCAACCTCCACTTTCTCAACTGTCTATCCACAAAAGCAACAGGATTTTCCGAGTCACCAATGGGGTCCCCTTTCAACATTTTTGGATCTAATTTAGCTGGGTACTCTTCCCACAGGACCCTCCACAATGCTGCCCTATAAGGGTCAAAGAGATTTGCATCATCCACAGCAGTGCCCAGCACATCCGATAAATTGGCTTGCTCAAGCAAATTTGACATTGTACTGCTGCCACCTACTCTTGCTAGTAATGCTTTAATGTCGCCCACAGCCAGCAATTCCCCTGTCGTTCTTTCCTCAAATGCTCAGATCCATGTGCCTCCTCCTTCATAGAAACTGGGAAGCACTGCCACCAGGCTCTCCAAATCCTGTGTCATCCATGGCATATACTGCGCTCTGTCTCCCTTAATCAACACAAGGTATTGTCCTCCTGCAAGTCTAGCGGGCGGTTTCAGAATTTTCCTGTTTCTCAATTTATTTGTATATTCTTCCTGCTCAGTGCTAAGCACTTGATCTAACTTTTACAAGCTCAAATCAAGAACTTGCCTCTGCAGGCCCCTTACTTCGTTGTTTAGCTCTTTTTCTCTTGGGGTCTCCCACGGTGATGGGGACCCCACTGAGACCTGTTGCCTTACCCAAGCTCTCTTTGTAGTTTGCCCTTTTTCATTCCTTACAATTTAATTTGACATGCCCTCATCCCAATCCTCATCATCTTCAGACTCATTTCTCAATTTGCTATGCATTTGTTTTGTCCGTGATTTTTACTTTCAGCCTCACCCCCTATGGCTGTCATATCACTGCATGATCTTTCAATGGAACCTCCTCTATTAGTAGGAATATGTGTGTCAGTTCCCAGACCTTGGGGTGCCTAAAAACTGACATGCTTCTTATTTCCGCTTTTGCTAGCTTTTTCCATTGTTAAAGCACTGGCTTATTTTCTCTAATGCTGTGACTCTCTTTACTGCTTTGCCCACAAACATCAGCATTATGTCCAGTTCTGCCTTTCTCTTGTTTTCTCTATTTTCACTGACATCTTTTGTCATATAATTCTTTGTGTCTTATCATTTCCTCAAACAGTCCCAGGTGGAACGAGCCTTTCTTTGGCCAGCGGGTCCTAAGACCCTTTGTTCTTTTAGGCCATTTGTGTGACTCCCTACAGCATTTCTAGGACACCAGTTTTACACCTCTCGAGTTTAACGCCAGGATCTATCAGCACCTCTCCTGTTACTCCTTGTCTTCTTTCAAAGCCGCAATTTATTCCCTCCTGCAAATATGGCTCTAAATGTCCATCAAAAAGAATCACAATGAAGTGAAGTCTGTTAGACTCCACCAACTCCTCTAATGTAGCTCCCAACTTTCTCATCGTCCAATCTCTTCCAATCACAGTTTCCCAGTCTATATTGGGCCACTCTTCCTGAACTTCACCCAAATTCTGTATTTCTGTAACAGCTCTCAGTAAAACGTCTTTAGCACCCTCCACTAGTTCACACGGCTGACCTGCTGCATTTATGTAAAAATTCTCTTTCCAATAGTGCATATGCACACCATGAGTTATTTGTAAAATCCTCTCCCCACAATTTATGTCCACAATAATAAACCTGCACTATATTTCTTTCAAGAGTCTCAACCTTCCAGTATTCACACAGGACTATTCCTGTGTGCTGATTTGTAGCTTCTGCTACTTTTTTCTCGTTTTTCCTCGACAATCTGCAATTTTCTTATTTCTATTCCACTCTCATGCAAATATCTGTTCACTTCCAGCACAATCCTTTTTATTCCTCTTCTTGCTTTTCCTGACATGCAAGCTCCGATTCGTCCCACTCAATGTGTATGTATGGGTGACTGGACCAAAGCCTGCTTCCTATCAACCACACTTCCACTATTTTTACTTTCCTCTGAATACAAGTTGTAAAAACGTTTAAGCCTATCCTATCCTTTCTGCCCCACAACCGATATCTCCTGTAACAATATTTTCCACACGTGTCTCCAGACTGTGTACAGGACCAAAATTATGGATCTAAACAACAATCCTCGTTTATACGAGCCCAATGAAAACGTTTGCACTATTTCTCCTCCTACAAGGTTAAATGTACTCACTTTAACTTTTAAGCGCATATGTTTCTCATCTTGTCACTTTGTACTTTTAATATCAATCTAGCCCTTTATTTTTATATACAAAAGCTATACACAATTCTTCTATTTATATATATATATATATATATATATATATATATATATATATATATATATATATATATATATATATATATATATATATATATGTCTCAAACCCTCAGTCCACATTCGTACTTTTTTGCACCTTCGTGCTCGCCCTATTCTTATCATTGCACCTTTGTGCTTCACACGTACTCGCACTGACATGCTCTCATTCACTAGCGCGCTGGTTACGCTTCACACGCTATTTGCACTTACATGCTTGCCCTAACCTATAATAAATACATTATTTTATTCCCTTATCTATCCCTAACGGTGGCATACTAACACCACATGTCCCCGTTCCTTCTTGCTCTCCCTATGGCAAGCCTGGAAGTGGTATCCGGGCAGATTTTTTCACCTATACCTTGCAGGTATCTATAGGTCTTCACTCGCACCTGAAGTCAATTCTTCAACTAAATCGTTCGATATCGGCACAGTTAGAAGGGGCTGTCCGCACAACTATTGCTGCAGCCTTTCTCCTCCTAGCCTGTTCTCTCTCAAGAGCGGCAGTCGGCCGGCAGTTTGTTGCCTCCTTTATGCCACCCGGCTCACGCTACACTAGGAGAACAATCTCAACCACAGTAGGAAACGACACTTCAGGAATTCCACGCCTACTTATACAAAGCTTGCTGTCGCCACAGTAACCTTAGTATACGTAGATCTTACAAATGACCAGTTCAGCCCTCCGTTTCACCTGGAACAAAGCGGCATCTGTCAGACTACTGAGCAACTCGAGCCTTCGGTATTTTTGTGCACAGACTTTCACACAATCACACTCACATTAGCTGAACAGCCTTCACACTTTTTACTTAAGTCTGTGTGCCTGTCCTATCATCCTATCTTCTTCTTTTAGAGAGGCTTTGTGTCGCTGTCTCCTTCGGAGGGGCGGGCGCTCTCTGAAACCTACACCAACAATTTTAGCGAAATATCGCTTACCTTTCCAGGTGGCCACCATCTGTGTCCGTTTCGCAGAACATTGTCCCACATTCGGATTTCGCAGCCGTCTGTTCCCTCTTCATGTCGCGGGTCGCCAGAATTTGTCGGGGGCAAAAAAATGCACCAGAGGTTCTCACCTCGAAAGAAGGCTCTAGGAGTCAGAAGATAGGCAGAGTAATTAGCTTTCTTGCAAAAAAAATAAAATAATAATAACTCAGGCTCAACCCAATTAAGCCAAACTGAGATGAGCCCCGAACAAGCCAAAAGTTACAGTTAATATAATCATTTATTATCATCCTTCATTTACTCAAGACAGCTCATTCGCTGCTTATTTTGACTCCTTTCTCCAGCTGGCTCCTTTCAAGTTCTTATGGAAACCACCAATATTTCTTGTGTTTTTTTGCTATTCATTTTCACCTCTTGCTCTGCTTATTTTCTTAGCCAGCCTTCAACTTGCAGGTGTTCCCCCCTCTCTGATCTCGGGCTGCCTCTATCTATCATTCTTCCTCCCCCTTCTCTGTTCTTCAGGTTGATACGATATTTGCGGTTTCAGCTAAGCCACAAACCTATCTTTGGGTTCGATTTAAAGCAGGCTTGACTGGCTTCAAAATAAAACCAAAAGCGTCATTACTGGCGTTTCGTAAGCAGTTCTAGACTCCGCAAAATAGCAATAGACCTCGCGTTTCAAGTCTCACAGCATCAAGAGTCACTTCACTGCGTGGAGCTCAGGGCTTCAGCTCGGGTCTCCATTTTCAACTCCATCACATTGGACATCGTGTCAGAACCTACAGGCAGTGACCATCCAGCACAAAGTGGTCATCCACATCTGCACTGACATCTACAAAAATATTTCTATCTAAATCTAAATATATTTATACAAATAGTTTAAGAAAAAGGAAAGTCAATATGCCAGCATTTCTCAACTTTTAAGTATTTGTGACCCAAGTTTTCATAACAGTTTTAATCGCGCTCCCGCTAACATTTTTTTGAAATTTAGATGCATATTTTATTATACCTACTTAACTTTTATCGACATTTATCTAACTCTATATATATTGTTCTAGTATCAGAATGTAGTTTAAGTTAATTTGTTTTGGTTTCAACAGATGTTTTTTTCATATTTTTGATTCTTGTTTTCTTTTTTCACATCTTCGCGCCCCCTTTTTGTTACTTCGCGCCCCCCTAGGGGGGCCCGCCTGAGAACCACTGCAATATGCAAATAAAACCTCCAACACTGGATGCAGTATGTGTAAATGCTGCCCTCTTGTGGTCTCATAGGCAATTTAAATAAAAAAATTCAGTCTTTTTAAACATTAAAGCTGTGTTGAACGCTTAGCACAACTAATTTCAGGCCAATCATAGCCTCTGCTGTTTGCATTTCCATGTGCTGATTTACTCTGAAAGAACTTTACTGAGTTTTCTCTTGAAGAAATTTGGTAAGGGGGCCACCAGGGTGGTATGGGACATGAAAAGGACCTGTCATGAGGCGTGGAGAGGTCGGTGGTGACACACCTGGCAATGAGAGGTTGCTGTCATACACCAGTCCGAATAGACAGTGAACACTAGGGGGCAGTAGATCTGGTTTATTCTGTACAGTACCACAGAGGGCTCCATGTTCTGTTAGTTTCAGGAAGATATACCCAAAATGTAACAAGATGTGTATTATTATGGGATTTCATTATAAAGTGTTGTTTTTTATTAACTTGGGATTCCATTTAGTATGTAATATCAATTAATTATAGAGTACTGAGGACATGTTAATTTAATTTAGTATATCACAATTCTGAAAACAAAATATTACCCCAATATGAGCAATGTGTACTATTCAAAAACAGTTTAGTTTATTTATGAGAGGGTGCTGAGCCATCACTTATGGCCATGAGCTGTGCGTATTGACTAAAGCACTAGATCGTAGATATGAGTGGTGAAAATGAGTTTCAGGGGGTCTGGGCTCAGCCTTCGAGAAGGGATGAGGAGCACAGACAAGATGTTTCTGATAGGATGCCTTCTGGATGCCAGCCTGGGGAGATGTTTCAGCCATGTTCAACTGGGAGGGGACCTTGGGAAAGACCAAGGCTGGGTGGGAATGAGTCGGTGACCCCCTAGGAGATTTGGAGCAGGTGTCTGGAAAAGAGAATTCTGGGTGTCTTTGCTTAGACTGCTGCCCCAATGACCCAGACCAGATTCGCTGCAGAAAATCAGACTGGGTGGACAATTTTACCACGGAAAAAGTTAAGGAGTAAGTAGTGTCTTGTCATCCCGGATGTCACATTTTAAAATGCTGATATCAGAATTAGGAAACTTAATATAAATTTTTAAAACGCCAATATGTTGTCATTATCAAATTTCAAAGACGTACAATATCAGAAATTAGAATTTTGATATCAAGAATAGACGATTCAATTCTGAAAAGGCTTCCCATATGCGAATTCTCCACCTCCTAAATCCTATTAGCAGCCTACCGGATTCTAGTACTGGGCGGTGTAGTCCCGCTCCCTCTTTGCCCATTGGGTGTAGTCAGACTATGTGGAAAATTTGTGTAAAACGGGCTCACCTGTGCGAGGGGCATCGCCTTCGGCCTTTCACGCTGACGGGTCGGAAGAAACGCTAGGAGTTCTTTAATGTTTTTGCTATGAACGTTGTGGTTTTTCAAAACTATTAAAGTTTAATTGATGGTCATTACTCGTGCATGGATACAATGGCCTGTGCAAGATTAAAAGTCACACATGCAAAATATACAACTTATAAAATGTTGACAGTAAATATCTATGCAGTAAACTGTAATAAATGCATTAATGTAGTAAGGCTAAGAAAAGCATACATATTACTGAAATACAGTAACACTTACCTCAAACTTCAACACTAGGTAGGACAGATTGACGAACAGTTGGTAAGCTTCGAGAAAAGTTGCATAATTTTGGTCTGCGCATGCGTAGTATCAGTGAGTAGATCATTTCGATGGGTAGGATGTTTTGTTAGAACACCTGTCCAGGACGTGCTTACTTTCCTAATTTTTAAACCTAAGCCAGAAGCAAGAAGAATTCAGGTCACGTCAGCAACGCGAAACAGGTAATTGTTGTTATTATTATTTTTATTATTTCGTATTATTACAGTAAGTGATTCTGATGGAATCCTGCATCGTCGCCTGTGCCGCTGTGGTTGTTGAAACTACTGTAATAGAATGCACTCATCCAAATGAGCCGTCAGCATGGAAGATCAGGTGACAGCCCACGCAGAGCTGCAACTGAGCATAAAAATGTAAAACTGGAACAAGTGGACAAATGTCGAGTCTTCTGACTGGCACTCGTTGTTTCAGTTACTTAGATGTGTGTGATGTGCATGACAGGCATGTCGTTTAGTTTTGAAGTGAGGTATCTGCGTACTCATTATGTTAGTAAGGAAGGCTACTTTTTGTTAACGATGCTGAAGTCTTAAATTCTGAGTTATAATCGTGATGACGCTGTCCAGAAGACAGGTGTGTGTGTCAGTAGACAGGGCGACCTGTTAGATCTCGAGTTTTGTTTTTGAAATGATCTTTCCAGATTCCAGTAACCCTGCTGGATGAGACACTTAAGGTGGGTTTCTACCCATAGTTCCCAATTTGGCATACGTGGGCAGAGGCCGAGGTCATTTACTGTTTATAAAAAAACTGTTGTCCATCTATTGTTATAAGGTAGTAATCCATACGACATGCGACATCTCCTATATTTTAGGCCCCACACCGAAGGGGCAGTCATCACGAACTGGGACTCCTCAGCTGAGCAAACCACTCATCTTTAGATTTGTGAAGCACACCACCAAGTTACGGGAGAACATGCGGACTGCACTCGGGTCACAGGGTCTTTTTGAGTCAAGACCCCATGAGCTCTGCCTCCTTCGAGATGCCCTGGACTTGTTTCTGTTCAAGTTGCTTCGCCGCATTAGGAGCCTTAAATAACTGGACTCCTTAGAATGTTAATATGTTTAAGTGACAGTTTTATTTGAATAGGTCACATGGATGGGAAACAATTATGCCGCACGTTCATGATCGACCGCTATTGACATAAATAACAATATAGCTCCCCTTTCATGCTCAAGTGCCTTTGTTATCCTGTACCAGAGCATATTAAATGTGATTTACCTGATTTTGCAGCAGCAGCTAGAGCAGTAATTATGCTGTACTGTTAGGCCGGAGTTATACTTCACGCGACGCATGCTGCAGCGGATGCTCCTGCTACGCAAGGGTTGTAGTGTTCATACTTGCGCGTGTACTTTACGTAAATCTGGAGGAATCCACAAGGTGGCAGTGCAAGATATTATCACGGTGAGAACATGTTCGGCTTCTCTGTGTTGTGAATTGCCTGGAACACTCATTAAATTCTGATGACAGTATGTTTATTGATTAAATCCATCAATCCAGGGATGTGTCCATTCCAGCAAGCATTGGGCATGAGTGAGAAACAACCCCTGGACGAGGCCTCAGCTCATCGCAAGGTGAATACAAGCACTCGCATACACTAGCATCATTTTAGCAGCACCAAATCCCCAAATCTGCATATCTTTGGAAGGATACCGGAGCACAGTGTGGAATACAAGCAGGAAATACCAGCAACATAACTCCCTGCGAGACAGCAGTGCTATTGCTCCACCGCGTAATGTTTGCAATTAAACCAGACACAAGACGTAAGCAAAAAAATAAAGAGGGTTACAGAAGTCCTCTGTACTGTTTCCTTTCCCAGACCAATGCTCATCTAAAAAGTTTTTCCTGTTATTTATTTTTTTTTCGCCTGTAACATTAAAAGGGAATTGGGTTCAAATTTTGCAGCATGTTGTGGGTGTGGAACGGTGAAAGCAGTAAGAGACTTCAGGACAGCAAGAAAATAACCATTTAGCTAAGGCCTAATAAGAAGAGGCATGTTCTGTTATTGAGGAGGAATCTGAGTGTACAAATAACAGATTTTTAAATATCTTTTGTTAATTGATTTTATTTAAAAAACTAACAGTGTACAATAAAACAGGTACAATTTGTACACTTACTAATTTCAAAATTAATTCAGAAGAACAAACAGAAAAATTTAATTATTAAAGAGGACAGAGATGAAGTAAAACCTAACAAAAGTTGAACAAAAATTCAGCTTGCACCCAAGAGAATGAGAGGAAAGCCCATCTATTCTTTCTCATACACAATATGTATGCTGTGGAGCCAACCCGGACACAGACAGGCAGGCAGACATGTTGTTCAATACCACCACACGTTTTTATTTACAATATTTTCTCTGGTCACACAGACCCAAATAATGGTCACTCAGACCCAAATAATGGTCACTAAGACCCAGTAGTGCACACCTTCACCCCAATACAAAGTCCTGGCCACAAAAGCCTTTCTTTGGGCCGCCTCCACACCTCCTCTGTGCTTCGTCCTTCCTCCTCCCGACTCCAGCCTCGAATGATGGGAGACGGCCCCTTTTATACATGACCTGGATGAGCTCCAGGTGCTTCCGACACTCCCCCGTTGGCCACGCCCCAGCGTGGCGGAAGTGCCGGTTGTTCTCCCGGCAGCTCTCCAGGTATCATCCAAAGTCTTCCCCCCAGCACTTCCTGGTGTGGCAGAAGTGCTGGGGCAAAGGGTCCTCAAGGCATTGGGGCGCCTCCTGGTGGTGACCATGGGCCCCTACAGGGTTGGGCTTCCATGCCCTCAACCCGTTGCCCCCAGAGTAACCAGGAAGGTGGCCCCCACGTGATCCAGGGTGGGCTCTGACCCTCTTCCGGTCCCTCACGGCGTCCCGGCCGGGTCGTTGCCCCTGGCATCCCTGACAATGCTTATGCTAAGATTTTTAAAATGAAGTGCTGCAATGTTTTAAAGACGTTTTGAAAAGACCATCTAGGCAGGAATTAGATTTTTTTCCAATTTTCAATAATATACAACACTAGCCAACCTGCGGCGTAGCATACGCCACATAATTATCAATGTGAACAGTCAACGTGGCTCACAGCTGCATGTGGACTGTAGCACAGACCAAAGTGAGTGAGGATATGTTTGGTGACATGTTGGGGGCGGGCACTTGAGCAAGCAGTGTGCATGCCTCGAGAGTGTTCGTGGATGTGGGGGTAGGGTGAGAGTTGGCGGGCAGGGCTCTGTCGTGCGTTCCCCATGACGCGGGAGGAGGGTTAGAGTGGGCGGTTGGGGTTCTGTCGTGCATACCCCATGGTCGGGTGACTTGGTTGATTTTATATATATAGAAAAACAGCCAGAACCGAAAAGAACAATGAAGTCAACGTGGCTCAGAGGTGTATGTGGACTGTAGCACAGGTGAAAGCTGTGTTTGGTGAGTTGTTGCGCGCGGGCACATGAGCAGGCAGTGCACATGCCTCAAGAGCGACGGTGGATGCGGGAGGAGGATTATAGTTGGCGGGCAGGGCTCTGTCGAGCGTATCCCATGGTCTTAGAGTTGGAGGGCGGGGCTCTGTGAGTTGGTGGGCGTGGCCCTGTCATGCGTATCCCATGGTATCCCATGGTCTTACAGTTAGCGGACGGGGCTCTGTGAGTTGGCGAGTGTGGCTCTCTGTCTTGTGTGCATCTTGCATGCCCTTTGTGAATTATATATATATATATATATAGATTATAGTTGTACAAGTTGGGTTGGGAGTCTTCCAGTTAGGCAAGATAATTGTACATGCTAGTAGTGTGGTATAGGCTGGTACGATCCATTTGTCCTCTCCGCTGTAAGCCCACCTTTGAGACCTCCAAATACAGCCAATGATGGGTTAGGAAGGATTGAGACCCCAGTGCTGTCTGGTAAACATTCACAGAGTTTTGGTCCACAATGATGTTAATTTGACACATTCCCAAAATGTTTATTGTGTAGACTTTACTAGAGAGCCACAAATTCCACACACTTCAGCACTTTTATCAGGTATTGTACTTTAGCACTTCTCGCTTCACTTGTACGTCTATAACCTCAGGCAATTCGACACAATAAAGGAACAAGCAGGGGTCAAATTACACATTTAATAATGTATTATTGATAACCAATAATGGTGCACTGCATTAAAACGTGCAGTGAATACACATGATTTGAGCATTCCTAGTTTTTCTCCTCTTTCTCTGTACGTTTAGCATTCATTTGCTCAGAGGTTGATGCGCTTGCTGCTTCCTGAGCAGCTCTTCTTTTCTCCACCCTAGCGGCCTGCGTCTTCTCTTCTTTCGTCTGCATGTTTTCGTGTTAAAACTGATTAAGTCAGTGTTTGTGTTGCAATCACTTAGTACATTTTCCTTAATTTTTCACTTAAGTCTTCAATCTGCCTTAAGAATGATTTAAGATATGAAAAGGTATAGGGAAGTGATGGTGAAGGTGGTAGGGATGAGAACGGCGCCTGTACGCATGCGCTGCAAGGTCGCCCTGCTGGCCGCTGCCGAGAGTTGATTCTACAATAACATAAAATAAAAATAAAAAGGGGGATAACTTTGGAGGTCAATCATCACCCCGAAAGCGAACAGTAGACGTCACGTAGTATACAGTATGTGTACCAAATTTCAGGTCAAAAGTTCAAACTGTTTGCAAGCTACAGGTGATTTAAAATATTGGACAGACAAACAGACAGCCACGGTAGCGTATTATATAAGAATACCATTAACGGCGCACTTGAGCATTCATAGTTTTCATACTCTTTCTCTGTAAGTTTAGTATTCGTTTGCTCAGAGGTTGATGTTCTTCCTGCTTCCTGAGCAGTTTTTCTTTTCTCCACCCTAGCGGACCGCTTCTTCGCTTCTTTTATGGCATCTTTTCGCGTTAAAACTAATTAAGTCAGTGTTTGTGTTCCAAATACTTAGTAAGTTTTCTTTAATTTTTCACTTAAGCTGGCACTTAAGTCTTCAATCTTCCTCAAGAATGATTTAAGATATGAAGAGGTAAGGTAAGTGATGGTGAAGGTGGTATGGATGAGAACGGTGCCCTTACGCCTGCTGGCCACTGCCGAGAGCTGATTCTACAATAAAATAAAATGAACATAAAATGAGGAAAACCCTTGGAGGTCAATCATCACCCCGAAAGCAGATAGTACACATCACGTAGTATATGTGTACCACATTTCAGATCAATAGGTCAAACGGTTTGCGAGCTACAGGTGATTTTAAAATCCTGGACAGACCAACAAACAGCCACAGTGGTGTTTTATATAAAAAGATATTCACAAAAATAATATGGAAGCAAAGTATGTGAATGTTGGCAAACCATAACCATACAACCTGTTAAATAAATGTGTAATGTGTAGTTTCAGGAAACACACAAATGTCTCTGGTCAAGGCATTGTTTCTGGTCAGCTGTTTTCAGGATGGACAGAAAGGCAAGAAAGGGGGAGAAATGCTAAAGTACAATACCTGATAAATAGTGGAAGTCTATGGGATTTGAGGCCTTCTGATAAAGTCCACGCAATAAAGAGTACAAAAGGGGAGTACAGAGTCACAGAGAACAAAGATAAAATACTCCTTCTCCATAGAAATCATTTTTAAATAAAGTACAACAAAGAGATTCTATGTAAAGGTGGTATAAGACCGAGAGCAGAAGCATCCATTCATAACTAGAAACATATTCTTTAAATTTAGCATATAGGGCAGCATTCAGCATAAAAACTAAAAAGGGGAATCATGTTTGAAAAACAATCATCTAGGTAGGCAATCCGTACAAAGGGAAAGAAATTCTAAATAAAGTCACAGGCAGACAAGGGAGGAAAATATTACAGTTGTTAGTAATGGCAAGATTTATTTTTAAAATTTATAAGTGAGCTAATACAAATTTGGATTATGAGGCCCCAGAATTTGAGATTTCAAACCGTTTTAGCAACTTGTGGAACTGGAGAGTGACTCTGAAAACTCTCAGGTGGTAGGCCGCTATGTGGTGGCCTTAGTCTGTAGAGGTATTGAAATGCAGGTTTCCTCTGGGAGCAGACACTGTAGTACAGTTTATTGTCTTCTGGGTCCACAGGTGGAGGTTTGCCCCGGAAGGGTGGACAGGCTCTTGGCCAGAGTGGGGATAGATCTAGATGTCATTGTCCATGTTGGAAAAAATGACATTAGAACATTAGAACACTCTAGACGAGAACAGGCCATTCAGCCCAATCAAAGCTCGCCAGTCATATCCACTTATTTCTTCCATGAATGTAGGTAGGTTATCTGTTCTGCATTCGAATGTAGAATTACAAGGTGGACTTCTCTGAAGATCTTTCTGTGCTGCCCAGCCATCCAGGTAAAACCTGGATAGAGTAGGATAGACAGATATAGGTTTATGGGACATTGGGACTCTTTCTGGAAAAGACAGCACCTATCCTGCTGTCGCGGCTTACATTTGGACAGAAGGGGTATCAATATTTTGAAGAAGGATAAGAGTAGGGTAGTCAAGGATTAGGGGCCAGGGAAAGCCAATAAATGTCAGGGCAGCGATGCAGCTGTTTTGAACATTTACAAAGACACCACCACTTCCCTGTCTTCATGTTAAATGTGACCGTCGTCAACACCAAATAACTCCAGGCTTCCTTTTTTCATGTAAATATTGAGAAGTAAACATATCTCCCCAAATAGCCATACCTTATTATTATGCAGGGTACATTATACCTACTCATTCCCTGGATGCTGCATTGTTTAACTCAATACACTCATTTCTTCTGGGCCTAGAAATGAACCCTTCCAACAACACATACTGTATGGCCTCAACATAAGCATCTGTAAAGGGAACTCAAGGCAAGTGCTCACACTCGACACCAGGTTGCCCACTTGGCTTTGCTAGAGCCATGAAATTTCTGCAGTCTGCCACTTCACAGGCAATTATCTGTGAGGTTGATGAATTGGAACCAACCCTGACACCTTTGTTTGGTCTTGAAGTGAAAAAGATAGCATTTTCTACATCAATGCAAAATGTGGGTTCGTTTCTGTTGGAATGATAATGTCTTTCATATCTTCTTAAGTTAATAGAAGTAGCATATGAGGAATGGCAAGAATTGTAAATTAACTGTGCTTCAGATGGGGTTTTAATTGAAGTGTCTTCATTATTATGTAGCATCTTCGTTTGGTCACGTAAAAGCACTTTTGTTTGGCCTATTGAAAAGACTTGACACCAGAATATTAAAAACTTATCAAACTGCGATATGAACTTTGTATATGCTATTATTTTTAAATTAAGGGCACTGTCCCGTAAGAGTCAAACGTAACAGTACAGTACTGCACGCTCAGTGCTCAAGAAGCACTTTTAAAGAGGGAGAAATTATTGCAAAAGTGCCCCCTTGGGGGCAAAAAAGAAAGCTTTATGGTAAAAATTATAATTGAATTACCTGCCATACACGCAACACTTCACATTGCTTATTATTCAAACATTGCAAACAAAAACACATATTTTTGATGTGATGCTGTTTAAATTCAGAAGAAAAAAATTGTTACAACGGCAACTGTACCTACGTAATGGCTCCTATCTGTTGTAATGAGTGTTCTGTGCCATTAGGGGTCTATACTGGACCTCAGCACGGTGTGCGATGGAGTGCGTAAAGGACCTCAGTAACCTGTTAATGCAAGGCGAGGCATTGGCTTGTAGAGCCGAGACACTGACCTGTGAGTGAGCTACTGTCCCATGACACTGTCTTGTGTGTGGGTGTGTGTGCGTGCATGCGTGTGTGCTTGCCAGTGGCCCAGAAAACATAACAGTATGGTACACTAATGCTTGTTCCCCTTCTAAGTGTTAGTTCAGCAGGGGGCGTTTCTATGTCAAAGTTTAATTGGATGTTGGTGCAGAAAGGGGCGTTTCTGTACGTCCATCTGCAAAGCCTATTGGAGATTCGAGTATCAGGCGTTTCTTATGGTCCGTTTCTAAATTCAATTGGATATTGGACTAATGGGCGTTTCTGTTCCGCCTCTTTTGGCTGTCAGTAAAACGCTTACTGCGCCACCTCCCACATGCTCTTAAACAAGGGAATAAAAAGGCAACAAAGAGAGTAGCATCCACTTGCAGAGCCACAGCACCATACATCACTGCAATTTTAGACCCGCAGTTACAGACCCGGAAGTGGCGTCACCTTCATTTCAGGGCTGACTTCGTAAAGTTACTTTTGGAAGGTTTCAGCACGTCTCGGCAAAGCCCAGAAAGTAATGTCGGGTCAAGTACCCGTTCAGAAATTAAGCTATAAAAATAAGAAGTGAAAAACAGTACATCAAACCAAATGATACGAAGTTCAGAGGGTTTCTGCCATCACGTCATGTCATACATCAAACTAAACAATACGGATAATTTCTGAGAAATACACTATTAACATTTATGTGGTGTTCGGGTCTGTGAGAACCATTTAAAGCTGGCAAAATTAAAATCCTCATGATCTGTGTTAATTGAAAATAGTTTTCGTTTACATTCATAAAACAAAATCTATACTAATAAAAGGCAAAGCCCTCACTCACTCACTCACTCATCACTAATTCTCCAACTTCCCGTGTAGATAGAAGGCTGAAATTTGACAGACTTATTCCTTACAGCTTACTTACAAAAGTTAAGCAGGTTCAATTTTGAAATTCTATGCATAACGGTCATAACGGTTAACAACGTCCGCCATGTTGAACTTTCTTATTTATGGCCCCATCTTCACGAAATTTGGTAGGCGGCTTCCCTGTGCTAACCAAAACCAATGTACATACTTATTTCGGTTGTATGATGCCACTGTTGGCCGCCATATTGAATTTTCCAATGGTCTTTGTTACTTATTGGCCCATCTTCAAGAAATTTCGTACGCGGGTTCCCAACGCTAACTGAATCCTACTTACGTACATATATATGTCCATAGCCTGCAGCTCGGTCACTGTGTGAGGTGGCATTGGGTCCCCCATCCCAACGCCTCCCACATTGTTGGCTGCCTGCCTATATAAGGCCGTCCATCGCTCCAGTCTCTACATTCCCTTCCTTGCTTCGCCATGGGATTCACGTCTCCCTGCTGATAACTACAGCCTTTTTATTTAATCCACGGTTTCTCCGCTGTTTTATTGTTGACTTATTACAATTGTAGTTATTGTGTAGGTATTTTAGACTTGCTTTACATTGTTCAGGTACCCATTTCCTTTATCGTTCCAACCGTACCACCATTAACATGTCTATCGAGGTGATCACCATCGATCAAAAAACTGTCACTTACCAAGTGATTTTTATGCCTGGAGATCTCACCTACCTTTTCCATTCTCTGTGTTACATATTGCACGGCCATATCAGGCTCACTCTTGATATCCGGAGGAACATTGTGTCTTATGTATTGAATGACTGGGACAGGTTCAAGGTGTGGACTTATGATGGTACAGGAGATAATTATACTACACAGGAGCACTATAAGAATGTAATGCTTAAGCCCTTCACCTATGCATCTGCATGTGAGTTGATGGCTGCCACTGAATTGTTCGGTTGTCGCTTTCAAGTGTACCGAAATGGCCAAATATTTTACACCTTTGGACAACCGCCAATGCCTCTTGAACATCTTAGATTCACAGGTGACGATTTCAGTAGTGGATACTTTGATGTTTATGAATGTTTAAACTCTCAAAAGCTGGATGTGAAGTTATCGATGAAACCGGTTGTGTGCTTACAACGCTTGACAGATGCCGAATGTCTCTTTAACACAAGTCCTACAAATACTGTCGTAATTGAAACAAACCATGAAAATCAAACCGATTATGACAGCAGCAATCCAAGCTGTGAGATTTGAAACAAGATTACTTTTCACATGGCCAACTGTACGTTGCATGCTCAAGAGTAAGCTCAGCGCACAGCTTGGTCATATTACAACCGGAGGGCCGAACTCACAATGTGGAGATCCTTAACAAATAATTATTGGCATATTTTCCGTCAGTTGAAAAAGGTTTAATTTTCTTTTTAATAAAAATTTTAAGGCAGTACTTCACCGCTGCAAAGTGCGGGTATTTTGCTAGTATACAATACAATATAATTACAATATTTGCACCACGTTAGAGTTTAGTAAAACGTTAATAATAAAAGTTATTACATTTTTTAAAATGTACAGTGCAATGTTGTTCTAAACCAATTTAGAATAAACATTTAAGCCAATCTAATATTTTTAAACATGAATGTGAAGAAAACGGCATTGCATACAGTATTCTACACTGAATTATGCTATATAGAAACTGCTCTTTTTTTTTTAACAACAACAACAACAACATTTATTTATATAGCACATTTTCATACAAACAGTAGCTCAAAGTGCTTTACATATTAAAGAATAAAAAAATGAAAGACATAATTATAAAAAATAAATCAACATTAACATCGAATAAGAGTAAGGTTCAATGGCCAGGGGACAGAAAAACAAAAACTCCAGACGGCTGAAGAAAAAATAAAATCTGTAGGGATTCCAGACCATGATACCGCCCAGTCCCCTCTTTAAATCAGATGGTCACTTTATTTTAACAAGCAATGTAAATAACCTGTTTACTCTTTACCCTATTTTCATTTTCTACACAATACTGTAATAACTGTACAGTTCAGCAGGTTAAAATAACACAGTGAGCTACACAAACACACAAACTATGCATACATACTACATGTGCTGTCATTGGTTCCTCTCTGGATTGGACTGTTGAATCGACACAATGGCTGTACATGCTGGGGTCTCTGGCGTCCCAGTAAAATGTGAGGTGTCACCAATGCTCCCCTGCTCCTTAAGAAGGCCCTGTCTCCTTCTTCCTTGTCCAGAAGACAAAAGTATTTTTTTCTGAGATGTTCAATATGTTGAAAAAATTGCGTGTGGCCAGCATCCAGTTTAATGTTTTGTCTAAATTCTCCACTCCTCTTTTTATAGCATTATAGTCCATTATCATTCTAGCCATGGAATCTCCTATCCCTGTGCAGGTCACATTGTGCACCAAGGATGTGCCATTTGTTTAGACAAACTTTAATGTTTTCACTGGGCTATTCTGTGTGGCCAGCATTTGAGATGAAATCTCTGGCTTATTTTTCCTTATTGTGCTAAGCATTGTTACCTTCCTCTTGAGGAGCTACTGTGTAAAAGTAGAAGTTAATGCATATGGCGTTGTGGCCATGCAGCTTATGTCATGTCCAGGGCAACCCTCATGCCTTAATTTCTCACAGGAGTCCCTCCATCTGACTTACCTTTGTTAATGAAATGACATCCTCTGCTCTTCCATATCTCTATGCTTCCCCTTGAGCATGTTATTCATAACTTTGGACTGGCTTATCATTTTTATGCAGATGACGCTTAGATCTATTTCAGTGTTAAAATTGACACTTCATCACAGCTCTCTCAGCTCACAACTTGCCTCATTGAAATTAAATTAAAATTAAAACCTTAAGAGAGCAAAACCTTTTAAAATTAAATTGTAACATAACTTAACTCCTGCAAAGTGGCACTAAAGTGTAACTTATGAAAACAAGCTCCTCTTCAGCCATTCTGGGTGATGATCTCATCAGACCTTCTTTTGCTGCAAAGAATCTTAGTGTTACTTTGATTCTTCCTTTTCTTATTTCACCCATGTAAACCATATTAAGAAACTTCCACCTGTGTCACATTTGTTATGCTTGCTCATTCCTCTCCTTCTCTAATGCTCAGAATTTTGTCCCTGCTTTTATCACATCCCGCATTGATTATTGTAAGTCACTACTTGCAGGTGCCATTTCTAATCTTATATCACAACTCCAACTTATTCCAAACTCGGCTTCAAGAGTCCTGACAAGGACCAGCAGCAGCGAACACATCACAGCCATCCTGCTGCACCTTCACTGCTCCCTGTGTCTTACAGGATTGAATATCAAATTCTGTTATTAACGTGCCCTCTAAGGTCCTCTCATTCTGTGCCCATCACTAACCCGCACTCTGTGGGTGACAGCAGGGCCTTCGGCTGTTTTGCGCCCAGACTGTGGAATGACCTCCCAAAATGAATGACATCAGCTGACTCCATTCTTTTTTTTTTAAAACTCATTAGTTTAGGAAGACATTAAACAGACCTGACATTCTGCCCCTTCATTCAGTTTACCCCCTCTACCTGTTCAGGTACTCAGGGTTTGAATTTTTATCACAATTTATGTTATTTGTTCAAGATTTTTTTGTCGTATTGTATGTTGTATTTTAGTCTGGATTATTGTCTTTTTTATTCTATTTGAATGTTTTGTATATCCTGTATTTATCTTTATTTAGTGAAGATATTATTTGTAGCCAATGTTATATAGGTCCATTGTAATTATATTGTATATTTTGTTTCATGAATGTAAACGAAAAACTATTTTCAGTGAACATAGATCTTGATGTTTTTAATTTTGTCGACATTTTAAATAGTGCCTACAGACCCAAACACGATGTAAATGTTAATGTTAATGTTAATATTTCACAGAAATGATTCGCATTGTTTAGTTTGATGTATGACACGACATGATGGCAGAAACCCTCTGAACTTCACAATGATGCGTATTATTTGGTTTGATGTACTGTTTTTCCCTTCTTATTTTTATTGCTTAATTGACCCGGTGTTACTTTCCGGGCTTTGTCGAAACCTGCTGAAACCTTCCAAAAGTAATTTTACGAAGTCAGTCCTGAAACGAAGGTGACGCCACTTCCGGGTCTGTAACTGCGGGTCTACAACTGCAATGACAGATGGTGTTGTGGCTCTGCAAGTGGATATTATTGAACAAAGAGGGAAACTCTAGGATTTGAACAAATGTTTGAATCGGGCTGTTGTTGATATTCGTTTTACAAAAACATATAATGAGTATGTGACAGGTGTCTGGTCACACTTGCAGGTAATCTAACTTAGACACCATTAAAATATCCGACTATGCCACCCAGTTTTATTAAGAGACTGGGAACTTTTGAAATTTACAGAACATAGCACACAGGGTTCTTTAAATTGAGCGGTGAGAACACACAATGAAAGACATAACAGTAATTTCAGGAAAAGCAACAGTAACTTCTATTACACAGGACAATAATAAGTACATTAAAAAGATAAATTAACATAAACAAAATCTAACAATATCAGGAACAAAATTCATTTTTTAGAAAGGAAAGCACATAGACCAACTTCTAAAAGTCCATTAAAAACAAGGATTGGAGGATACAACAACAACAACAACATTTATTTATATAGCACATTTTCATACGAAAAATAGCTCAAAGTGCTTTACAACCTTTAGTGGTGCAGAGACCAGTTTGCGTGTTGTGTTACCCCAACAACTAATCTTCCAACTGTCCACCAATGTAGTCTGTTCACCGGACACTCGTTTCCAAACAGAAGTTTTATCAAAATCGTGGAATCCCTGTCAGCGTCTCTTCATCGTTCCTTTTTTTCCAATTTGGGCTCCTTGTGTTGCTGTGACCTAGGCACGCCTCATTTCTCGTCTGCCAGCTTTGTTCGGTCCTTTCATGCGGCTTCCCTCTCTCGCTGGACCCACAACTGACGTTTCCTTGTGGAGCTCTCTCTTACTCCTTGGAAGTAAGTGTTGCCGTCCTTGTGCCTCACGTCGTGCCAGCCACGTACCATCGTCTGCCTGCGAGCCCCTGTGCTCTCTGCAAGTGTCTTGGCAGCATTCTCAGAGAACTATCCCTACCTTTGCCTTCTCCTGCCCAGAAGTTTAAATCTCCTTCAGTCCCTGCCATTATCAGTTCTGGACAATCGGATTGAACAATGGCACATCTAAATTTCCTGGGTTTAACAAATAATGAAAACACAAGTTAAGAAAATGTATTGTTACCAACTATCAATGAGTACACAGCAGATTAGAAACCAATATTCTCAGACATGTTAATTTCCAAGTCAGGTAAATACAAACATTTTCCAAAGAAGGAGCAGTTCTTTTATCCCAATGTTATATTGTTTGTATGTTTAAGCAGATAAAACTTCAAAGCGGTGATTCTTTTGCAAGACAGCAAATACCGATATCCTGTAGACAGCCATCACAATAATCAGTAATAGAATAACCCAGGAAATTTGCCTTTTAACCTCTTGTCCCACTCCAAACAATGGGTGCCTATTGCATGTTCATCTGCTGGGTTTTAAATGTAATATTTACATATTTCTTTTCCTAAGAGAGAAATGGAATGGCCCAGTGTACAAAAATGTCCCCCTCTGACAAGTAAGTAAACAAGGAGGAACTGATTAAGAAGTAGTGAGCTGGATGTTTTGTTTTGTTAATTAATTATAATCATATTGAAGAGAAGAACAAGAGATCTGACAAAGGAGAGAACACTCAGTCCATCAAGCGCATTTGTTTAGCTAATATCTTGTTTTCCAGTATATATCTTTATTTAGCTTTTTATGTGGACATAATTTTGTATCTGCGGTGAGCTGGCACCCTGCCCGAGATTGGTTCCTGCCTTGTGCCCTGTGTTGGCTGGGATTGGCTCCAGCAGACCCCCGTGACCCTGTGTTCGGATTCAGCGGGTTGGAAAATGGATGGATGGATAATTTTGTATTTAATATTGTATATTCTCGTTGCTTTTTCTGAATTCCTGTAAGCGCTCTTTGAACATGGGAAAGGCACTATATAATTAAAATGTACTATTATAATTATGATATTTTTGTAGTTTTTAATATTTACCTCACTTTACAAATGCGTAATGCTCCGCTTTCTTATTATGACTGACTATTAAATGTAAGTTTTGGTTTCTGTTTTTCCTTCTTTTGCAGGTCATATTTTCTTCTGATGATGGTAAGAGAGGGATTTGAACTCACTGCCTGTTTTATCTTGGTTGGTGGGTCTGAAGATATTTATCCTAAAGAGCTACTCTTTGAGCCCTTTTCGCTTTGGAGTTTCAGCACTTTTAACAACTCATCTCTCCGCCCACACGTCAAATAAAAGAGGGAGTCTTTTTGTTTGTCATTCTTCTGGGTCCTCCTCGGCTCGGGGTCCCCCACCGGTCGTCACTTTCGATTGAGGGGCAGACTCGGTCTTGGCTCATGGGGTTGTTTGCTTGTTTTGCTATGCCATCACGGGGTCCCCTTTAGAAGAAGGGTATAGAAATCATTTATACTGTTAATTCTTCGGTGGCTACAGCAAATAAAGAGGCTGTTTTCTATTTTAGTTGCTGCTATGATTTGGGGTCAGATTTAAACCCGACCTCTTCTACGTTGCATGAGTGGTCCAACAGGTTGAGCTACCGAGTCTGACTGGCTAGTACACTGACCAGACGCATTTAATGTTAGCCACAGGTCTGTGGTCCCCTTAAATAAATGGGTTGGTCTCTTATCACTGCTGGAGAGGAAAGCACTCAAACCTTGAACCTTTTCTTTTTACCGGGAGAACTGAATCGGCATGTTTAGCTTGGTGAGCTAATCCTCCCCTTGTACAATATAAGAAATCTTCTATATCATTGACAGAATGGAGGTTGCTACAAATAAACAGACACTTTGCCCTTGATCCCTCCTTTGATGCTTCAGGGTTATGATGATCGTTGTTCTGCTGCTGCTCCTCGGTGGTTGGTCGTCTCGATCACGGGGCCATCTCGTTCTTGGCTGATGGAGTCTCCTGTTTGTTTCGCTATGCCACCACGGGGTCGTTTTTAGAGGAATGGTACAGAAATCATTTATACCGTTAACTCTTCGGTGGCCACAGCAAATAAAGGGGCACCTTTTTATTGTAGTTGCTGCTATGATTTTGGGGTAGACTCGAACTCTTTTGCTTTGCATGAGTGGTCCAACCGATTGAGCTACCGAGTCTGACTGGCTAATATGCCAACCAGACGCATTTAATGTTAGCGACAGATATGTAGACCTCTTAAATAAATAATTTAATATTGTTTCTTTGTATCAGTATACTGCTGCTGGATTATGTGAATTTCCCCTTGGGATTAATAAAGTATCTATCTATCTATCTATCTAAATGGCTGGGGCCCTTGTTACGGCTGGAAAGGACAGCGTTCGAACCCTGCACCTCTGCTTTTTAGTGGAAGAGCTGAATTGGCTCATTTATCTCGGTGAGCTAATCCTCTGGCTGGAAGTAATCAGAAATCTCTTATATTGTTGACAGAATGGAGGGCGCTGCAAATAAATGGACAGTTTACATGTTATGTGAAGTGAATCCTATGGGGTAGAGGCTGGGCTTGAGCTCAGGTCCTTCTTCAGTCTGCCCCTTTAACTGGAGTTGTCATTCTGTTTGAACTGCGTGGCCGGTTCAGGTCGCTCTCCTTTCACTATAAACTATTTTTTATTGCCAACCCCTTCTAATAAAGAGACTACTATCTATATTAATACCCCTCTACTTGGGTTGGCACTCAAACTCGCACAACTCATGCACAGGTGGGTTATATCAGTGGTCTACCCGGTTGAGCTACTGCAAACGAGTCACCACCCTGCCGGTCAGTCATGTGTTATACCAGCGACAGGTCAGCAGACCCCTTACTATGTATACCTGGACTGGCCGGTATTGTAGCGGATGGGATGAATTAGCCCGTTTATCAGAGGGAGTTAATTCTCTGCTGTGAAGTCTTCAATAGTATTGGAAGTTGGAGTGCACAACTTGTAAACTGGCAATTAAGAAATAATTTGAAGTAAATCCTACATGGTGGATATGGGGGCTTGAACCCGGGGCTTCCTTTCTGAAAGGAGAGCTTATTTCCTGAGGTAAACATTTCTCAAATCCTAACATTTTGCTTTTTAAAGGGGTGTGTAAAAGTCACCTTGGATAAAGGGGTCAGTCAAATAATAACTAACAATATGCCCGTTGTGGTGTTGTACTTACAGAATCCCAATTTGATATTCCATCCCTGTGGTTGTATGAGGGCAAATCCCCCCACTAATACGGTGGGACCCTGAGCGAAAAATCAACTGCCTGTGCTGTAACTATGGAGCCAATTGTGTCTTGCCTTGTGTGAAGAGTTCAGTAAATAATTTATTAATAATTTAGCTCTTTAATGATGAAGTCAATAAGAATGAGCTGATTGAAGAACAGTAGCCTGGCGCTTCTGTTTTTAATCCATTGTTCATCTTTGTGTTTCATATATTGATGTTTATTTAGTGTTTAATGTGTATTTTGTTTTGTTTCCCATTTTATGTATTTTTTGTTTACTTTGTAAAGCACTCTGAGCATGGGAAAGGCATTATTTAAATAAAATGTATTATTATTATTACATTTGTGTAATTGTTAGCATTTGCTTCCCTTAAGAAATGCAAAATAGTCAGTTTTCTTTATTATTATTATTATTATTGTTATTAAAAGTAAGCAATTGGTGTCTGTTCTTTCTTCCAATAAAGGACGCAAAGCAGCTTTTCTTTTGATGAAGCTAAGAGGTGAGAGTTGAGCCCACCGCTTCTTCCATCCTGGCTGGTGGTCTGGTGCAGAGCTGCTTCTTGGACCCCCGTTACACTGGAGCTGCAACACTTTTAGAACCAATCTGTCGACGCTGCAAATAAAAGAGAGTGTGCCATCATTCTTCTGGACCCCCTTTGACTCGAGCTCCATTGCAGGTCCTACACCAGTATACCCGAGCTAAACCCGCTTAAAGATTTTGTGCGGCTGACAGTCTGCTGAATTTGGATCTCCTTATACATGATACAGTCTGGGCCAGCCGGCAGGGGGTGTCACTTCACGTGGAGCCCCCAGGACCATCTTCTTTTAACCAGCCCATTCAAGGTTCCGACAAAAGCATTATTGTTGATTTATTTTTTTATGAGATCTTGTATGGGTGGTATCTTTTCTATTTAATGATGACTGTGAGTGTATCACGTGCTGTAAAGTGGGATCCTACATCTTAATGGGGTACTTTCACAGTTTTTTACATTTTTCCTTTTAGGTCCCCCATCCTAACCTGTGATGGTTCTGTTCCCTATGCTTGCTGCAATCGGCACCAGTTCCTCTGGCCAGGATAAAGCAGATGTAGACGTTGGATGGATGGAGGGTCCCTGTTCGTTTCTTATGTTCCCACCTTCTCTCTGTTTCTTTTATCGCAGTACTTTGAACTGGCAAAGATGTTATGGCTGGAGACACCAGCAAGTATGTGGCCAGCCAGACTAATATTTTTTTTTTTAGCTACCATTTGGAAGCAGCGAGTTCACCGCACACATAAACTCTTATTTTCGATTTCTTTTTGATATCTCCCGATGTAGACTGTACTTAATCTATCCATTCTGAAACTTTAAAAGTGTATTTTTTCAGGGAGGTCTTGTTTTGCTTATTTTTTTTTAATACAGTTGAAGTCACTAGAACTGTGCTAATAACAATAACAGTAGAAATAAAGATTACAGTTTTTTACATTGCATTTATACAACCATTCCATGCACATAAAATACTGAACACCTCTTACAGGTATGCCAGGTCAATGAGAGAGACGTACAGTAGGTTTTTACCACAGGCGCATTTTCAAAAAACAAACACAACGAAAAACAGTATTTATGTACTGCGATGTTGTATATCTGCCACAAGAGGGCAACAAGATGGCAATTTTGCCATTTGTTGTTTATCATCACCATTTACCATTACTCTCGTTTATTTCTTAGTTTCTGTCTTTTTTATTTCATATAACGCCTTTCATAGATGACAATATTGTATACTACTCAATGAAAATCTAGTCATTCTTTTTTTTTTTCTTTCATATAGCGTCTTTCATAATGGACACGTTTTTGGCGCTCTTAAAAACTGCAATATTTCATTTATTCATATAGCTCCTCTCGCACTGGGTACTATTATATAGCGCTGTTCCAAAATTCTTTGTTTCTTTTTTTCAGTATGTTACCTGTTAGTGTGGACACTAATGTACGGAACTTACTTACTTAGAAATTGACTTTTTTTTTTTTACCAAAAGCGCATCTTCTAAAAATAATTTTAATGTACTGGAACATTCTACGGGTACCAGAAGAGTGTGACAAGACATCAGCTTTACCTTTTGTTATTTATCATCTCATTTTCATATTGGACACTATTATATACCTCTTAATGGCTGGTAATATTTCTTTTCTTCATGTATCTTTGATACTGGATGCTATTATATAGCACTAAATGAACTTTCTATCATTCTTTTTTACTTTCGTTCTTTTTCATATGGTGCCGTTCAAAGTGGACATTAATGTATAGCATTTGTAGCACACAATGATATGCTGAGTATCTGAGAGATCTTTTTTTACCATAGGTACATCCGTTTACATTATTTATGAACTGCATCTTTGTATTTCAACCACAAGAGAGTGACACTATGTGAACTTTGCCTTCTGTTTGTCTTCACCATTCCCCATTACTCTCATTTCTTTCTTACTTTCTGATTTTTCTTCTTTCATATGGCACCTTTCATACAGGACAGGCTGTGTTGTTGATGAGGCACTTCCCGGTTCAGATGTGCCACTTAAGAGCATTGAATGTTTGCTGCCCACCTCATTTCCTTCTTCGCTCCCACTTTTTGCTGGAGGCTTGGGGGACTTCCCTGATAGGCAAATAATACAAGGGGAAGCAACTGGTCTCAGTTCCTTCCTTCCTCACTGACCGCTTTGCATAGCATTTGTTTTAGGGTCCGGTTAAACCTCTCTATAACACCTTTGCTTTGTGGATGGTATACCAAGTTTTTTAAATGCTTCATCCAGAGTAACTTAGCCATTTCCCTGAAAGTCTTCATGGTAAAAGGCACCCCTTCATCTGTTAGGACTTCTTTAGGGATGATGACTCTCGCAAACACCCCTACCAATTCCTGTGTGATTGCTTTTGTAGCAGCTGTATGCAGAGGGACAGCTTCAGGATATCGGGTAGCATAATCAACAAGGACTAAAATATATTTATGTCCTCTAGCCGAGGGCTCTTGGGGTCCTACTAGGTCAACCCTGATTCACTCAAAGGGAATATGAATAAGGGGAATGGGGACTAGATGGATAGATACTTTATTATTCCCCAAGGGGAAATTCACATACTCCAGCAGCAGCGTACTTAAGAAAACAATATTAATTAAAGAGTGATAAAAATGCAGTGCAAGTTTAAAAATGCAGGGTGGAGAGTGTGAGGCAACTATAACAGTCAATAATCTTGTGTAGTGTTAACGTTTACCCCCACCCCCGGGTGAAATTGAAGAGTCGCATAGTGTGGGGAAGGAATGATGTCCTCAGTCTGTCAGTGGAGCTGCTCCCCTGTCTGGAGATCATACTGTTCAGTGGATGCAGTGGATTCTCCATGATTGACAGGTGCCTGCTCAGCACCCATTGTTCCGCCACAGATGTTAAACTGTCCAGCTCCGTGCCTACAATAGAGCCTGCCTTCACCACCAGTTTGTCCAGGCGTGAGGCGTCCCTCTTCTTCATGCTGCCTCCCCAGCACACCACCGCGTAGAAGAGGGCGCTCGCCACAACCGTCTGATAGAACATCTGCAGCATCTTATTGCAGATGTTGAAGGATGCCAGCCTTCTAAGGAAGTATAGTTGGCTCTGTCATCTCTTGCACAGAGCATCAGTATTGGCAGTCCAGTCCAATTTATCATCCAGCTGCACTCCCAGGTATTTATAGGTCTGTACCCTCTGCGCACAGTCCCCTGCAGTGCTCCTGTGCTGCTGACCACAATGTCAGACCTGCAGTTCCCAAGACGCCCATACCGAAGTCTGTAAGATAGTTCACGATCCATGCCACCAGGTATGAATCTACTCCCATCTCTGTCAGCTTGTCCCTAAGGAGCAGAGGCACTAGAGAAGTCCAGAAACATAATTCTTACTGCACCACTGCCAAATGAGAGAGGGACTGGTGTAGCATGTAGATGATGACATCCTCTGCTCTCACCTTCTCCTGGTATGCGAACTGCAGAGGGTCGAGGGCGTAGCAGACCTGTGGCCTCAGGTGGTGAAGCAGCAGCCAGTCTTCATCACATGTGACATCAGGGTGACAGGCCTGAAGTCATTCAGCTCACCAGAATGTGATACCTTTGGGTTGGGGTGATACAAGATGTTTTCCAAAGCCACGAGTCTCGCCCCTGTTCCAGGCTCAGGTTGAAGATGCGCTGTAGAGGACTCCCCAGACGCAACGCACAGGCCTTCAACAGTCGTAGTGATACTCCATCTGGACCCACTGCTTTGCTGGCACGAAGTCTCCTCAGCTCTCTGCTTACCGGGGCTGCTGTAATTGTCGGTGGGGGGAAACTCTCTCCTATGCTGGTATCAGCAGAAGGATGGGTGGAGGATGCAGTACTCTAGAGTGTGAGAGTGGGTTAGGGTGGTCAAACCTGCTAAAAAAGTTGTTCATCAGGTTTGCTTTCTCCCTTTCTCTCTAGATGGAGGCATCCCGCTTCAAGCTGCAGCCAGTGATGATCTTCACCCCATCCCACACTTACTTCATGCTGTTATTCTGCAACTTTTGCTCCAATTTTCTCTTGTACTGCTCCTTCACCGTCCTAAGCTGGACTCGGAATTACTTCTGCACGTGCTGAGCTCATGCTGATCACTGCCTTTAAAAGCCCTTTTCTTCTGGTTCAAAAGGCCCTTGATGTCACTTGTATTCCATGGTTTGTTGTTAGCATAGCAGCGTACTGTTCTTACTGGAACTACAATGTCCATACAGAAGTTGATGTAGTCAGTAGTGCAGTCAACAACCTCCTCAATGTTCTCACTATGTGACCCCTGCAGGATATCCCAGTCCGTAGTTCCAAAGCAGTCTCTCAGAGCCTGCTCTGCCTCAGGGACCACTTCCTGAATGAGCGCGTGGTTGTAGGTAGCTCCCTCACTCTTGGTTTGTAGTGAGGCTGAAGCAGAACCAGGTTATAATCTGCTTTCCCAAGATCGATGTGCGCACTTTGCTGTTTGATGAATGGCTCAAATACAGCGCTATACATTATGTAGACGATGTGAAGTTGCAAAAAAAAATAGACGGCATAAAAGATGGTATGTGAGACTTTTAAAATGTATCATGTCATTTATATATGTCTTTTTTATTTTTTAATTTTTGCAACTTAACAACAGCAACATAATGTATAGCGTTATATTTGAGCCACTGAGAAAAAAATAAAGGACACGGTGAAAACGTGTATTTTGTGATTAAAGTGGAAATTTCGGCTTTAATCTCGAAATGTCCACTTTAACCTCGTAGTTTACTTTATCATTAAAGCAGACGGTCGTAAACGTCATCCCAGTTTTTAATCGCTACGAGCTTCTTGGACCTGACAGCAGGTAAAGTAAAACAATAAAAAATAGATGCCACAAAAGATGGTATGTGAGACTTTTAAAATGTATCGTGTCATTACGATCGGGAATATGCGACGCTTGAATATAAAAGCACCACGAATGCATCTGTATGTCGGCATTTTGCTTCAGCAGCGAAAAGCAGCAATAGATCGCCAAACAGAACAAATTAAATGTATGATATTCCAACGCTCTGCACATTTAGAATCTTTAGATTTATACTTGATATCACTTTCATGATGAAATGCATTAAAATGTGTGTGTTACATTTTACATATAATTTTGTTTAAATAATGAATACTGTTAATAAATACACACATGGGGGAATAATTACACACATGGGGGTGTCACGGTGGCGGAGCGATAGCACTGCTGTCTCGCAGGGAGTTATGTTGCTGGTATTTCCTGCTTGTATTCCACACTGTTCTCCGGTTTCCTTCCAAAGATATGCAGATTTGGGGATTTGGTGCCGCTAAAATGACGCTAGTGTATGTGTGTGCTTGTATTCACCTTGCGATGAGCTGAGGCCTCGTCAAGGGACTGTTTCTCACTCGTGCCCAATGCTTCCTGGAATGGACACATACATCCCTGGATTTATGGATTTAATCAATAAACATCCTTTTCAGAGATATTGCAGTAAGGTGTTATCAGAATTTAATAGGTGTTTTAGGCAATTCACAACACAGAGAAGCCGAACATGTTCTCACCGCGATAATATCTCACACTGCCACCTGGTGGATTCCTCCAGATTTACGTAAAAGTACGCGCGCAAGTATAAACACTACAATGCTTGCGTAGCAGGAGCGTCCGCTGCAGCATGCGTCGCGTCGCGTGAAGTATAACTCCGGCCTTAGGGGTTCACGGGGAAGACATGCCCCACAGGTGAAGAAGAAAAATAAATCTTTTTGTTTATTTTGCCCGTGCCTCTGGTGTCAGTCTGTGTCGGGTCAGTGCCAACCAAGCGCAAATCTCCAAAGGATTTCATACTAAGACTTGTCTTGCAACGTTCCAGAAGTCACCACATCACAATGAATGGCCACATGACTCCTCAACGCCGTCTGTAAACACATCATGGAGGCAGCTTGTGATGAAATATTCTCATCTGTTACTAGGCCCAAACCTTTCTTAGGAGTGGGTTGTGTAAAACCACTTTTAATGTAAGACAAGTCTTGCCACAGTATCACCAGATTTGAAGGATTTTGGAGGACTGCTACTGTGAGTGTTTTTAGTGAGCCCTCGTATTTGATGAAACCTGTACCACTGTTGCTGTAACATAAAACGGCAAGCAAAAATGGAAATGTTACTGGCAGAATCTATTAAAGCTGTCACCTTATGCACATAGTACCACTCCTGTGCAAGGAAGAGACAGAGGGTTAGCAAGTGCACAATACCCTTTTCCCTTCATCCAGCCACATTCCATGGGCTCGCTGAGTTGAGGGCAGTGGGGTTATGGTGTACTAAATGTCACCGCATTTGAAACAGCACGCAGGTTTGTGTTCTTGTACTTCAGCTTCAACACGGTCTCCATGCTTCAGCAGGCGGGCTCTTCATTCAGAACACGTCCTGTCCTAGTTTGGCGTTTGTGATGTTGTGATGTTCTGTGGTAACGATGGAAGCCTCTGTATTTTTAACAGACTGCCGCTGGACCTGCTGGGCAAGGTAATCGGGAAGGGCATTTATTAGGAGATCACAAGCGATTTGCTCAAGGACTTGTCACAAGTCATTTACGACTGGTCGTAGCCAGTGTCCTGCCTTTCTTCACAAATCAAAGTCCTGTGAGTGTGTTGGCTTTTCTGGGTCATATTGCCATTCATGACAAATCCTTGCCTGCTAGTTCGGGGAAACACCGTATCTTTTTGGGACCTCAGTCTTGAGAGCATCATAATTGGCAACTGTTTCCTCCGAGAGGTCATAGTAAGTCTTCCATGATTCCCCCTTTAGGAACGGTGCTGTTATGTTAGCCCATTCTGCTCACTTCCAGTGATTCCTGTTGGCTGTACGTTCAAATATTAAAAAATAAGATTTAATATTGTCGTTACTCTGCAGGGACAGTGCTCATACCTTGTTGGACAGTGACACGTGCTTGCTTCTCAGACTGTGCATGCTGCATTCATTATTGTCCCACACTTGGAGTTTCAGGGTTAGGAACTTTGAGGCCATATTAACCTGAATTGTGTTGAGGTCCTGCTCCTGGCTCATCTTCTGAGCAAATCCTGCTGAATATGCCAACTGTGTAAATAAAAAGCAGAAGAAACAGAATGAAGTTTGAGGCAGCCAGCCCGTAAACTTGGCAACAAGTAGGTTGAGTGAAAAAAATGTTTTTTACAGACTGGAGTCCAAAACAGAACAGAGTAATAGTATTGAAAATGGTGGTTATAGGAGAACTGGTGGAACTAGAACCGGAAGTAATGTCAGTGAAGGTGGAACTGGAAGTGATGTCCTTAGACTCAGGCAGAATTTCCTTCAGCTGATCTGCAGAGGAAACAGAGGAAGGATAATTGCACACTGCCACACCCTGGCATGTAATTACAACCATCTGAGCCTTTATATATACTCAGCAAAAAAAGAAACATCCTCTGACTTTCAACTGTTTTTACTTTCAGTAAACTTAATGTGTAAATATTTGTATGAACACTAAAAAAATCAACATAAGACATAAACTAAAAATGTTTCACAATGTGTCCCTGAATGAAGGGAGGCTCAAAATCAAAAGTATCAGTCAGTATCTGGTGTGGCCACCAGCTGCTTGAAGTACTGCAGTGCATCTCCTCCTCATGGACTGGACCAGATTTGTCAGTTCTTGCTGTGAGATGTTACCCCACTCTTCCACCAAGGCACCTGCAAGTTCCTGGACATTTCTGGGGGGAATGGCCCTAGCCCTCACCCTGCGATCCAACAGGTCCCAGACGTGCTCAATTCCTTCGACGATAAACACAAATCCGTCCATCACCCCTGGTGAGACAAAACCGTGACTCATCAGTGAAGAGCACTTTTTGCCACTCCTGTCTGGTCCAGCGAAGGTGGGTTTGTGCCCATAGGCGGCGTTGTTGCTGGTGATGTCTGGTAAACAACAGGCCTACAAGCCCTCAGTCCAGCCTCTCTCAGCCTATTTCAGACGGTCTGAGCACTGATGGAGCGATTGTGTGTTCCTGGTGTGACTCGGGCAGTTGTTGTGGCCATCCTGTACCTGTCACGCAGGTGTGATATTCGGATGTGCCGATCCTGTGCAAGTGTTGTTACACGTGGTCTTCCACTGCGAGGATGATCAGCTGTCCTTCCTGTCTCCCTGTAGCGCTGTCTTAGGCGTTTCACAGTGCGGACATGGCAATTTATTGCCCTAGCCACATCAGCAGTCCTCATGCCTCCCTGCAGCATGCCTAATGCACGTTCACGCAGATGAGCAGGGACCCTAGACATCTTTCTTTGGGTGTTTTTCACAGTCGGTAGACAAGTCTCTTTAGTGTCCTGCGTTTTTAGAACTGTGACCTTAAATGCCTACTTTCTGTAAGCTGTTAAGGTCTTAACGACCATTCCACAGGTGCATGTTAATTAATTGAGTATGGTTAATTGAACATGCATGGAAAACATTGTTTAAACCCTTTACAATGAAGATCTGTAAAGTTATTTGGATTTTTAAAACATTATTGTTGAAATACACAGTCCTGAAACAGGGACTTTTCTTTTTTTGCTGAGTATATATAGTTGATTAAAAAAAATAACTAATTAATTGCATAAATGTATGCGATTAATCATGAGTAATCGCATCTAACATTAAAACATGGAATTACAAGTAAAAAAAAAAAGTAAATACATACCAAATAACAAAAGTAATGTAGAATCAACACAAAGACATTAAAAATAAAATGGTTTAAACTGAAACTTCTTGTTCTTTCAGCTGCTCCCATTAAGGGTTGCCACAGCAGATCATCTTTTTTCATGTCTTCCTGTCCTCTGCATCTTGCTCTGTTACACCCATCACCTGCATGTCCTGCCTTACCACATCCATAAACCTTCTCTTAAGCCTTCCTTTTTTTCTCTTGCCTGGCAGCTCTATTTTTAGCATCCTTTTCCCAATATATCCAGCATTTCTCTGTGGTATGGCGGGTCCACAGGCTGAGATCAAAGGCCACCTTTTAAATAAATAATCACTGCACTCGCGGCTTAGAGAGGGGGCATGATAGTGTGGCTGGAGCGGTTCCCAGGTGATTTGTGATGCGGACAGTCCTCGCTTAAGTGGACAGGTGAGGAGTTATCCGCATCAGGAATTGTTGCCGGGAGCTGCTGATTGCCACACCTGATCCATGTCCCTGGATCATATAATAGAAGCATGAGGTGAATGAGAAGAAGAAAGAAAAAAGAACGGGAGGTTAATGGAGAAGAAGGAAGCAGGACGCAGAAAGCTGGTTAGAGAGAAAAAGCGAGCGAGCGAGTGCAGACTCGCACTGTTTGCAAGCAGCTGGGAGAGCAAGCCCGAGAGGGGTGTTTGGCCGGCACCCAATGGTCGCTCCTGCTGAGCACTTGTTTGGAGCAGGAGTGACCGGGATAAGGTTGGCTCACTGCAGTGAAGGCAGCGTGAGTTGGGGACTTGGGAAGTGGAAGCCCCAGTGTGAGCGTCCTGGTCGCTGGGGAGCCCATGGTCAGCTGCATGTAGGGTGAGTCCCCTGGTGCATAGCCTGGATGAGAGAAGCAGGGGAGTCACCTGTAAAAGAAGGCACCAGGCTTTGTTTTAAAAGACTGCTTCCAGCCATTGTTTTAACCTCAGTTTTAAAAGAATTTTTTTTTCTATTGGATTTCAATCTCAACCTTTCACCTATTTTTATTGGATTATTTATTTGAGGATTTTTAAAGCACTGCACTATTTATTTGAACACTGGCTTGATTTTGTTGACTTTTAAAATAAAAGCAGTTTGCACTTTTTGCACCATCCCCTTGCTTCATTGTTGTGCCTCACTGTCCAGCTCATCGGTGACATTATCGACGGTGTTGGGTTAAGAGCTCCCAGAAGCAAGATAGGAGCTTAGAGCAGAACCCACATCGTCACATTCTTCTCAGCACATGTCCAAACCAATGCAATCTTGCCTTCGAGGCACCCTGTCATATGCATTCTCCAGGTCCACAAAAACACAATACAACTCCTTCTGGCCTCCTCTATGCTTCTCCATCAACACCCTCAGAACAAACATTGCGTCTGTGATCCTCTTTTCTGGCACAAAATCATACTGCTGCTCACTTATCATCACCTCCCATCTCAACGTGGCTTACACTACTCTTTCCCATAACATCATGCTGTGACTCATCAGTTTTATCCCCCTGTAGTTACTACAGCCCTACACATCCCCCTTATTCTTAAAAATCGGTACCAGTGCACTTCTTCTTCACTCTTCAGGCATCCTTTCACTTTCCAAGATTTCATTAAACAATCTGGTTAAAAACTCCACTGCCATCTCTCCTAAGCACCTCCATGCTTCCACAGGTATGTCATCTAGACCAACGGCTTTTCCATTCTTCATCCTCTTCATAGCAGTCCTTACTTCTTCCTTGCTAATGCAATGCACTTCTTGATTCTCTATCACCACGTCATCCAACCTCTTCTCTCTCTCATTCTCTTCATTCATCAGCCTCTCAAAGTACTCTTTCCATCTACTCAACACACCCTCCTTGCTTGTGAGTATGTGTCTGTCTTTATCCTTTACCTGCTGCACATTGTCACAGATGGCCGGGATCTTTGTCCGGCCAGGACGCTTCTTCACTGTATGGACCAGGGGAGCAAGCCTGGTCAGAACAGTACCTCCCCCGGGATGCCACATGGCAGCCCCCCTGGGTGGCAGTGGTGATTTGAATAACCGTAGGGCTCCATAGGAGATGGAGTTCCCTACAACCCTGTTGGGATCCGGGGGTGCTGCCAGGGGGTGCTGCAGTTGTTCCTGAGTCTGTGTGGCCGGTTCTTGTACCACACCCGGAGGTGCAGCTGGAAATAGGTCATCAAACACCGGGAGCACCTCCAGGTGGGCTATAAAAGGAGCCACCAGCCACCACTCCTAGAGCCAGAATCGGGAGAAGATGCAAAAAGCTTGCCAGAGAGGAGTGGTGAAGATAGAGGGTGAAGAAAGGAAAGTATTGTGTGCAGTGTTGTGCTATGGACTGTGTTGTGGGCTCGTGCAGTTGGGTAAGACGTTCCACATGAGTGAAAAAGAAAATAAAAGCACTTTATTTTAGTAGTGTGCCTCCAGTGTCTGTCTGTGTCAGGTTAAGCACTGGTATAACACCATCTACAGTCACAACATCTTTCCCAGCTCAGTTCCTCTGTCTAGCCAATCAATACAGGTCCTTTACTCCCTCCGTAGTGTTCAACCTCTCATACAACTCGTCATACTCCTTTTCTTTAACCTTTGCCTCTCTCTTCACCTTACACCTTATCTCCCTGTACTCCTGTCTACTTTCTTCATCTCTCTGATAATCCCAAGTCTTCTTTGCCAACCTCTTCCTCTGTATACTCTACTGTACTTCCTACTCCCTCAACTCAAAGTTGTAGTCATCTTTTTCAACTTCCACCATTTGATCCTTGGCTCTGCTCTCATTCTCTTCCTCTTCTTGATCTCCAACGTCATCCTACAGACCGCCATCCTATGCTGCCTAACTACACTTTCCTCTGCCACCATTTTGCAGTCTTCAAGCTCCTTCAGATTGACCCTCCTGCATAGGATATAATCTACCTGTATGCATCTTTCTCCACTCTTGTATGTCACCCTATGTTCCTCCCATTTGTTAAAATATGTATTAACCAGAGCCATGTTCATCCTTTTCACAAAATCCACTATCATCTGATCTTCTTCATTCTTCTCCTTGACGCCATACCAGCCCATCACCTCCACATCTCCTATGTTTCCTTCACCAACATGTCCATTGAACTCCACTCCAATCACCACTCTCTGTCCCTTGAGTACACTGTCCATCACTTCATCCAACTCACTCCAAAAATCTTCTTTCTCATCCATCGCACAACCAACTTGTGGGGCATATGCATTAACACCATTCATCCACCACCAATCCACTTGGCCTTACTCCCCTTCCATTTAGTATCTTGCACATACAATATATCAGTCTTCCTTCTCTTCATCACATCAACTAACCCTCTCCCCTTACCAGTCATACTGCCAACATTCAAAGTTCCAATCCTCAGTTCCACTCCCTTTACCTTCCTCTACTTCTCTGGCCTACAGAAATATCCCCCCATTCTTCTTCAGCAAACAGTAGCTCAATTTCGGCCAGCACCCTGTTGGCTAACAGTAGTGGTGGTGGCCATAGTTAACCCAGGCCTCGAAAGATCTTTATTGTTGGCAGCATATTAACCTGGCAAACTTTTACACCGGATGGCTTTCCTGATGTAACCCTCCCCGTTTATCCAGGCTTGGGACCAGCATGAAGAAACAAACTGGTTTTTGCATCCCCTGTGGCTGGGTTACAGTAGAGACAATAATAAGATTAATCCATGAACAGAGTTCAAGATGTGACACAAGGAACAATAAAAAAAATGGATGACTTCAAACAAATCAGTGTGATTAAAGATGACAACATAATACAGAATTGTGCTTAAATGGCACAGTCTTATAGTTATGAAGTCTAATTACAAATATATAAAAATGGACACAAATATATCAATCCAATCATCATCTGAATCTGTTTATTCATTATCCATTTCAGCATGAAGTTGTATCTGAGGCTCCAATGTAAGTGTGGCTGTAAAATAAACATGTCTAGCATCAAAATGCTTCTGATATCATCAGCACAGCTTAAAAAGAGGCATTAATTTCAAAGAAGACATGCTGGTCAACACCAGAAAAGGGTTCATTTAGTTTTGGGTTTAATGCCTTTAGAGGAAACAAAACTATTACCTGTTAAACAAGGCCGTGTGTGACGATACCCCAAAGCCACATAACCCTCTTGCTGGTGTAATTTAACAACCAGACAAATCACTTTAGGTTCCCTTCAATGGAGGAATGACTGGCTTCAAAATACAGTTAGACTTGTCATCCCTGGTGTTTCGTAGTAGTGACTTTTAATATCCATAAAAACAAAACAATTGAGACATGGGTTTCAAGTCTCACAATACCTAACTCTAAATATGTCTGGCAAAGATCTGCTTCCATTATTACCTTAAGTTAAACTTAAGCATGTAATTGACAGCAGACACATTGGTCAACACCAGAAAAGGGTTAAGTTACCCATGGGTTTAATCCACTTAGAGCAGGGGTGCCCAATTGCGTCGATTGCGATCGACTGGTAGATCGCAAAGGTAGTGCTGGTAGATCGCGTTGCATTAAAAAAAAAATGTAAACATTAGTCTATCATATATCCTCCCTATGGCATTTGCCACTTGATTGACATACAGGGCGGCCAGTCTGAGATCTCTTTTATTCTAAGACACTGGTCATCCCGCACGCATGATCAAATGCGCAAGCTACTGCAAAACTCCAGCTGTGATCTAGTTAGCCTTCCAATTTATATCGACTAAAGAAGGGATTTAAAAAAAAAATGTGTGGGGAGGGTATGGACTGGATGTGGAATTGGAAGGGGATTTTTTTCTCACAATGTCACAATTGAAGTACATTTGTCTGATCTGTCAATCTGTCATTTCTATTCTAAAGAAGGAAAATGTGGAATGGCACTTTTGAACTGTTCATAAAAACTACAAAACTGATGTCATTCCGAAAAGCGATCTGAGAAAGAGAAAAGAGAGGGAACTAAAATCACAGTTAATCGGACAGCTGTCATTTTTCACTCGGCTGAATTCAAAAGCTCCTTGACCGCATTATTCGGCTCTACTTATTTATGCGAGTCAGCCTTTCCCACATAACGATTATTAAATCCAAATACTGTAGTGACCATAAATGTATTGAATTGTTATTGTGGCATAAAGGTTATTCAGTTATGCAAGGTACGACAACATACATTTTATGTATAAAGTATACTCAGTACACTCAGTATATTCATATATATATATATATATATATATATATATATATATATATATATATAATTTTTAATGTAAGTAGATCATCCTGGTCATTTTAAAAGTAGCTCACAAGCTGAAAAAGTGTGGGCACCCCTGACCTAGAAGAAACACGACCATTAACTGTTAAAGAAGACAGAACGTGATGAGACTAAAAAGCCACACAGCCCTAAATTGCTCTCTCCTGCTGATAAAATGAAACAGCCAGATAAGTTTCTTTAGGTCCCCTTCAAAGGAGGCACGACTGGCTTCAAAATGAAACCAAAGCTGTGTGGAAGAAAACCCCCCCAGGAAGACAGGACAAGTTCAATCAATTAGATTTTTATTCAGTCACAGATGAGTACCTGGATTCTATGTTGCAAGGCAGAAGAGCAAAGTTACATTTTTTTCTATTGGCTTTTTATAATTTCTTCTTCCTCCCCCTTCCCCTTATTTTTAACAAAAAACATAATATCATTTACTTAAGCATTTCATTTTGTTATGCTATTGGGCTATCTGTTCTTATTTTTTTCACTTATACCTTAAAGAAGTAAGATCATCTTTCCTGTGTCAAATAGACGCGTTCCTAAAGAAACTACAAATTTTCCTGGGTCAGCTTACTGCACAGTATGATGACAAACGCCTGTATGAATAACCTGCCATTACAGCAAAAAGGCTTTGTAAGCTATTAACCCTAAGTAGCTTGAAAGGAGTTAATTTTTCTTTCACAGCTGTCATCCCATGTGTTTCGTGTTCACTGCCAGTGTCGCAAAGAAAGCAAAGGTGAGGCACACTTCAACTCTCATAATACCCATCTCTAAAAAATGTTAAGGTACCCTCTGCTTGTGTAATCGCCATAAAAGTTACAATTAAACACTTAAATAAGAGAAGAAATGTTGTTCAACAATAGTAAAAGGTCCACGTAGCTCTGGGTTTAAGCTCTTTAGAGTAAACGCGACAAAACACAAGACAGCAAAGAGAGTGTAAAGCCACACAGCCCAAAATGGTGTGCTCCTCCTGGTACAACGAAACAAACAGACACGAATCTTTAGGTTCACTTGAATGCAGGCACAACTGGCTTCGAAATAAACTGAAATTTGTCATCCTTGCTGTGTCATGGGAATTTCCAGCCTCCGTGAAATAGAAATTGAGACGCATGTTTCAAGTCTCACTGCATTTATCCCTTAAACATGTTAAGGAACACAAAGCTTCCGTAAAGGACTCCACAGTTAAAACAGGGCACGAAATTAAGAGGAGATGGTTCACTTACTTCTGGGTTCAAAATCTTGAGTGAATGCGTCCATTAACTCTTAAAAAGGAAAGTAAGAGAAAAATGGCCAAAGCCACACAACCCTAAATAGTCTTATCCTGCTGGAGAACCGAAACAGCCACAAACCTATCTTTGGGTTCGATTTAAAGCAGGCATGACTGGCTTAAAAAAAAAACAGACTCATCATCCCTGGTGTTATGTGGGCAGTTCTAAACTCAGCGAAAGAGCAATAGACACTCGCGTTTCACTTATTACCACACTTATCCCTTAAACACTTCTAGGAAGGTTCTGCTTCTGTAATCGACTTCACAGTTAAAATTAAGCCTTTAGTTGCGAGGAAAGGAGTTGCTCAACAGCATGAATGGATTTGTTTAGATCTGGGTTCTGGCCCTTTAGAGTAAACGCGGACATTAATGCTTAAAACAGGACAACTTGTGACGGGAGTGCAAAACAAAATAGATCAATATAGTCTCATCCTGCTGGTGAACTGAAACAGTCACAAATCTGTCTTTGGGTTCAATTTAGAGCAGGCAGCACTGGCTACCAAATGAAACCAAACGCGTCATACCGGGTGTTTTGTGAGCCATTCTAGACTCCGCGAAAGAGCAATAGACACTTGCGTTTCACAGCTCACATCACTTATCCCTTAAACACTTCAAGAAGGCTCCGCTTCTGTAATCAAATTCACAGTTAAAACTAAGCCTTTAATTGAAATGAGACATGTTTCTCAACAGCAGGAATGGGTTCGTTTAGCTTTGGGTTCTAGCTCATTAAATGCGGACAGTAATGCTTAAAACAGTGCAGCATGTGATGGAAGTGCAAAACAAAATAGCCCAATATAGTCTCATCCCGCTGGTAAACCGAAACAGCCATAAACCAGTCTTTGGGTTTGATTTATAGCAGGCATGGCTGGCTTCAAAATAAAACCAATTGAGTCATCCCCAGTGTTTTGTGGGCAGTTCTAGACTCCGCGAAATAGCAATCAACACTCGCATTTCACAGCTCACAGCACTTATTCCTTAAACACTTCAATGAAGGCTCCGCTTCTGCAATCAACTTCACAGTTAAAACTAAGCCTTTAATTGAGAGGAGACGTGTTGTTCAATAGCAGGAATGAGTTCATTTAGCTCTGGTCTGCTCTAGTCCACAAAAGAGTTTACCAGAGCTCTTAGAAAAGAGAAAGTCAACAATTTCAGAAATATTTCAATTGCACAATGAGAGCAGCAACAAGCCACGGAATGAATTAACATGTTTAATTAACAACAAGACCTTGCGCCTGATTAAGCAGCTGATTGGAGTGAAATTGGTTGGAGTTTGAGGCCCTGACTTAGTTGGTATTCTGTTGGCTCCCTCACTGCACATTTTATTTCTGTTTGGGTGCCATTCAAGGAAAGAAATTAAGCAATTCAGAAGAATGATGATGAAATTCAGGGGAACTAATCTTAAAGAACAAATAAATTTAAATGAATTCACAAGAAGTTAATTAACAGCACAAACAGGGCACTCATTAAAAAAAGGGTTAGAATGAAGACCTGTATCCACGGTGGTCCTCCAAGACCGGTGTTGGTGACCTGTGGTCTGCATGGTCTGCATTCAGCAGGATTAGTGTGAATGACTTTGACCAATTAACACTCCTATACATGCTGTACTTTTCTGAGCCATTAAATGTGGCTTTACTAAATATTGGAACGTTAACCACTTAGACTTGTTACATTAACAATCTTATAAGTGTTTAGAAAACCGACTCTGTTACATTGGGTGAAATGTGGCTGAGTAGTGACTGTGAAGCAATGTTAAATGAAGTAGTGCCTACAAATTAGTTTTACTCGTTCTGTTTTCTGATATAAAGGCAGTGCTGTAGTGAATGTTTTCTCAAGCCATTTAAACATAGGATGCCTGCTTTCTGTTTTGTGTTCTTAGAGGATCTTGGCTTAGTATTTTAAGGAGTGACATAGTCTCTTGTATTTACTGTTAACATTTCAGAGATCTATAATGCATCTTTCATTGCTCTTTCCTTGAACTGGGTATCCATAAGAACTAATTACGATAGTCTTTACAATTAAAGGACTATTTGAACAAACATAATAAGTTTGATACACAAAACATAAGATTTTTAGAGCAAGTCCTAGTAGAGGAGCTGCACTGGTTAAAATCATAAATGACCTGCAGATTTTGAGGATGGAGACCATGGATCTGTTCTTGTTCTACCTGAGCGCAGCATTTGTCTCCATAGACCACTGTATTCTTCTAAATCATCTTAGTCAAAGGATGGGCCTCTAATCGTAATGCTCCCTTTAGTGCAAATTGTCTCAAAACATTAGGTGAGCTGCCACAGCTATACAGATGACCCACATGTTTACTTCTCTGTTGCACATAACCCTGATGCTCGCTCACTTAATGTCGGTCTGATGTTTCTGATTGGTTCAGTATTTCTTTCCTTAAACTAAATGAAAAAACAGAAATCTTAGTAGCTTTTAAAATGGTAATAATGAGGGTGTTAGAAATAAACTTGATCCCATAGAATGAAAAGTCAAGGCACAAGTGAAATATTTAGGTGTAATGACTTTGACCTAAATTTTAAATTGCTTATTAATCAAATTAACAGGACTGCATTTTTCTATTTAAGGAATATTGCAAAGGTTAGGCCTCTTAGAACCTTGTAAGATACTTAAATTAATTCAAGTTTTTGTTCTTTGTCAGCTAGATTGCAGTAATGCACTCCTAAATAGTCTACTTAATAGACAGAAATTGACAGTTCAGTAAATTCAGAATGCAGCAACATGAATCTTATCCAGAGAAGATGAAAAATCTGAGCACATCTTACCAGTGTTATCATCATTTAATTGGTTATCCATGTCTTTTAGAATTGACTTTAAAATATAATAATATATAAAGCCTTAAGAAATCTCCTTATACTTTGGCGTGCCTGCCCCCCTGCATTCTCACTTGTACCCTTAGATCTTCTAATAGTTGTCAGCTGATTATTCCAAGAGTCAAGTATAAAAAGTGGTGAAGTGACCTTTTATTTTTTACATCAACATTCTGGAACACTTTACAAATATAGAAATGCCAGGATAAGATCATTATTAATTATATATATATATATATATATATATATATATATATATATATATATATATATATATATAAATAAAAAATTCTCACATTTAGGGTGTTTGTACCTACATTTTAGTTCAACCTTTAATAAAGTAGATCTGCATAGAATTAATACTCTTAAATGAATCCGCAGTCTTTATTGATCTTTTCTGTTTTCTTTTCCAGTTCTTCTGTGGTGTTGGTTTGTGCCAATACCACTTGATTCAAGTCCAGTGCAGCCACCTCTAACGACTGAATGAAAGCAGATACCCCAACCTGCCCTGAGCCCCCCCCTGCATTGAATCCTTAAAGACGAAGCCTAAAAACCAATAAGTAACAACTTAAGACGATTTCTGTTAGGCAGAATGACTAGTTTTGAGCTATGTGGTCGTTTGCATAAAAAATACTCCCCCCACCTTAACTTTATTCTTATTCTTAACTTTTTTCTGTCCTCCCTGGCCATCTGAACTTGTCATCGGGCCATATAGAATCTTAAACAATTCTAAATTTAAGGACTCTGTTTCTGTTAAATGTCTATGTAAGTGTGCATTATTAATTTGTTCTTTACTAGAAGTCCACCAGCAAACAATAAAACCAGACAAATATAACTGGCAGTTTAAAGTTTTTTAATGCTTCCACCACCTTTCACCTGGTTTACATAACCAATGGTTAGTAGCAAGCAGTTTACTATTTTTGAGCACAATAGCATTCTGTTATACATTTAGTAATCACACAAGTGGCTGCCACTGATTTGACAAACTCCTTTTTGCTTTTTCTTGACTTTTGAGGAATGTCACACTCTTCTGAGAGACAGTAGGTCATGGATGTAGTCTGCGATGGCTACTGAACTCCGTAAGTGACACACACAGGGTTAGGGTTTTTAGAAATCTGTGAAAATAAGAAAAAGGATTGATTTGGTTGCTTCTGCACTGAGAAAAATATGTGGTTAGTAATTTAACATACCAAGGAAATTGTTTGCTTATGCTGAAGATAAAAACATTTAGAAAGGGGGAACTCAACTTTTTTTGACATATAAGCTTATTACAGCTCTTACCCTGTGATGATACCCCATTGTTAATTTGTGCAATTCTGTCATCTTCTCAGAAGTTTTTTCCAGCTGGGTGGCATGAAAAAGTAGCTGGGTGGGGCAGGATGAGGAAATTTGGTGGTGGGGAAAATTAAATATGCACTATTTTTATTAGTTAATTATTATTAATTATTTTCCAATTCTCAATATGACTTCCTTTTTTAAAGTTTGACACTTGCATCCAATTCAGGATCCTGCAACCCTAACAAAAATTTTAAATAACAATTGTTATGACATAAATCAAGAGGCACAAGTACTGCCACTGTTGGGAAGAAAAGTGAAAACATTAAATAAAAAGTATGGGAAACCTAATGAAGAAATATAAAAAAATATTCTTCAAAGTCAACTAGCGTATGCAGAAGGTGTCTTCAGTTATTTATTCTTCTTTTCTTCCTAGAGGCCCAGTTGTCTGTAGTTTTTCCATAATCAAAGTTCCCAGGATCTGGGCCCTCCAAGCAGATCAGCATGACATTATTTAGCATGCTTTGATTCATATGATTTCTCAGACATGTCTTGATCCATTTAAGGGATGGATCTTTGACTCTAGCATGTCATTTAAAGTACATATTACAAAGTGGTCCAAATCATGTTTCTTCCATCTTAAAAATGTTAGGAAATTAAGGTTCTTACTAAATAAACAGGATTCTGAGAAATTAATTAATGCATTTATTTCTAGTAGGATTGACTACTGCAATGCGGTGTTCACTGAATCCAAAATGCTGCTGCAAGAAGTATTACAAGAACAAGAAAATACGAACACGTAACTCCAGTTCTTAAATCCTTACACTGGTTCCCGGTTAAGTTTAGGGCAGATTTCAAAATCCTCCCTTTAACATATAAAGCACTAAATGGCCGAGGTCCGGCTTACTTGTCTGGACTTATCATGACTTACAAACCAGAGTGCACATTAAGATCTCAAGATGCCAGTCTGCTTAGTATTCCAAGGATTAATAAAATAACAGTGGGAGGTCAAGCATTTAGTTACAGGGCCCCTAAACTGTGGAATGGTCTGCCTGCTACCATAATAGATGCCCCTTCGGTCTCAGCTTTTAAATCCTCGCTGAAGACTAACTACTTCAGTTTAGCATATCCTGACTAGAGCTGCTGAATAACTGTACAGACTGCATCTCTGTTGTTAGTCATTAGCACTGAAACATAAGTAACATAATAGTTATAATCGGATACTAACCCTCACCTATTCTGTTTGTCTTCTTGGTACTCAAATGTGGCACTTGGTGCCACGACACACCTGCCAAGTTGTTTTGCCTGCCTAAGGTAAAGTCATCCCTGATGAAGGATCGCAGGAATCGTGGGAAAGAGGGGTCCTTTCATCGGATTGGCTGGCTCAGCACTATTTTAGCCGTGGAATGGCCAAATGGGGGAGGCAACTTGATGGATGAGGTCTCCAGGATTCTAAACAAATCCAAATCATATTATGTGATATCATCTACTGTTAAATTCTGCTACGTACTTCTAAAATTTTTATTTGTATACTGTATTGAGGATTTGTTCTGTGTATTGTATTGAATTGTATTGTATTGAGCCCCTTCTTTTTGACACCCACTGCAGGCCCTACCTACCTGGAAAGGGGTCTCTCTTTAAACTGCCTTTCCCAAGGTTTCTTCCATTTTTTCCCTGCTGGGGTTTTTTTTGGAGTTTTTCCTTGTCTTCTTAGAGAGTCAAGGCTGGGGCTGTCAAGAGGCAGTGCCTGTTAAAACCCATTGCGACACTTCTTGTGTGATTTTGGGCTGTACAAAAATAAACTGTATTGTATTGTATTGTAAGGGCAGAAAACCCCCTTTCACATTCAGCTGTGCTAACTGGGATCACTACCCCAATATGAGCTAGTTTGGCTAAATTTGGAAACGACTCTTTGAGCTATGATGTCATTGCCATTTTTAGTAAAATCTGTTTTGGACTAAAGTCTTTGTTTGATTGACTTTTGATCATTTTTGATGCAACTGTCTATTCTTGCCTGCTACTTTCATATTTTAAAATTTGAGGGCTACCATTTGTGGAGTAATGATCGAATATAATTTCAGCAGACTCATTTGAAATGTGAGTTTCTGCATTGAAAACTTTTGAAAAGCTGGAAATAATTGGCATGTCCGGGAATCATGCATCTAGGTGCTTGACAACTGTCTCTATGCATTTATCATATATTGCAGTTTTGAATAACATTACATCACTAAGTGTGTAAGCAATGCAGAGATCTGACCATTCTTCTGCCAGACAATGATGAAGACTTTGAAAATATTTCCTAGGAGTGTCTTTCAACTCCATGATGGACAATTTTGTGGCAAGCAAAATTGGCTCATTTTCAGTAAGATTGACATCTTGCCTTTACCAAGACTTAGATAAGTTGGACAACAAAGGTAATAAGTCTGAAAGCATCATCAGAGAGGAAACAAAATACATCTGCTTAATCTTTCAGCTGTGATGTCATTTCGTTCAATGGTCTCTCTTTCCAGCGCAGCTATGACACTCCTCAGCCATCCTAAATAAAGAATTTTGTAAGGAATAGAACAGCTGCCTTAAGATGTCATTCAGTTTTGTTAAATAAAGTACAGCAGCTGCTGCTTGGGCACTTGCAAGGGCCACTCTGTGGTTTACACAGTAGCAGTTGACCAAGAGTGCAGATGTCTTATCTTTAAGCAGCTTTGCCACAACTTTCTGCTTTCCAATCTTAACAGCAGCTCCATCTGACCCTAGTCCAACCAGTTTTCAAAGCCTAGACTGTCCATAGTCTCACTCAGTGTGTTGGTTATAGTCTCCGCTTTGCCATTAATCATATTGCAGGTTGATACAAAACTAATTCTCACTAAACCTCTTTAGTGACCTGGCAAATATATTTAATGTAAATAATTAATTGTTTTACAACTGAGATGTCTGTGGTTTCATCACACAAAATACTGAAATTTTCAGCATGTATATTTTTCAGTATATTAGACTTTATTTCTGATGCTAAGACATCCAGCAGCTCTTGCATTATTCTTTCAGAGGTGTAATGTGCATTTTTACCAACACTGAGATGTTGTAAAAAGGAACAACCCATTTCTTTACAGTGTTCCAACAGCTTTTCAAACAATGCTGTATGTGGCAACTCATTTTTTGCCAACCAATACGTTGATCTTAAAGCTCCTACAAAGGCATCTCTCTGTAAGCTATTTAACAGAGACAGATCTTTTAATTTGACAGATTTCAGTTTGCTCTGGTACACGCTCTCCTAAACGGTCTGCAGAAGACTGAATGTGTATTTTACTTTTTTCATGGTCCAGCAAGCTTTCTTTTCAAATTCTTGTACATGGTACATTTACCTAAGGTAACTCCCTCCTTGGGGGGTTTGTGTTTGAATATTTCATGCACAATGAGCACCACATATCATTTTCTTTGACCATTAGCCAATCGAAATCTTTAAACCATTGTTTGTTTATGCCAGATAAGCGGTGCTTAGATTTATCAATTGGCAGAGTGTGTGCTGAAGAGATTTCCCCTGATGGACCAGCCTCTGCAATGTCTTTGTCTGAAATTGTCACATCAGGAGTTGACGTTGCACCTTCATTACTTTGTGGCGTCTCTTCTGAAATAACTGAGCAGTGTTGTTTTCTGAAAACTTTTTTTACTCATGTTGGTAAAATGTTTGAAAAAAATTAAAAGTACCTATGAATAAGACTTATGAGTGGGAAAGTGGGAGCCTGTTGGATATTCAATGCATACTTGCACTACAGCAGGGCAAGATATGAACAAAAAAAGGAACGTCAGATGGGTCACTTTAACAAAACCCTCAGCAATTCAGTGACGAAACTTTTGCTCAGGACGCAGTGTGCGCTGCAAGGGCTTCTGCACACTTTTTGCAATATAGATGCAGGTCCAAATATGAACAAATATAAGAACGGCATGGGGAGTCACTTTAACAAAACCCTCAGTATGATAAAATATAAAAAACAGCAGAGGGAGTCACTTTAACAGAAACCACAGTGAGTGCTACAAGGATTTTTGTACACAGAACACACCTAATGCTTAAACAACTGTATATTACTGTATATTGGTTTGCAATGTACTGAACAAGAAGAGAGCAGCTGTATGCTTAGCAGCCCCCTCTCGATCCCCGCCGAATCCTCCCCATACTCTTTGCTTGGGAACTCCGCTCTGCCTCGTCCCCGCTTTTAGCGGGATTAGCATTCAGTGATTAGCAACATCCCGCCCCGTACCTCTCCCCTTGCCACTTGCAATCCTGCTTCTAAAATATTTGCCCACCTACCTGCTCATTCCTCGATCTCTATGCCTGTAGATCTGCAGCTGTCATCTCACAATATCATGTGAGATGACAGCCAGGTGCTCACGTAAATTAGCCGAGCGGAGTGCCCGGCTAAAAGATGCTAGGGAGAACACTGATCTGCACTTGCACTCATTTTTCAGTATGTATTTGTGACAACTACAGGATGCTCACATGTAATGAAGAATGTTGGAATATATGGAAAAAGTAGTAGATGATATTATTTCTAACTTAATCTTGTGGGTGTGGGTCCAGGGATATCCAACTCTTTCCAAACTCTCAAAGTGTGGACATTTTCCACACAATAATGGAAGCTGGAAGTTGGGTACAGCCATGCCTCTTTCTGCTTTGGGCCTCTGAAATGATAACTTTTGAATGACTTGACTTGTAAGGTTTGCATGGAGGTTGCTATTTCCTTTCATGGATCACTGACTTGCATTATAAAGTTAAAAAAATAAATGATCACAAGTGGCACCTTGTCTTGGGTTGGCTTCCTTTTTTTTTCAATGTTTCTAAGACTATGTTCTCAACAGAGTGACCCTTAACTGGATTAATCTGATTCAATAAAGGGTTAATTCTATAAGCAGTCAAGGGTTTGAGAAGCAAGCCAGGAGATAAACGCAAGCTAGAAAACTGACAAATCAAAAATAATGAGTGACTATACTGTACCTAAATGTCACACAAATCTTTGGTCAAAATCTAATTTAAAAGGTCAAGAATGACAGGAATGAAAGACAGAAAGCTGAATCCACAGCCTTCACAGTTTTCACGGGTGATCTTTTATCCTGTTGCATCATGATCAAAGGTCATGACCTCCGAGGACACACCCCCAACAACCAGCATGTTAGCCCTAACAATAGTAAACCCAAATGATGGCAGCTGCGAAAATACAAAATGTTGGATGAAATGGTCAAAAAAAAAATTCATAATCAAAACAAAAAGAAATACAAAAAATGTGCACCCTAGAATTAGATTCAACAATCCATAAAAAAAAAAAAAACTGATACAGGGACTCCTTAATAAAAAGTCAGAAACAGAAACAAACTTCTAACAGGTTCATAGGAAACTTGACTTAAAATCTTCCCTTGGTAAAACAACTTAGACAATGCATGCATGGCATACATTCATCTACGTTTAGAGAGATTTGAATATTCAGTAAAATGATCTCCAGTTCTTGATGTTGTTTTTTTGTGTAACGTAAGTATTGAGTAAGTAACGCTTGTTCACTTTGTGTGTAACGGCTTACAGAGCCACACTTAAGCAACATCTTTCCTCTTCCATATATTTCTAGGTAAGTCAAGTGGATTTTTTTTCTTGTTTGCATTTTTAGCTTTTAATTTAACAGTTACAAAGATTAAAGAACTTACCTGGTATGACTTCAAGCAGTAGGTGCACTGCGTTTGATTTGTAAAGATTTGCACAAGGTATTGACGGGATGACCAGTACCCACTTGCACATGAAACTCTACTGTAGTTTTAATAACCTGTACTGGGAATCTGTTTTGTCATCAGGAGTGGATATCGGAGATATAAAAGAGGACAATGTACAAGTTGAAGCAACTTCTCTCAAGGTAAATTTGAAACAGCAAATTAGTTACTAAGTGAAGTGGCACAGGATATTTCTTTATTTTAAGATAGACAATTTTGAAAATTAGATAATGCTGTTTAAATGATGACAACAATAGGTGCTTGGAATTTTATGCAAATGCACCTAAAGAAGATCCACATTTTTGTAGGTGCTGTCTACAAGCTAGTTTAATAACAACAATTTCAAACATTTGCCAATGCTTTTTAATGAACATTGAACGTTCCAAATTTCCTTAAAGAAGAAGAGTAGTAAACTTAGAAGAAATCGATCCGTTGGGTTCAAGCTGTTGAGGACAGACAGACAGACAGACATGATAATGTCAGTAGCTGCTACACATTTTTTGCATATACAGTGTACCTAAATATGATAGCAACACTTAGATTTTCAGATAATATCTTCACAAATCTAGTATAATCCCAAGCCTGTTAATTCCTGTGCTGCTTTGCTTTCTTTAATACTTTTTCTTTATATAAAATTGCTGTTATTTGTATTGTTTATTTATCATTATTTCTGTGAGACCTGGTTTGTTGTTTTTCTATAAGTTCCACCATATTGCTGGTTTGGAATCTCCGATGTCCTCTCACCCACTCCTATAACAGATAGCAGCTGATATGAGAATGGACTTTGAACAATTACATGGAGTGTTATTTTCTGTTTTCTATTTTATCTATACTAATAAAAGGCAAAGCCCTCACTCACTCACTCACTCACTCACTCACTCACTCACTCACTCACTCACTCACTCACTGACTCATCACTAATTCTCCAACTTCCCGTGTGGGTGGAAGGCTGAAATTTGGCAGGTTCATTCCTTACAGCTTCCTTACAAAAGTTGGGCAGGTTTTATATCGAAATTCTACGCGTAATGGTCATAACTGGAAGATGTTTTTCTCTATTTAATGTAATGGAGATGAGCTTCAACGACGTGGGCGCGGAGTTTCGTGTGACATCATCACGCCTCCCACGTAATCACGCAGTACATAGAAAACCAGGAAGACCTCAAAAAGCGCTGAAGAAAACATGCATTATATAATTGAGAAGGCAGCGAAACAATAAGAAGCGAGCGAGTGACATATACAACCATAATCATGAGTTCTGCTACTTCGGAAACAAAGCACGATGTAAACCTACACTTTAAATTAAGTTCATAGACAGGCTGCCGCTGGCGCTTGTAATTTAGTGCCTGCCCATATAAGGCCGTCCGTCAGCGGCAATCCAATAGCAAACTGCCACGGGTAAATATTCACGGGTGAAGGACTGTGCTTATGGAGAGGAAGATGAGATGGTCAGGGTGGTGTTTGACACAAACTCAGTGAAACTGCAAGAGAAAGTTTTAAGTGCCAGGACTAAGGTAACATTAAATACAGCCATGGACATAGCACGAGATGGCACCAGCACAGCTGGGAACCTTCGATGCATGTACACCGAGTGGCTCACGGAACTGACGCAGTGCACAGATAAAAGGCAACAGTTCCAAAGAGCGCTGAACAAAACCGAATTACACAATTGAAAAGGCAGCAAAAATATGAAGCGCCTCATACATACAAGCATATTCATAAATCCAACTACTGCGGAAACAAAGCACACGTTGGAAAAGTCAATGTCCCGCTAAAGGAAGACAGTGTAAAAACCCGTGCATGCAGTGTGTCAGGTCTCAGATAAAGAAGAAGACGAGCTGTTTATTGATGCAGTAAGAAACGAATCGATGAATGAAACCTGTCATCTTTACAACGATTGACAAACACGGAATGTAACTTGAACACAACACATCCTACAAATACGAACCTGATTGAAAGAAATAATGATAATCAAATCCTTGATGACAGCAACACTCAGTAACACTCACAAAACAAATACTGTATATTGACAGTCATGTTACGTTATTTTTAAAATGTTCCCTTTTCTTTTCTAGCTTTTTAACACACTACTTCTCGCTATGATACGCGGGTATATATATATGTATATATATATAACCCGATCTACATACTCGAATAATGGATACTTTATTCGCCATCAATGATTGTTTTGGTAAAGCCATACTCAGTGTATTCATTAGATGAACGGTAAAAAAGTAAGAGCGAGGGGAGGATGACTTATTGAGGCATGCAGGCTGTAGTCGCGTCAACTCTATCTGAATTGCGCGATCACATTTGAAAAATATATCTTTTCAAGTTCTATTTAGTCCATATGTGTCAAACTCAAGGGTCGGGCCACATCCGCCCGGCGTAATTATATCCGCCCGAGATCATTTTATATACTGTATTATTGTTATTAAAGCCCGGTATATGAAGCGCTGGTAACACAATAAACTACAGATCCCATAATGCAGCGCTTCAGCTGCCTTGCCGAACAGTTACCGCGTTAATCAAGTCTACCTTAAGATGCTGCAAGTTATTGCGAAGCTAGCTCACACGATGCTGAAGAGAAAAGTTGATTCTGAAAATAGAGCCTTTAAAAACCGATGGGAGGCTGAGTATATGTTTACTGAACCCGTGTGTCTCATTTGTGGAGCTAATGTGGCTGTAATTACAGAATTTAATCTAAGACGGCACTATAAAACAAAACATCAGGGTAACCTGAAAGACCTGAATGCAATGCAGAAGATACAGAAAGCAGAAGAATTAAATAAGAATCTGACACTTCAGCGGACGTTTTACCGTGCACAATCACAAAGTGATTTCAATTGAGCTGCTTTTATGGGAGACACAACCACTTGCCCCACTTTCCCTGTTACCAAGTAATGTTAAACCAAGTCGTCACTACGGTGTTCCCAAACACGCACTTTGCTGATAAACTGAGCGCGCACTGAGTTTGCACGGCGCTTTGGTGACTTTGAAGAACAAAAAGTCCGTCTACATGCGGCTCGAACCTTGTGCATGTTTGGTAGCACATATCTGTGTGAGAAGCTCTTCTCAGTGATAAAGACTAACAAAACAGCACACAGGAGTCGCCTCACTGATGAGCACCTGCAATCCATCCTGAGAATCTCCACAACACAGAACCTCACACCAAACAGAAACGAACCTGTTGCCAAAAAGATGCCAGGCGTCCAGCTCTAAAATGACATATGAGCAAAGACAACTGAATGATTTGATTTGTTATTGCTGAAAGGAACACATTTTATTTATATTTCCAGGTTTTGTTATGCAGCATGTTCATATTTGAATTTGTATAATTTTGACAGGATATATTTTTATGGAGAGCAAAATCTTTTGGGATATTTAAAATCTAAGTTTATTTTTTATAAAATATAAAATTACATAAGAGTAAAGAAATTTGAATGTTTGTTCTTTTAATGTTTACTTTATTTCTAACTTGTATAATTTAGAGCAAAATATTATAAGTTGTTTAAGGTTTGACTTGATTTATTCAGGAATAATATTCCTGTCTGTTTTTACCATTCCTACCAAAGATATTTCTGTCGACTAAATAAAAATTCCTTCTATTTAAAATTTAAATAGAACTTGAACAAATACGATAGTTCATAATATCCACGCAGACTTGCACGTAAGAGCGGAGTTATCCGTTTTAACAAACAGCGTATTGCACTGATACGAAATAGCTGTGTGTGTATATATGTAGATATGTATGTATATGTATATATATGTTTATATATGTGTGTGTGTATATATGTGTGTGTATGTATGTGTGTATGTATATGTATGTGTATATGTATAGATATGTATATATATATGTTTGTGTGTGTGTGTAAATATATATATATATTTATATTTATATTTATATATATATATATATATATATGACAACAACACTCATCAGTCACAACAGTGACAAAACAATAACATTGACAATCATGTTACGTTATTTTCAAAATGTTTCCTTTTCTTTTTCATTGCTTCTTTAACACACTACTTCTCCGCTGCGAAGCGCGGGTATTTTGCTAGTACTACATATATACAAGTAAGGGCTATATAGTATACTGTATCTGTAGTGATAAAGTACTGTACTAGAAAAAAGAAAAAAAAAACAAAACCAAAGCCTCATTAGCAACTACACTAGCACGAAACATTTTACCCCTGCCCAGAACAATGAGTGAAATGCTGATTGGTAGAGGGTTTGAGAACATACAGTAGGCAGTGCCTAACCAAGACTGGTCCAGAAGCATATGGCTAGAGCATAGGATGGGAGACGCTCTTAAACTGCCATGTCCAAATGGTCCAAATTGTACAGTAAGGAATAGCAAAGTTGATTTAAAATAGTGGTGCACACTATCAGCTTGTGTCTCTAACCTTGTACCAACATCAATCCAGAGACCATGCTAAACCAAAGTGCAACATAAGAATGAAAGAGTGGGTGTTTTGGGTGCTTAAACCACTATCCATCCTGGTTATACTGTTATAAATTGTAATATCTTTGAGTTGAGTTTGCTTTTGGCACATTAAGAAGCACAATGTAGGGAATGTTATTGCAAATTTTGAGCAGATGAACTTTTGAACTTGTTTCTCTATTTGTCTTGAACTGTTTCTAATAAACTATCTGGTATCTATAGAGAAAAGAGAAGGGAGGAAATATTTAAGCACAGACTGAGTTGACCCAAGTTCATGGTGACGGTGACTATAAGTGAAGCTGGGGTCTGTATTCCAACAATAAGCTGGGAAGTGTGACTTAATAGAGAAAGAGTTTAAGGTTTGGAGATACTTGTGTCTACACAGGTGAGGATAGGGTCACCATTGAACGCCTCCATAACCAAAACAGCAGCACACTCAGCAAATTGTGCAAACTTTTTACAACATACAAAAAAGACTTGTGTAAGAGTAGTGATTTAGCATTTTAAAAATCTAAGAATAAGAGTTTTGTTTGGCAATGACTGCAAATTTGTTTTCTGACTACAGGAACTCTAGGAGGAGACCCGACATGAATGTGGAACGTTGGTCCTTGGAAAGTTATGACCACTGATTGGACCAGTTTGAATTTTGCCATGGTCATAGTACAGGATAAACAAGGCAGGGCATGTCTGTTTCCTTGCCTATCTGGCTCCTGGTTTTTTCAATCCCACACTGTTGATATGGTAAATTAGCCAACAGAATGTTCTGAGAATGTTCTAAACCAAAATAAAGGCTATCTGGTGTGAAGACTGATCACGTGGTGGCTTCCTCTTATGGAGACCGGATATGTTCATACTTCAGTTCATGTGGATATATTCATGCCTTCACATATTGTGTATGTCCCGCAACAGTTGAATCTAGTTTTGTCCTTTACCTGAAAAACTGTGCACTGTGATCCAGCTCAGCTAATAATGAAGATGGAGGAATGGTGAGAAGTTTGGTACTGTTCTAACAAAGTGGAATGTGTTATAGCAAAAAAGATATTTCTATATTAAATAGAAAAATAAAACCTCATGTATGTTCAAAAAACGTGGACTCCTACCTAACTGGTCAATTGCATTAGACTCAGGATTCTTAGGAGAAGTTTCTGGACTAGGAGGGTTAAACCTGTTGGGCACAGTTGGTCGTGGGATGAATCTGACCACTCCTTGGTTTCCAATTCTGCAAAAGAAAATAGAACGTGGATGTTGGATAACATATCATGATGAGGTGTTACATACTACTCAGAACTTCACATATCTCCTGTGTACATCTTAGCATTTTTATACATAAAAGTAGAAGGAAAACTATAAAATGAAAAAGTAGGCATTGGAGTAAATGCAGGCAACCACCTTGATTTAAAGGGGAATAAGAATGTTTTGTCTTTAGGGTTACAAATTCCGATAGACTAGGTGCATCTTTTTTGAATATCTAAATTCACATATGGGCATATGCAACAGAAATAAAAGTGATAAATGCATTGAAATATAGGGCCAGTTCTGAAGATCATGTAAAGATCAGAAAATGTAAAGAGTTTAGAATTATCCAGTGCTGATTGGGCTGTGTGGTAACATGACCCCACTTGGTGGGCTCCGAATCCAACCCATCATTTGGTCAACTACTTTATCAGTGACAGAATTTTTTTTACTTATCATAACATATTCATTTCCAGGGATTCACTTCAAGCCATCTTTCCTTGCAGTAGGGACATTGTTCATTTTCCAGTTCAACAAAGTTTTATGAGTTCTGCCCTAGTTTATATTTAACTTCTTTAGCATTGTATTTTCCTCCAGAGTCAAAAATATTGAATTCTTTTTTCAACAATAAAAAATGTTATTGTGTTAACAGAAATATGTACTGTAGATACCAAAATGTCAACATAAAAACAGTAGGAAAGGTATGCCTAATGTCCACTACTGTATTGATGCAACTTTATTTCATGCCATTCACATGATACATTTTGAAACTGTCACCAAAGCATAGCCTGATGTTGCACTCGGGACATTAGAATCACTTTTCTTACAATATTTTCTCTGTTGCTTGTACAAGTTAAATTTCAGTGGCAGATTCACACAATTGATGCACCCCTTGTGTTATTGTAGTCTACTGCAGTGCAAGGATTAGTGACTTCCGCATTTTCCGTCTCATGAACACTAACAGTTGCTGCATTGTGAACAGTGCTTAGAAGGCTAACATCTTTCTTGTTGTTCTACCTCAGTGTAATCATTTGGCCTTTTTGCCATGAAGATGCTGCACGTGACTGAAGTCACCAGGCATATCATGATATGGTCAGATGGTACCATAGGCGTCAGTTTCTCTGTCCATGTCAATGTCTGATGACCAATTAACTTTGCCCTCACTATTGTTAGATTTAACTAATGGTTCGGTTTCAGTTTGTTGTAAAACTGACTTTACAGCCTCTTGTTTACACACCATTGTGTTTTGGTCAATATTCTGCCCCACACATGAAGACTGATGAGTTACCTTAGAGTGGCAAAATGCATAGAAATATTTATGGTTTTTGAAGCATAATGTTATTTCATTCATAAGATGAAAGCATAATACTGACCTGAGCGTCATTCTGGCATAAAAATGTAAAGTGAATCATTAAATAACACCCTGAATCTGACTTGTGGTTAACTAAAATTACTTAGAATTCTGAGCCCAAGTCACGCTTGGGTTTAATCCCAAGTAAGTTAAATTGCTTCTTTTTGCCTTATTTGCTTTTCATTATTGTTCATTGTTTTCAATTACTTTTTGTAATATCGTTCTTTTAATTTATTATTTGTCTATTTATGTATTATCTTTTAATTTTATTATATTATTATTATAGATTATTATTTATTTATTATATTATAGATTATATAGTATCTGTGTGTGTTCTATGGTCTCTTATGGTCCTTGCATTTTGAGAGTGGATTCTCAAGGGGTGGGGCCACCCATCCATCACTGTTAGGGACCACCTTCAGCCCTATAAAGGCGGGCTGGGAATTGAGGTCTAGGGTGGTTCATTTTGAATGCGCTCAGGTAGATTTTGGTGAGTATCGCTCTCTCTTTACTTTTGATTCCTAGCTGTCAACTATTTTTTGCTTGTGTTACATGGATTTTCTTGTGGATTTCACGTTGAAACTTATTTCTTTGGATTGCCTGTTAAGCAAATTCTTTTTTGCTAATTTATTTGCTCCTGTGAAGTACTTTGTTGTATTTCTCCTATTTCTCCAATAAGCCCTTCTTTTATAAAGTGTATTCATTGCCTTGCTCTGTACAAGCCAGAGGTTGATGTTGATCCCCTCGTTTGTGGGGAATTTTAAATGTTTTAAGGGAAATTTTATAGTATATTTTTTAACTTTGATTTTGAAGCTCATTTTGGCCTAGTGGAAGCTAGGCTGCAATCTGCTGTACCTCCTCCGGGCAAAATAAGGAGATTCATACCTGCCTCCCTGGCTATTTTAAAGGGCTTAACACCACTTTGGCCACTTTGTGAAATAAATCATATCACAAAACGCCTGTAAGAACATTACAATGAGTACTTGCTTTCTTAGTTGATTCAGTCTTTGATTCATCAGAATGGTAAAGAAGAATGATGAGTCTACCACTTCATATAGACAGATGTTTAGTTTAATAAATTATATTGTAAATGTTATACTTATCATTAAAGTTTCATGAACTCAATGTAATTAATCCATGAAATTCTGATTAACTACTGGTTGTATGTCTCGCTCCTTTTCTCCTCAGCAATAATATAAAAGCAAATTTGCAACTATTTGAGTTATGCCCACACTTTGAGGTCTATTAAAACAATAAACAATAGGGGAGAGTGGCAAAGTGGTGCTATGGTTAGTGCTTCCACCTGATAACTGGTGTGACTACTGTCTGACACATTCTCCCTAATTTCATATAGGAGTTTGTCCAGGCAGTCCACGTTCCTTTCATTAACCGCTGGCTCTAAATTATCTTAAAACACTGCAGTATGAAAGAGTCTGTCCATTGATAGATGTTTTAGCCTTGCAGCATCTATGGTGAGATGAAGTAAAAGAATTATTACATCATGTTACCTGCTCTCTTCTCCTTCCAAGAGTTTTGTGTAGGTGGCAATCTCAATATCTAGTGCCAGCTTAAGGTTCATAAGATCTTGATAGTCTTTCACTTGCTGTGCCATGTCTTGTTTAGCTCTCTTAAGGGCTTCCTCCAACTCAGTGATTTGAATTTTGGCATCATTCACCATAGCTTGTCCACGCTCCTCAACTTCAGCAAAAGAATTTTCCAGGTTAGTTCTCTAATGGAATTAAAAAACAATGGAGTTAGTGAAGGGTTATGTCAGCAAACATCTACATAAGGAAAAATAGGTAAAGGTTACATCCTTAGTTATCAGAGAAAGAATATTATTGGCAGTAGAAGCTTCATCAGGTGGTGGCAGGGTACACAGCTGAAATGTGGTGTCTTGTCTCTAACTTTCTTTGATAATTATTTTTTGTAGTGAGAAATGATCCTGACATAATGTTTTCCTCTTAAAAACTAAAATACTATATGTGTGAGGAATGTGGTTAGTAAAAAATTGCATACTTACTGTATTTTGTTTGTAAACCTATCATCATGCAAGACATATTCAACAGATGCCAAAGTGAAAACTGCATGGAAACATAAAGCCAGCTGCGAAGAACCCCAGCAACATTTTGGAAAAACTTTAACTTGGTAATGTGACCACACTAGTTGAACTCTGAATGAAGCCCAACTTCCGGTCAACCAAGTTTACAATGGCAGAATATTCCTTATCTTTGCATTTAAGAGTAAAGCCAGGAAGCACTTCTTATGCAAAGAGTTGTGGGTCTCTGGCACAAACTACTGAGACATGTAGTTTAAGCAGAAACCTTGACCACTTTTACGAAGAATCTGGATCAGACAGTTTAGCTATTAGCTAAACAAATAGACCTGATGGACTAAACGGTTTCCTTTTGTTTGTCAAATTTCTTATGTTCTTATGGGTTACCATTCCATTATAGGGCACAATTACACCTTGTAGAGGCATCAGTCAACATGATAGCAAATAACAAACTACCAAGGCATGTAGTTGAAGCAGTAACCTTGACAACCTTTAACTCTGAGAGCTGAATATTTTTTTCCAAAAAACACAGTTTTCTGAAAAACACACACAGGAATAGTTTCACACAGAAATCCGCATAAAATAGTTCTTGCAGCATGGTGTGGCCACCAGGCTGTCTGCATGGTAACAGTCGCAATCGCAGTGCATCGCAATCTGGTTTGTACCTGTTGTCATTGTATGTGGTGCTCCTCCCAGGCGAACATTGCCGTAGGCAAGTCAGCTAAAAGAACCTGTTCACTACCAGATGGGGATCAATCACTTGGGTACCAATCACCTGGTGCAAATACCTCACATTTGTTTTCTTTTACTTGTATCAAAATTAGAGTCCAACAAGTCAGAGACCAATTCAGCGATAATATGCAAAACATCGTCCACGGAGTAGTTTTCTTTACTCATTTACTTCGATCTCTCACCAGATGTCGATACCATTTTTGCCATTGTTTGCTACTCACTACCCATGAGAGTGCAAATCAATGAAGCTAACTTTCCTTCTAGCAAACAGAGTCCAACTAAACCATAACAGTGGAGTTTGTCACTGTTTACAGTTCTTTACCCTCCTTTTGACAAAAGTCGACATCCACCCTGAAAGAGTTAAGAAGAATCTGGAGGAGATACTGAGACTAGTTAGCTATTAGCTAAACAAACAGGCTTGATGGCCAAAATTGTCTCCTCTTGTTTAGCCAATTTCTTATGTTAATCTCACTGTATCCCTTTCCATTCATAAGCCTCAACTACTGCAACATGTGATGTAAAAGATGATTCTATAAAGTAAGACACAGTATAAGAAGCTGGACCACCAAGGCAGATCTGGTCCAGTGTTGGTTGCAGTCACTTCTCATGGAAGAATGAATTACTGAACTACTGGACCAAGATCATAGCATGTGGTATGCTAAACATATTGGAAGTTTTTGGTCTGTATTTATTAAAACTAATATCAATATGTAATAAGGACTGGGTTCAACCAATGAATGAATGAATTGATGAATGAATAGAATCGTAAATAGCATGTTTAAACTTTTTTGCACACTTTTTCCAGTATCAAGATTCGTAACTGGCATGTTTAAGGTCTATTGAACACTTTGTCCGGCTCTAGACAGGACAAAATAGCCCACTCCTGGGGCCTCATGCATAAACGGTGCGTACACACAGAAATGTTGCGTAACAACATTTCCACGTTCAAATCGCAATGTATAAAACCTACACTTGGTGTAAAGCCACGCACTATTCCACGGTACCTCATACCCTTTTGTATGCAAGTTTTCCGCTCGGTTTTGCAGACTGGCGGCACCCAGCATCAAAGCAGTGCTACTGTTCCTGTGTGGTTACCCTTTCTTTCTTAGAACCACATTTCTGACGCGGCTTTATAAATACACTGAAACTAACCACATATTGTTTATTAGTGTAATGCATCTGATTGTAAATTACCTGTAACAATATAATGGCCCAGGGAATAGCCATAGTATTCCAAATACCATAACTGCTTTAGCATTGTTACTCTCATTGCACCATCTTATTCTTCTTTTTCTTCTGTCAGCTCCTCCCTTTAAGGGTTGCCACAGCAGATCATCTTTTTCCATATTACTCTCACTGCACCACTCGTAGTATTTATATCACTATATCTGAGTGGGGAATCATAGCAGCAGCTGATCGGAAAGAGAATTATCGGTATACAGCATCAAGCACACGCTGCCGAAGCCACGGCAAAACGTTTCAAAGCTTTTCCTGTACGGACCTCGCGGTTCATAAACAGTTTCATCCCAAGAACTATAAACGTACTCAATCAATTGCTCCTTGTAGAACTGTTTGTACTTATAAGTACAATTACCCCACTGTAAACCTGCACTACAGTTATAATATTACACAACCTGCGCCACTTTATAAAGCACGTATTTACATATGAGGACGATTTCATTTTTAAGATGAAATGTAGCAAAATATGTTGATTATATTATACAGATAACACTGTAACTTCATTTACATAATCTGTATTGTTAATAATTAAACATGTGAGGACACGGTGCCGCAGAGCTAGCAAGTTCAGGTATTGTTCCTGCCTCGCGCTGTATATTTGCTGAGGCTGGCGCAACACTGGAAGGACAGAGGGATAGAATAATTAAACACGTACTATGAAGATATTTCAATATTCCTTAAAGGTTTTGAATAATCGTTGTTGTAAGCTTATAGATGGCTTAATGTCTATTACAGAGCTGATTGTGTGGTGATTGGGTATTTGGGGAAAGAAAAGTAAGGACAGGAATTAGAGGGTAGTACGTTTGAAAGAGACAGTACTGCTACAATAAATTATTTCATTGAAGATTGCGCATGCCGCAGCTGCATCTTGTGTGAGACAATCACTGCGCCATTGTGTTCCCATGTTTAATAACATGCTTCCATTCCAATTATCATGAAAATGATATCACGTATACTTTTCAGTATTTTAATTATTCAGACAGCTGTAATATCACGAATGTAATGGATTCTGTGTCCTGTCGGAGAAACAAAAAGAACGGAAGCACGTAGTGATTCACACACATAGAGCACATAGAAGATCAAATACAAAACAAAGCCTTTAATGTGCTACTTTAGTTACGATGGGATTTGAGAAACTAGTAAATTAAATGAATTTAAGATGACGTTTATGATGTTCTACTTTAATGACAAAATAAACTACATGATTAAAGTGGAAATTTCGAGATTAAAGTTGACAGTTCATGCTTTTTTCCCCACTGTGTGCCTATTTTTTTTTGTCTGTACCCTAATAAGCTCAGACGGTGAGCTACAACTCGCCTTTTCATAGCAACTTTGATATGTGACTTCTTTTTTATTTTGGCACTGTATGACTTTGTAAACTTGAGCTTTCGAGTTTCTCTGGCACGCTGTGAAACTCAATCAACTTCCTTTTGTTGATTATTCCACTGTTTAAATCAACAAATAGTACGTTTTTTTTGCCTCCACTTAGTATTCGCTGAAATTCTTATATTTTCCCCCATGCTTTTCCCATTGTCTTTTCACAGAACGCTGAACTTAAGGTCTATTTATATTGATTTGCATATTCAAAGAGGTGTAATTCTGGGAGGAGTTTGGGCGGTACAGTGCACAAGCATTACTTTTCACACTGACCGGGATTTATGGAGCGGAAGAACGTGGAAGTTGGAGTGCGCACAGATTCCTGCATCTGGATTTTTCTGTGCGTAAGCACATTTCTGCTTTTGTGTTTACGTCATGTTATACTAGTGCAAATTCTACGCACGGCGTTATGCATGAGGCCCCTGATGACAGACTTCTGAGCAAACAAGTCCAAATATTCATGAACCCATTGTCTCTTTTAGTTCAAAAACCCACATATTGCAGTTCAGGGTCATAGGAGCTGGAGCCTATTCCAGAAGCACAGGATGAAAGACAAGAAACTGCCTTGCACAGGACACCAGTTCCATCTCAGCATCCACCCACACAGTATCAACTAAGAGTTGTCAATTAAACCTAACATGCATGCCACTGGAAATACTGTATATGATGAAAAACATGCAGATGTGAAGAGAACATGAAAAATCTCCTTGCACAATGTTTGACATTGGATTTAAACTCAGAGGCAACACTTTACCACCCTATGCATTTTTGAAACACACTATTTCTAATATTTTACTAGGTTACACTCATATTGCAACAAGCTTATTCAGTAGATGGTTCAGATCTAAAACTTAGATATATAACCTTGAATATCTTGAGTTGGATGCTTTGTCATTGCTTTAAAATGAAAAACATCTGTGTATACTAAGTTAAAATTCCTCGAAACTCAAATTTGTCTGCCGATATTTTTTATATAAAAATCTGAGCTGCTTAGACCCTTCACAAGGAGAGACATGATTCATTGCCTCTTATTCTTTAATGTCAATGAAATAGTGCCCAATTGACTTTTTAGGACCTACCTGATTCCTTAGGGCTTCAGCATCAGAGCTCAGTCTTTGTATCAGACGAGTAATGTCTGCAATCTCTTTTTTGGTCTCCCTCAGCTCCTTGTCATATTGGTTTGCTTGCTGCTTCATGTCATCAAACTATGAGAAGAAAACCCAACAACACATGAAAAAAGAATTATTAGAAAGTGGTTTATCATTTTGAGAGTAAATTCTAAACTCTTTTGAGCATCATATCATATTTTAAAGCACATGTGGTGTCATGTATCGTAGTTGAATCTATAAGACCTTTTAATAAATTTAGACCACGCACTGGAGGAGTTATGCACTTAATGGCGAGGTTAATTTTATTTCTGGGTACCCCTGTAAATCTAGTGAATGATTTTAAATTGAGTTGTTTTGTTGACTTAGATAATTCACATGAAGATGCTCTCCTATGTGAAATCATTTGTGGTGTAACTGGATGCACGTAGAGTAAATATTGAAAGCAGTCTAAATATCATTGGTATGATTTGATCTCAGATATCTGAGTTTTGCATGCCCATTTTAAATGTTACTAAGTGTGGATAAGTTTTAATACTCAATGAACAACCAAATCCTTTGTAAAACAGCATGTTTATCAAAAAGGAGGTGACATTTTATTGATTTGGTTATTCTGGTTTCTCTTAAACTGGAGCACTTTGGATAGAGAAATACAGCAAAAATTAACACAGTTGACTATTTACTTTGAAATTGATTGATTTGCTCAAATATCACTGGAAAAACAACTGAAAATAACAAATTAAAGAAGAAAATAAAAAATGAAAGATAAATCACTCAAAATGTCATAACCGTTATGGCGATCAGGATACTGACACCTTACTCTCTTTTAATTATAAAAAGTCCTAATCAGCATACAGTAGTTTGACAAGCATGTGGTTTTAGTCTTGCTGCGGATTCACATCAAATGGTAGGTGCATTGTGAAGAATTGCAGGTTGCTTTAATTATATTCGTAGGCAAAGCAATTCATCCATTTTATCCATCACTGATTTTACCCAAATATTATTATTTTTTTTCCTCCTGCATACAAAATTTTCCCAGCACTGCTATGATTTGGATTCAATTAAAATTTTTGGAGAGCTTCCCTGTGGTAATTACGTGGATTTTCTCATGTCCATATTAGGTTTCGGGACATGTACAGTAGAGTCTAATTTTCTTAACAGTTTTCTATTTAGAATTTAAGTTAGTTGAATTATTTTTGTATCTTTGTTGACAGCATTTTATTTATTGTGGGTGCTGCCATTTTCTGGAATGGTCATTGCTTAGGAAATGATCCAGAAGAATACTGTTTGGCCTTTTATACCATTGCATACTCTTCTGAGATCGTCCAAGTTTACACACAAAAACACAAAGAGTTAGTCTGCGCATATTTATTTGAGTGTTCCTGACAAACAAATCTAGTGTTTCCCTAGTTAGAATAAAAGTTTTGGTTTTGATTTATTTTCTTTTGACAATCATTTGAGTCGTTGGCTGTCTTCTGCTTAATGTCTTATCATCTTTTCCAAAATAATTTCCTGCTTCTGTCCGAACAAGTGTTGGTTTGGATAATTTTCACATGTACAGTTATCACTGTCACAAATATAACTCAACTAAAGTTTTTACCACCATTTTAATCCTTAACTGTAATGTCAGTACACTTGTATTTTATGTAGTTACTACAGGCTTATTCATTGTTTATGGAGAAATATTTCAGACTATTTTAAAATAAATACATATATGGTGCAATGTGGCAGTAAATAAATAATAATAAAATTAAATGTGAGTAGAAATGATTAAATGTGTCAGAAAATATATATGTATGAATAAGCTATGACTGAGTAAACTGTGACCTGACATTTGCGCGATAGACATATGAGCGCAGACAAAATAGCACCAATTAAAACGCTGCGTCAAAATCGCGCTGACAAAATCGCGAAAGTTTAATTAAATATGAATTACTAGTTTAAAGCATATATAATAATGTTTATTTTAGAATTCAATATTATGACGGCATGCAGATAGTCCTTAAGATCACGCCCTGCATATGTAGGAAGAATTGCAGCAAGACGTCTTGATAGTTGAGCGTATTTAGACTTGGCTGCCTGACTGCTGGTAATTCCGCTTTGTATACGATGCATTATGCCAACCCTCGACTGAGTTATTTGTTCGCGGCATGCCATCAGCAGTTATAACAGCTATAAGCTAGCACATAATGTGTACATAATGCGCACGTACGCGTCCCACTCTCTTGGCCTCTCTCGCGATTCTGTCGTGGTGATTTTGTCGGCGCACATTTGTCGGAAATCAGTTAGCGGGTTTGTTGGCGCTCATTTGTCTGTCGCGGTTTTGCCGGGGCGCATATGTCTATCGCGCTTTTGTCGGTGAACCAAGTAAACAGACTGAGAACGTCAAAAGAAAGTTTGGGGTACCAACCAGGCAGCCCCGTTTAATGTGAGGAAAGAAAAACTTAAAGACTCATGCAATTGGCACTTCAGCAGGAGCTCTGTCTCCACCAAGTTCCTGGTCTACTAAATGCCTCCTTATGGGAACCACCTGATATTTTGACATCACAGGTGGAAGGGGTGGAGCCTTCACAAGGCCTGTTGGGTGGAGCTAGTCACTATCCTCAGACACCTTGCTGAAACTGTAATGGAAACAGAAGAAGTGGTAAACACCATGGTACTTACCGTTTCAACGCCTGGAAGGTGATCCCCTGCTGCACATGTATATATGAAGTTATTTTTGTTTATTTTTTTTTTAATTATTTAATTGTTTATTTATTTCAATGACACACCGTACAACATGAAATAAGCCCTAAAATTTCAGCTTTCATATATCAAAGTTGAGAGGGTGGGCTGTACTCACAACTCTGAGAATGATCCGAACAATAGTCAGAGGCTCAGGATAAAGCGGTTTTACAAAATGGATAAATGGGATGAATTGATATTCGATATGTTATGTAACACTAGCTGATCTTATTTTGACTGCTCAGCAGCCTAAAAGATGTGCTATCATTAAAATACATACATGGTTAAATAATTAGATTAAAAATTCATGAAGCAATTATTTATTTATTGTCACATTGCCCAATATATATTTAACCCATGGTAAACATTTAACTAAAGAAAGAGAGAAAGAGACAGGTATATTGTAAGGTAATAGTAATTTCTAGTTTTATTCGTGCTCTCATTGCAATAAAATATGAGTAGAATTAAAAAGGTGCACAAAAGAAATAACTGTCTTACGGGAGTGGAAACAAGTAAAGTCTCCATCCAGCCTGACAGGGTTTAAGAGGATGTGCAGAGAAGAATGACAGAAAATCCCAAAATTCAGCTGTATAAAGCTTGTCTTGCCATAATCAAGACTCCAGGCTGGAGTTGCTGCCAAAGGGGTTTCAATTAAGTACTGAGTAAAGTACTGCCAAATTCCGCCAAAATTCCTCAAATCCGTTTTTGCTTTCATATTCTGGTGTACTGTGTTATTTAATAAGAGGAACAAAAAATCAATTTAAATGATTTTAGCATAAGGCTGTAACACAGCAAAATGTGTAAAAAGTTTGAATACCTTCTAAATCCACTGATTATTAGAATAATAAATGGAATGAATGGATGGATTTTGGATTTTTTGCTTCAGAAAGTTAACATAATGTGTATTAATAGCTTTTAAAGGCAAAAATCAGCCCTAGATGGGACAGTAGTCCAACAGAGGACTTACTTACCCACCAACTCATACTCGCTCGTATGAGACGTTATTTAGAGAAGATGTTGGACATCTCCTGAAAACTCATACAACCCCCCCACCTCCTAACCCCCAAGAAGGCATAAGAAAGCTGATCAAGACTCCATTTAATTACTATGCCAGGATTTGGGCTCTGGAGGTGTGACACTATTTTAATTTATTAGGAGTTGCGTATTAAATTACCTCAACATAACTGAATTTAAACAATAGGAAGTTCCTCAGATCCTATATGTAGGACAAGGCCTGCTATTCAAAATAAATATGTGCGAATAATAGAGTTTGCGATCTGAATATAATATCAATGTATTTATGTCAGTGATTTCTTGGAATAAAAAAGTCAGAATGTATTTGTTAAGTATGATCTTAACTGAAATTGAATATTGTCAGCCCTTACCTTCACTTTATTCCATTGCTCAGCCTCTTCACGACTACGGGAGGCAATCCTCTCATACTGAGCCTTAACCTGCTGAATGATATGGTCCATATCAAGGCCCCTGCTGTTGTCCATTTCCACAGTGACTGGAATGTTATTCATATGGGACTGCATCTCTTGAATTTCCTTAGGAGGAAATAATGGAATAGTATAATAGATAGATAGATAGATAGATAGATAGATAGATAGATAGATAGATAGATAGATAGATAGATAGATAGATAGAATAAACACATAAAACAGCATTTCATCAAGTTATTAACATTGAATCAGTTTTAAATTAGGAAGGCTATTTGAAAGGCAATTTTTAAAGAAGTTTCACAAAAATGTTCCACAAACCATTCAAATGGCTATATTAACATTGCATCTGGAAAGTTACCCAGCTTTATGGTTAAGTTAATTGTATTGCTTAGGTTTCAGGTACATTGACATTGACATTGATATTTGTTCCAGGTTTGGAATGTCAATTGTTAAGTCATCTTGATAGAACTCTTCTGCATTCGTAAACAGCTGTCAATATTTTCATTAGGTCATTGACAACCAACATGTTTGATTGCACATCACTCTCTTTTAGGTTGCATGATCAATGATTAGATTAAGTTCAGTTGAAACACAGCTAAACAAAGTTATGGCTCCTAATGCAAACAGCTTAGTTGGTAGTTTGTCAGAAATCAACTCATCAAGTGTAAAACCACATTTTTGCATGTATAAGAGGAGAGAAAATACTAATCTAGCCATGATGCAGACTTTGCATTGAGACAGCTGATAGAGAAGCATCGAGAAAAACAGAAAGGTTTGCATATGGTGTTTGTTGATTTGGAGAAGGCTTATGATGGAGTGCCACATCAGGAGGTCTAGAGATGCATGAGAGAGAAAGGAGTGCCAGAGAAGTATGTGAAGATTGTCCAGGATATGTATGATGGAGTGAGATCTCTAGTTAAAAGTAGTGTTGGGGTAAAAGTCAAGATCTCAGTTAAAGTGGGACTGAACCAGGGGTCTTCTTTAAGTCCTCATCTTTTTGATCTGGTTATGGATTTGTTGAGTCGTGGGATAAAAGACCAATCCCTCTAGTGAATGCTTTCTGCTGATGACATTGTGTGGTGTAATGCCAGAAAAAAGGACATGCACTTTTAAAAATAAAGGTGTCAGGGTGGTCCTTTAGAGCAGTGTCATAGAGGAACCATTTTAAGCTCCCAAAAGATACATCCACACAAAGGTTCCAAAAGGAACCTTTATTTATGTAGATCTGCAACAGGCTTGATATAGGAAATAACCATGAATTGAAGGTAGCAGATTTGTAAAACACCACTGGGTCATGATTTTAAAAGGGCCCTCACTGCATACAAAAACACAGACTAAGTCCATGTTTTCCAAATCTGTTGGTGTACTGCCAGGTAGCATACCATACTTTAAATATTTTGCTTTTTTCGTGCAGTAGAATATTTTTCAAATTACAAAGAACCAACTTAACATGCCAAGAACCTTTCCCAGAATGAAATGGTTCTTTGATAAGCAATAGTTCTATGAGGAACCACACAACCCACTAAAGAACCATAAAGTGCCTTTAAAGAACCCTTATTTTTATGAGTGTGGAGAGGAAGTTTGGAGAATGAAGAAGGACTTTTGAAGATAGAGAGCTGAAGATAAATAGGATGAAGACAGAATATATTAATTTTGAATGATAATCAGAATTAAGAAGTTAGTCGTCAGGGAGTGCTATTGAAGAAGGTGGATAAAGTTAAATATCTAGGATCAGTGGTAGCCCAAGATGGAAAATTAGATGCAGAGAGACCCCATAGAGCAATTGGAAGAAAGTATCAGGAGTATTGTGTGATCAAAGAATTAAGGTGAAGGTTAAAGGTAAGGTTTTTAAGACAATGATAAGACCAGCATTGATGCATGGAGCTGAGACATGGGCAGTAAAGGGGGGCAGGAGAAGTTAAATGTGGCAGAAATGAGAATGTTGAGATATATATGTGGAGTTACAATGAAGGACAGAATAAGAAATGAGCCAATCTGAGGTACAACACAAGTGGGGGAGATATCTAAGATAGTACATGAAAATAGGTAGCAGCAGTATGGACATGTGATGCAGAGAGACCATAAATACATGGGCAAAAGAGTGATAGGAGTGGAAGTGCAGGGGAAGAGAAAGTGAGGGAGGCCAAAGTGGAGATGGATGGATGAAGTAAAAGAAGATTTGAAGGAAAAGGGCTTGACTGGCAAGGGTGTGCAGGATCAAGTTGTTTGAAGAAGGTTGATGAAACACTTGAACCCCACATAGAATTAGAAAAAGGTGCAGCGGAAATAGAAGAAGAGAGGGAAAGAGCACACTAGATTAGTATGTGTTGTAGGCTCTGTTTTTCATGATCCAGATGAAATGCTGATCCCATGCTGACATGTTGAATGAAGCTGGCCAAACATGGCTTCTCAAGCTGGCAACTAAACAATGCAGTTAACAAGTCCTCCACCTGCTCCTTACTTCATTGTAGAGTTTCTTCAGGAGGTCCAGCTCATCCATTAGACTGTCTAGCTTCGATTCCAGCTCCACCCTCTGAAGGAATCCCTCATCTACATCCTTAAATGAGGAAAATCAAAACAGATTAGATTGTGGTATAAAAACATTGATAACTCTCCAGTGTATTTCCATAGTTAATAGCCTGGGCAGAGGCAATGTACACATTATTGTTGGAATTATCAAGTGCAACAACTCTATTAACAATTACAACAACTTTTCTGCTTTGCTCCTAAAAAAGAGGATTTAAAATCTCTGCTGCTTGGTGTAACATCTGTTCAGTAGGAAATGTCAATCATCAATCAGAGTATGCCTTCAAGTATTAATTTTAAAATATGTCAATGCTGTATCTTAATAAATACCAAAAACATTTCATCTTCTTAATTCATGGCAGCAGAGTCCTGGCATTAAACTTTACCACAAACTCCATGCGTTTGTGTTCCTATTTTCTCCCTATTGATTTTCTACAGATACTTTCATCTGCTATCACATCCCACAGACGTGCATGCTAAGTTGACTAAATTGGCACGATATGAGAAAGTGTGGGTCTGTGAGCTGTTTAATCCTGCAATATTCTGTGCCCAGTCTAGGGTTGGTCTCACCTTGCTTTTGTGCTCAATGCTTCCAGGATTGGCACTGGCTCCCCAGCATCTAGATCTGGAATAAGCCTGCTTGAAAATGAACGAATACTGCAAGGCATCTGATGATTTTATGTCTGTTCAAATCTTTTGGGTCCTGATTTAAGCTTAGAACCTTTTCCAAGTCTAATGTTTGGTTGAGCTAATAAATTACATAATTAGTGAGATACAATAACAGATATGCCTGCATTATATGCTACCATAACAAGCAAATGCCCAGCCTATAATGACTTTCAGTGCAGGGTCATTATAATTCATTTTTAAATTTGAAATTAGCAAGAATAAAAGCTAGTTCATCACTTGGCCAAAAAAGGACCCAACAGATTAAGTGTAAGATTTTTTACTTCATAGACAACCTCATGAATCATTTTAGCTTTAAAATGCCAACCAATTTATATTAGACATTTAGAAATCCTTATATTGCCTGTTTGAAAGTCTGAAGAAAAAGAAATTATGCTTTCATTCATATTTATATTAGACTAAATTAATAAGAAATAATTACCTTCTTGTTGAATACAAAATCATTTTCCAAGTCATTGCGCTTATTGATCTCTTCTTCATACCTTTTAAAAAAAAGGGTATATTAGCCACAACTTCAGTCTGTGTTAATGCTTTATATATGTGGAACCTTCCTTAGAAACTAATAACAACACTTAAGCACAGTCCTGCATTAGGACCTCCATGTCATAATATCAGCAAAAAAGAGCAAACTATTTTTGTATCAATACAGATCTATGCACTGAACCCAGCTCACCCTGAAATTTCAATTTTGTGCCTGAATAGATATACTGTATATGTATATTTTATACCTTGTCACACATGTGCGAGTAGGGGGACATTGTGTGGACCAAATAAAAATAATTCCACGCCAGGCCAGGGGCGGGCGGGGGGCACTAAACCTTCTCTTTTTATCTCTGAGTCAGGAATGACACTTCCGGTTCCGGCACCCAGAAGAGTGTCACTTCCGGTTACGGCGCTCAGAAGAACGTCGCTTCTGGTTCCGACACACGCTACTAAACCAACAAAGTATCAAATGAGTAAGTACCGCTCCCGAGTTGCCGAGTGGGCGTCAGTTGGGGCATGTCGGGGAAAGCTTGAGTATGCTTCGACCCATTACTCTGTTAAAGGTCCGGGGAAAAATAGCCCCGGGACCCACAGGGTAGAGCCAAGTGTGCCAGGGAACGCATTGAGGACTTACTATGGCTTCCTGGGTGTGGGGACTGCCCCTACATATCCCACAAAGGGCAAGCCCTTTAATAAAGGTGGAAGAAACCCAGGCTGGCAGGCGAAAAAACATAATGGCCTGGACATTTCAACCTGCTAAGGCAACTAAGAAACAGACCATGGCTTTATAGGCTAAGGTGGTTGGTTGGCTACAACCCCATGAAAGATCCATCCATCAAATAGCGGAGCAGGTGGCCTGCGCTTTACTGCTCCGAAGCCTACCAGAAAAAATTGCCCAGCCAGCTTGGGGATATACAGATTTTGTCGTACTAGCCAAGACAATTGAACCCTGAAGGACAGAAACCAGCTTGGGAATATCAGAACGGGACTCGTGTGAACCCGGACGTGCTTGCATCCCTACTACACAGTCCTGTGGCTATATTGTGAAGTGTACTCGAGTGGACCCTGAGGTGTGTAATAAGGCCCTGCAAAGTGACGAAGGGGTCTGCAGAGTGATATGTGGGGAGGTGAGGTGTGCACTCGTTAATCCACTGGCCTGTTCGCATACGAGAGAAGTGCTAATTAATGGGATTAAAGTCATATCTTTGTTTGACTCCGGCAGTAACATTTCCATTGTTGCTCGCCATTTAGTATTACAGCGACAGTGGCGTAAAAATAAAAAACGCATTATCTGTATTCACGGGGATGTCTGATATTATAGAACCGCTGTCTGCTACATATGTCAGGACGGCATAGTAAAAAGGCTGATGGTAGCGGTGATGCAAAATCCTCCGTTCCCTGTAATTCTAGGCAGAGATTGGGCCGACATAAATAGTGGTAATACAGTTGCTTCTTCCCCCCGAAAACTAGGCCTAGTCAAAGACGCTTAATCAGCGCCCTCATCTTCCTCCACGTCGTGTATACAGCTGGCTGGGGAGCAGACCTCAGCCTCTTGTGATGACGAGGAAAACCCTGGGACATCGCAACAAGGCACATCATCAACAAGCGCCCAGATGGATCAGGATGAAACCCTGCCCCTTGAGGTTGAATCTGATCCACTCACAAGCCTGCAAGTTCAATTCTGGCAGACCCCCGCTTCATTTAAAAGGGAGCAGTGGAACGACAACTCCCTTAAGTTTGCAAAAATTGCAGTCGTTCTGATAGACGGCCAACGCACCTCACATCCAATGCCACAGGGTCCTCACTTTGTATTAAATAATGACCTGTTCTTCCGGGTGGCAGAACATGAGGGACAGATGAGGTCACTGTTGTTAGTACCATGGACTTACCGGCGACAAGTCTGTGTACTAGCACATACCCATCTGCTGGGAGCCCATTTGTGCCCCGAAAAAACACTTGAGCAAATTAAGCTCTGATTTTTTTGGCCAGGGATTAACGAGGAAGTCCGCCGCTTTTGTACATCTTGTCCATAATGTCAATTGAGGCGGATTCCAAGGAGGGACCGTGCTCCTCTAGTGCCCTTACACTTAATAGATATCCCTTTTGAACGTATTGGGGTCGATTTAGAGGGACCCCTAGAACCCTCAGCCAGAGGTAATAAATATATAATGGTCCTGGTAGATTATGCTACTCGGTTACCACAAGCTGTTCTGTTGCACTCAGCTGCTTCAAAAGCTATCGCACAGGAATTAGTTCAGGTCTTTGCATGAGTCAGAATCCCTAAAGAAATTCTGATGGATCAAAGGACTCCTTTCACTTCGCAGACATTCAGGGAGACTGCTAATTTACTTCAAATAAAGCATATAAAGACATCAGTGTATCATCCTCAAACCGATGGTCTTGTAGAGAGGTTCAATAAAACTCTCAAACAGATGTTGCATAAAGTAGTCAACGAGGACGGAAGGAACCGGGATCAGCTCCTCCCCCTTATCCTTTTTCATATCAGGAAGTCCCACAGGCCTCCACGGGGTTCTCACTTTTTGAGTTGCTATATGGACGACAACCCCAGGGCATATTAGACGTTTTAAAAGAAGGCTGGGAGGAAGAGGCCCTCCCGTCAACAAATATATTAGAATATATCACACAGTTACATGATAGATTGGAGAAGATTAGACCCATATTGAAAACGCACATGGAAAACTCGCAAGCAGCCCAGGTCCAATGCTATAACCGTGGTATGTCTTTGCTGGAGTTCTGCCCAGGAGATCGGGCCATTGTCTTAGTTCCTACCTCCCAATCCAAATTATTGGCTCATTGACAAGGCCCCTATGAAATTAAGGAGAGGAAGGGGATGGTCGATTATTTGGTGAAACAACCAAATCGTTGACCCAGCAAGCGGATGTATCATAACAATTTGCTAAATCCGTGGATAGACAGGGATTCCGAGCCCTCCTCCGGACAGCTCTGCCCTCTCTTCGCTCATCACATACACCTTAATTTCGGAGATAATCTGACTCACCAACAATGACAGGAGCTCGAAGCAGTTATCCTGTCTATCACTGAGGTAGTCAGTGAAAATCCAGGACGGACCTCCCTGGTTGCGCATGACATTGTGACGAAACCTGGGGTTATAGTCCGAGACCGCCTGTACAGAATTCCTGAGGCAAAAAAGGCAGAAGTGGAGCTGGAGATCAGACACATGCTGGAACTAGGTGTAATCAAGGAAAGTCATAGCCCTTGGTCCTGCCCCATTGTATTGGTCTCTACGCCTGACGGGAGTTGGAGGTTTTGCAATGACTTCCGTCGGCTTAATCAAGTCTCCCAATTCGATGCTTATCTAATGCCACGAGTGGACAACCTCCTCGAGATGCTTGGACAGGCTCAATATTTGACCACACTGGACATGACAGAGGGGTACTGGCAGGTTCCTTCAATGGACTCCCAAAGGTTAAGACCACGTTTAGCACCCCTAGCGGACACTAGCAGCATTGTGTCCTTTCATTTGGGTTACACGAGGCTCCAGCAACCTTCCATTGTCTGGTGGACAAAGTGCTCAGGCCTTATAACTCATACAGTGCTGCCTACCTGGATGACGTGGTCATCTATTCCAGCATGTGGATGGAACACCTACAGCAGGTAAAAGCGGTATTGTGGACACTTGGTGAGGCCGGGCTTCGGATTAATCCCAAGAAATGCTTCTTTGGATTGAGCGAAGCCAGGTATTTAGGCTACCTGGTGGGTCGGGGTACCATGAAGCCACAGTGCTCCAAAGTAGATACCATTTTGAAATGACCCTGTCCACGAACCAAGCGGCAGGTCCAAGCCTTTCTTGGGTTAGTGGGGTACTACTGCAGGTGTGTGCCCCGGTTCTTGGAGAGAGTGGCACCCTTGACTGATTTGACAAAGATGAGGGCCCCAAACATTCTGGTATGGACTGAAAAAAACAGGCACTGCATTTAGTGACTTGAAGCAGGCCCTTACGTCCGCATCTATATTGAAAGCACCTAACTTTTCTTTACCTTTCATCCTCCAGACGGACGCTTCGAACACAGGCCTGGGGGCTGTGCTGAGCCAAAGTGTCAAAGGTGTGGAACACCCCATCATGTTCCTGAGCCAGAAATTGTTGGACTGGGAGACCAGGTATGGGCGATTACTTAGCTGAGGTACTACCTGTTGGGCTGGGAATTCACCCTTGTCATGGACTATGCACCTTTACAGTGGATGGCCCTACACAAGGAGTCGAATCTGCGGGTCACCAGGTGGTTACTTGACCTCCAGCCATACAAGTTTTCGCTTGTTCATCATCTAGCACTCTTCACACCAACGCTGATGCCCTTTCTCGGGTTCATGACCTCTCAGTCAGGGTAACCCAACCCTATGGGTCTGGGCTGATGGGGGTGGGGGAACCTTGTCACACAGCACATGGGAGGCAGCTAAAGGGCTTGAGTAAGGGCAATTCCGAGCCATACTGAGATGTGGCAGAGTGCACTGATTCTTTTTTTCCCTTTCCTGAAGACCCTTCACGGGAAATCCCACCTGGCACTCTTGACGTCACTTCCGGGACCGAGGCTATGGAAAGAGACCTAGCCGGCTCCGGATCCCCTGTGATGTGACATCCGGGCTTGAACCTATGGCTGAAGACCTTCATGAGCCCGACCCCTTTGATCTCACTTCCTGTCTTCCCCTTTAAAAGCCTCCACTTTTTCCCTATTCCCTCAGTTCTGTTTTGGACTTGGTTTTGAGCACATCAGTGATGTATTTATTTAAATGACTTTGCAGCTAGGAAATTAATTATATGGGTGGCTGTCCCAAACCTTTCTATGATTCTGAGTCGAGTTTGTGACAATATATATATTGTGACAGATTAGGGGTTTTTCTCGCACCCTTGCACCCTCAGACACCACGTCAGACACCAGGTAAAAGTCCAATAATGATATTTATTATAATAATAAAGTGCACAAAGCACCCTCCACTCCCAAATACTCAATAAACAATAACCAATAAACCAAATCCTCTAATCTCCCAGACGCTTAGCCACCCTGCCTCCCAACTCAGCTCGTCTGTCTGGGAGCTCCCACAGTCCTTTTATATCCCCCGACCCGGAAGTGTTCCCAATCCAACAGTCCACAAGTCCTTATTCCTTCCGGGTCAGGGTAAACAATGCTTTTTCTCACCCTGGAAGCCCGTCGCTCTTCCTTTGACGAACTTCCGGGTCATAGGGCACGAAGAACTCTTCGGTCCACCCTGCAGCTCCCTCTCGTGGCCCCCATGGCATCCAGCAGGGCGGTGCATAAAAACTCCATTGTCCATGATGCCCTGCTGGTCTTCTGGAGACCTCCATGCTGCAAGGAGGGCTCCACCTGGCGGCTTGGGGGTATTGGCCGGCGTACATGGCCGGCCATATCTTACAATATGAATATTTTTTGCAGTACAGGAGTCACATTTTTTGAAGTTTGCAGTTTACTCTAATCTATATGTTCATATTATATCAGAGGTTACATTTATTTTTTTAATTGGCAGCCACTTACTTGTTCTTGTTTTCCTCTACTAAGTCTTGTACACGGTCCAGTTCCTGTTGTAACTTCTCCTTTTCATTATCCAGAATATGTATCTGTTGCTTCAAATTGCTGCTAAAAGCAGCTACGATCTGATCAATGTTGGACTTGTAATCCTCTTTCTCCTGTAATATTTTGAGCTGGGTCTCCAAAACCTTGTTTTGCTTCTCCAGTGACCTAACCTAAAATAAATGAATATAAGATCAAAATTAATATTAATTAATTGTTAATACTGCAATAAAATGCATAGCTGACAAGGAACTGGGCAAAGCTCCACAGGAAAATTCAAAACTAAAAAAAAAAGACTCAGACTGACAATGACAGAGGAACAGAGCATAATGATATGGAATGACAGGGGCTGCTAGGAGGTAAGAGACACCGCTAATCTGAATGCTAGGAGGAAAACTTCACTAGATACCAGAATGAGAAAAAGAATTCAGGGGTGAAAACCCCCAAAACACTAGAGGGAACTCAACTTCAACTTCAGTGAAACTGACACTAGAAGACCCTCTACTTACACAGAGCAACAGACAAGCCATGGAAGGATGGCCACAATGGATCCTGATCAGTAGCTGGCAGCAGGTGTTCCATATTCAGGTTTGCCAGGACAATGTCACCTGTTTAAGTGTGAGATGCACAGAGGACCCTTTGAATGTACTTTCCTGACCAGCTGTTGAAGTCAGAGCCTGGTTCCCAAGTGGAGACCAGAATTACCATTTTGCCTTTTGAAATACTCAGCTGGAGAACAGCATTTGAAATAGATGAAAATTCAGCTTGGTGTTTCTGTAGCCAAAGTAGACCACCCTTAACATCATACAGTGCATCTGGAAAGTATTCATAGTGCATCACTTTTTCCACATTTTGTTATGTTACAGCCTTATTCCAAAATGGATTCAATTCATTTTTTTCCTCAGAATTCTACACACAACACCCCATAATGACAACATGAAAAAAGTTTACTTGAGATTTTTGCAAATTTATTAAAAATAAAAAAACTGAGAAATCACATGTACATAAGTATTCACAGCCTTTGCTCAATACTCTGTCGATGCACCTTTGGCAGCAATTACAGCCTGAAATCTTTTTGAATATGATGCCACAAGCCTGGCACACCTATCCTTAGCCAGTTCCGCCCATTCCTCTTTGCAGCACCTCTCAAGCTCCATCAGGTTGGATGGGAAGCGTCGGTGCACAGCCATTTTAAGATCTCTCCAGAGATGTTCGATCAGATTCAAGTCTGGGCTCTGGCTGGGCCACTCAAGGACATTCACAGAGTTGTCCTGAAGCCACTACTTTGATATCTTGGCTGTGTGCTTAGGGTCGTTGTCCTGCTGAAAGATGAACCATCGCCCCAGCCAGAGGTCAGGAGCGCTCTGGAGCAGGTTTTCATCCAGGATGTTTCTGTACATTGCTGCTGTCATCTTTCCCTTTATCCTGACTAGTCTCTCAGTTTCTGCCGCTGAAAAACATCCCCGCAGCATGATGCTGCCACAATCATGCTTCACTGTAGGGATGGGATTGGCCTGGTGATGAGCGGTGCCTGGTTTCCTTCAAATGTGACGCCTGGCATTCACACCAAAGAGTTCAATCTTTGTCTCATCAGACCAGAGAATTTTGTTTCTCATGGTCTGAGAGTCCTTCAGGTGCCTTTTTGCAAACTCCAGGCAGGCTGCCATGTGCCTTTTACTAAGGAGCAGCTTCCGTCTGGCCACTCTACCATACAGGCCTGATTGGTGGATTGCTGCAGAGATGGTTGTCCTTCTGGAAGGCTCTTCTCTCTCCACAGAGGACCTTTGGAGCTCTGACAGAGTGACCATCGGGTCCTTGGTCACCTCCCTGACTAAGGCCCTTCTCCCCCGATCGCTCAGTTTAGATGGCCAACCAGCTCTAGGAAGGGTCCTGGTGGTTTCGAACTTCTTCCACTTACGGATGATGGAGGCCACTGTTCTCATTGGGACCTTCAAAGCAGCCGAAATTTTTCTGTAACCTTCCCCAGATTTGTGCCTCGAGACAATCCTGTCTCGGAGATCTACAGACAGTTCCTTTGACTTCATGCTTGGTTTGTGCTCTGACATGAACTGTCAACTGTGGGACCTTATATAGGCAGGTGTGTGCCTTTCCAAATCATGTCCAATCAACTGAATTTACCACAGGTGGACTCCAATTAAGCTGCAGAAACATCTCAAGGATGATCAGGGGAAACAGGATACACCTGAGCTCAATTTTGAGCTTTATGGCAAAGGCTGTGAATACTTATGTACATGTGATTTCTGTGTTTTTTTATTTTTAATGAATTTGCAAAAACCTCAAGTAAACATTTTTCACATTGTCATTATGGGGTGTTGTGTGTAGAATTCTGAGGAAAAAAATGAAATTAATCCATTTTGGAATAAGGCTGTAACATAACAAAATGTGCAAAAAGTGATGTGCTGTGAATACTTTCTGGATGCACTGTAAATTATTTTGTTGACTGATCCACAAGGTATGGGGTTTTAACCTGTTTCTGGTCAAGTCTACAATGACTCAATAGCTGTGGTGATGACTCAGTGGAAGAAGGAGTAGTGAGCTGTGAGGGAGGGAAACAGGAAAAGGTGAAAAAGATAGAGTTTAATTGACTGCTGGACTAGGATGCTGCAGTATAGGTCTATGCATACTGTATATGATAATGAACTGTTATAAAATTCAGAAACAAATGTAAAGGAATGTATTAGAGAACAGTTTTATGATCAACAGTAACTGTCAAAAATGTAAAGAAACGTATTTACTTTAGTTTCACCAGCAGCACAACTAAAAGTCTCTATTTGAATGATAGTCCTTGAAGCATGGCACCTTGCAAAGTGCAGGCTTAGCAAATATAGCGTGTTTCTTTGAACTGTTCACGCTTGTTGCACACAACACATTTGGTAGTTGGTGACTGTTTGCAGTGGATGGCAGAATGTCTCCTGACAGTCTTGACAAGTCAGTTGCCTTATGACGAAGAAATGTCTCCTGGGTAGCAATCTGCATCAGTGCCTATAGGTTCCTCATCATCCAATTAATTGTCACTATCTCGACCCCTGTCATTATCATCAAAATATTCATTTTGAAAGTTGTTTCAAAATATCAGAAGCTTTATACCTTTTTTGCTATCTATTTATAACACTATTTTGCATAGTCTGTGGCACCAAAAATATAACAGATAACAGAGATGTCGCTATAGTATACTGAAATACAAGTTATATCGTACGTCATGCCTTGGCAGGCTCAATGAGATATGATTTAACTCGTACCTCGAGTTCAAAGTGTTAACCTGAAAATGGATGAAACAAAAAAGGAGCTGGCAAGTGCATTTTCTTTAAACAGGATGGGGTCAAAAATACCAGAAGAACTAACCAAACAAAACTACTTAAATTAAAAGTATAGTCAAAATAATGTTAAGCAATGGTCCTAAAACTGGCATGTTTCATGTAACTAACACTAAACTAGTTTGTTTTTTTTATCTTTGATCCATTTTTAACCCAGATTACAATATGCAAGCTTTCAAGGCTGGGCAGGCCCATTCTTCAGGCAAAATGATTACACATTGCCTGAAGAAGGGGCCTGAGCTGCCTTGAAAGCTTGCATGCCGCTTATTTGAATACACCATTAGTTAAGCTGCTCTGAAGCCGCTAATCAGCAGCAGAGCCTCGGTACTCAGCCTACTGATCTGACCTGTAGGAATGGAGGAGATGAATTCAGCATTAAAAAATTATAAAATACTAAAAGAGGTGGGCAAATAGGCAGAGAAGTAAAAGCTTGTATGTATCACACACACCCAGCAAGGTGTGGAGAACATCGCAGAGGAAATCTGCGCAATGCAAATATAAAACAAAGACCTCTAGTCTGGGCTGAATGGCACGGAATGTAAAGCAAGAAACAATTTAAACACCCTTAAAATAACCAAATGGCACATATTTTTAAACAATCGTTAATAATAAGCTGACCTTTGATCAGAGCAAAGAGCAAATTAGTAAAAAGGGGCAGAAACCATCACCTGTTGTTTCTAAGGAAACTAAAATGCGTTAAAGCAGAAAAAACTGCAATGTTACTGTGTTATAAAGTCTTATATTGAAATTTTTATGCAACATGATTTGATTTGGGAATGTTATTAAAATGTGTGACACAGTGGTAGTGCTATTACCTCACACCATGTAGACCAGGGTTCACATCTTTAATGCTCCCTGCACGGAGTTTACATCTTCTCCCAATGTCCACATGGTTTTCTTCTGGGTGTTCTGGTTTCCTCCCACAGTCTAAAGACATACAAGTTAGGTGAACTGTAATTGTGAAATTGGTCTGTGTGTGTGTGTATCCTGAGGTGGACTAGCACCCTGTCCAGTGATTGTTCCTGCCTTGCAACCTATGCTTTCTGAGAAAGGCTGCAGCTTACCTGCAACCCAACTCAGGATAAGTGGGATTGGAATACAGATGGTTCAACTGTTTCAACAGAATTGTCAGAATTAGTCGTTAAAAGGCTATCCTTCCTCACTCAATGGTATCACATGATATAGCCAGACAATAGCCATCATCAGCTTACAAAGCTTCAACAGTTGCCATCATCCTGCAGATTTTTGTCCCAAGGCTCAAAATAAACAAATTAAAAATAAATTTTGTCACACCCTCAGAGGGTCATGCTCCTCTGTGATGGCAGACTGTCTGTCGAGGGGCAATAACTGGAGAAGAAGCCCAAGAGCGGCAGGTAAGGGGGAGCAGACACAGCACTTAGAAGAGCACTTTGATTGGACATCGTGTCCAGGTTCCTGGAATGCATCAGCTTGGATCAACCCGACGATCCTTGGAATTGACCCTGGACTTGGGTTGGCTTGTGGTGGGATGGTATGGCATATGGGTTACATCTGGCCCCAGGTGAAGGAGAGCTGGGTGGTGTGAATGCAGGAACAAAGGGACAAACATTTGGAAGAGTGTGGCATTGCTGAAGGCCTGAGTGGTGGCAGAAACAGTGCTGAAGATGCCAATGGTCTTTTTTAGGGCCACCTCCTTTAAAATTGGCATTAAGAGGCTAATTTAATTCCTCCATCTCTTGCATCCGCAGGTCATTATAATTTATTCCCAGTATCAAAGGTATTTTGGACTCTAATGGCTGTCAAGGCTCAGATGAACTTTGATTAGTTTTTTTGCATTGTACTGTTAGGATTCAATATTGTTATCTAAAAGAAATCCTAGGTGTGTGTTCTGAGTGTAAACATTTCTTGTCTTTTGGCTTATTTCCTGCATGTCTGGAATGATGCTTTCTGTTTGTCCATATTTGCTCAAACAAATTTCCATCTGGGATGCCAAATACTACCTTATCACCTACATGGTGTGTCCCTGCTAGTGAACTATGGCACTTGAAGCCATTTATACCTTGCATAGAGGGATTTCTTCTGGGTCAGATTCTCTTTAAGGGACAGCAAGCCTACACTTATATATTTCCCTTCCAAAACCCCCCCACCCAAAGCTCACTAATGCCTGTCTGTCTTTCTTTTAAAATGGTGGTCACATATTAAGTTCTCCCATCTGATGTTATTTTCAAAAAGGCCTGCCTATTACTTTACTTCTATCTTCGAGTTGAAAAAGGGTCCATATATGGCCCAATGTAATGTAACCATCAATAGGCTCTTATCAAACCAGCTAAATCCAGTTTAGGGTTGTTAGGTCTGGCAGAGTCAATACCTTTTGAATAGCACAATGCCTGGTCCACATAGCGTATATATGTAAGGGCCAGCACCCTGAAGGCACCACTTTTATCCTGCCTTCACTTGTGCAGTTTATCAAAAGTACGGCTCCTCTGACAGTAATTCCTGTCAAGCCCACAAAGGACAGTTTGTTTCTGAATAGTTAGGCATTTATGTTAACCTGGTTATCTGACGTAATGTTATGAAGAGCAATATTTTATTTACACTATATTAATACAGCAAAGTACAGGCAATGCTTTTGTATGTTACAGAATCTGCCTTGTGAAAGATGCTATATAAAGATTTTTCTGTTTATATTCATTATTTGAGCTGTCAACAAAGTATTGGGCTTGTCATGTTTAATCATGCATCAGTTTTATAGTTCTTGGCTTTAATTTGCTATAATAGGTTTCTGTTTGACTGTAACTTCTCATCGTGACAAAGCTGGCAGCATTGCAAGAATTATACGAGTCCCCTTGTGGTAGACCACCAGGACTCTCTGCACTTTGACTATCAGACAAAGATCAGTGTGGAGGATGCAATTATCCACCTGCTCCACAAGGATTATACTTACCTGGACAAAGCTGGCAGCACTGTGAGGATTTTGTTTTTTGATTTCTCCAGCAAATACCATCCAGCCATCCCTGTTAAATGCTAACCTCAGAGATTTTCAAGTGGATGAGCCTCTGCTGTCCTGGATAATGGACTATCTGTCAGGTAGACCACAGTTTGTGAGACTTAAGGACTGGGTTTTTTTATGTGGACGAGAGCAACACTGGAGCACAACAAGGAAAGGTCTTGTCTCCTTTTCTCTTCAGTCTGTACACCTCCGACTATAAATATAATACCAAGTCATGCCACCTGCAGAAATTCTCAGATGATTCTGCACTTATGGGGTGTATTGATAAAGGGGGTGAGATGTCTGCAACTTAACATCAGCAAAACCAAGGAACAAATTATTTACTTTTGGTGCACCAAAGAGCCTTTATGCCTGGTCCTATTCAGGGAGAAGATGTAGAGGTGGTCCACTCCTACAAGTACTTAGGGGTCCAAATCAATGACAGGTTGGACTGGGCTCATACCACAGAGGAACTATATAAGAATGGGCAAAGTGAGTGGTTTTTCTTTAGGAGACTATGTTCCTTTAATGTGGGCAGTGACATCCTTTACATCATCTGTAACTCGCCAGTGTGATTTTCTACACAGTGATGAGCTATGCTGGTCACATCACTGCAACAGAGGCCTACCAAATTAACAAGCTGATTAAAAGGGCATGCTCAGTTATGGAATGTACTTTCAAACTACTAGGCGTAGTTGAGAAGGAAGGAATTCAAACAAAACTGAGTGTCATCATGAACAATGCTTCACTTCCTCTCTCTGACACACTAGCACTGATGACTTCCAGCCAAAAAATGATACAGCTCAAGTTTACCAAACTACTGGGGATTTTTTATGGCAACAGCACAATACCTGAATAATGCCTCACTGAGACTGACAGCCAAGTCAGAACTTTTCCTTTTAAATTCCTTCCTTTTTAGTCATTCTGGTGTGCGTATGTCAAAGTCAAAGTCAAAGTGTGTGTGTGTGCGTGCGTGCATGTATGTGTGTGTGTCTATCTAATTTACTTAAAATCAAAATTTCCTCCTGGGAACAAATAGTTCTATCTAAGGGGCCACCACTTAACACCTCATCATTTACAATCATTGTGAAAATTTGTTTTAAATTCTCAATACTTACTAAGTAATGTGGCATTATGTAAAATGATGAAATTATAAGAAGATTATCAATGAGACTGTAGGTTTGTTTAGATAAACAATTCAGGGACCAAGTCATCTACTGACATAAATTAAAGACCAAGTGCTCTGGGCTTCCTGATACACACGTTTCTGTGTGCTTATGTATCACTTACTGTATTTACCTGTGATCCCTCAGTGTTTATAAAATGATTTCCTATATGATCATAAACTTGTATATCTTAGAGATCCTTGTAATGATCACATTCTTGGTATTTAGTAAATGAAAGCAAATACCTGAAATTCAGGTCTGGCAACTGAGAAAATGTTTCATTATTTAGTATTTAAAAGGTGAAGGTAGTTCAAATTGAACTGAATTGAAACTGTGTGTCCTGCATCCCTTCACTTTAGCCTTAGAAAGACGACTGTTGGGCAGTTTGCTAATAATGATATTGTTTCGGTAGATGTTTAAATGGAACACTAACTGATTAACAAGAGGTTCAAATGTGTTTTATGAGAGTAAAGTTACCACACGGGGCATCAGTAGATAGATAGATAGATAGATAGATAGATAGATAGATAGATAGATAGATAGATAGATAGATAGATTGCATATTGTAATCTTTTTAGTTAGTCAATAAAAAGTGGCATTTTATTTGACTTCTCATTGCATCCATGAGGATTAATAAAGTATATAAAAAAAATCTGTGTATATATATATATATATGGGTGGCAGTCGGTGTGCTTAACTGAGTGTTGTATGCCAAGAAAGAGGTTGATCGGGTGCACTAATGCTCTTTCTCGATCCCATACAGATCCCCAGAAGGGAAACCGCTCTAACTCCTCCTCCTCCAGTTCCTCTACAGACTCCACCTCTGGCCACAACCTCTGACATCACTTCCAGCAGAGGACACACCTCTTCCCCCTTCCTGCCTATAAAAACCTGCCAGCCCCCTCTCCCTGACAGACTCGTATTGGACACAGTCCTTGTGACTACTCATTTTGTTAAAAAGCCTATTTCTTTGCAGTTTTGTTTTCAAGTATATGGGGTGGTCCCCCTCAAACCTTCTGCCTCTCTTTTCCTTTTGTTACTATATATAATATATTAGTAGCTAGAAATCCACAAAGGGGGACAATGAGTTACATATCTTATATTGAATTTAAGATAGAATAAAAACTAAATAAAAAATATATATACACACACAGTGGTCAGTGAGTGCATATACGGTGAAGCTCTTCTTGTTCATTGGTACAGTATTTCAAATTGCTTCAGATTTGAGCGTTAATCCCCGTCGACATTTCAATCCCAATTTTTTACAGTAGATGGCGCTAAATAACCATCTTCTAGATATCGACGTGCCCAAGAAACTGGGAATAAGTTTCAAGAATGGCTCATCGGAGTGCTTTGATGTGTCCCGATAAAGAGAAAAAATAAAAGCAAAAACTGTAAAAGGTAAAACCGAAGTAGCAGTTTATCTTCCTTCTTCTTTCTTTCTAAATCAAACGACCCGCTTTTAAACTTACATTTAATCTAAACTGTTTTATGCAAACTTGCTTGGCTTTAACATTTTCATTAAAATATTTTACTTTCTATATGACAGATTTAATAAATTTATGATCGGAACTAACGGATTTGTTAAAATTATTGTGTGTTACACATTGTATTTGTTTATTAGTTATTTTCCAAACAAACCCGATTATTTTAAAAAGCTTGATGTTAAGATGTCTTGTATTACCGATACATTTAATAAACTCGCAGTAATGCCCGATTTTCAGAGCTAGTCAATACTTGATATTAAATATGAATAATAATATCTAATAATATAACAATAATTACAAATAATATTAGGTAACTCCCTTTAACTTCCTCTCACGAGTGTCTAAGAGTTTTGACACCATATTTTAAATACAAATAAAAATGTGCAACAAAATTTACTAACACATGTCCTTTTTTCGTATAAACTTAGTCGCTTTAATGCTAAAAAGTAAATAGTTTACCTTTAGACAGACTCTCATATTTCAAAGAGCCGGTAATTTAAAAAGTAATGTTATGCATAACATCATTTTTGGATTAATATTATGGTCATTTATGAACTGAACAGCGTTAGTATTTTCAAATCCTTAGTAATTTAGTTTTTACTAACACACGGACACACGTCAGAGATCTGTGGTAACTTAATTAATATCCGATGTTTTTCAATGTTCACTTTAAAATAATATAAAGACGATGCCATTAAGATAATAAAACTAACATTTTTACGAGCTTTTTTGGCCAGTCGCCATGGTGTCTGTGATTTTTGGTGTAGACCGACGTTGTCCTCCCGGTGATCGCGTGGGTTTCCAGTGCTGGACTGCTGCACTGTGCTGCCACTCGTGATCGTGGTTAATGTAAAGGGGGATTGAGAACAATTCTTTATGTCACGTCACCCGCTAAGTAAAGACCTTAACAATCGCGATGTGAAATCGTACCGACTTGGCGACTGTGCCACAAGAAGCAGAGTGCAAGGCAAAATTACAACTGGTCATAGAAATGCAAATGAAAAGCAAGTCAACAAGATCCGAGCAATGTGCCAGTGCGTTTCCCTGTATATTTTCTAATATGATAAAATGCTCTAAATTTGCAGGAAGAAAAATGACTCCGCACTGCAATAAGGTCTTATTGCCAGCTTTTGAACCACGGAGGTGCCCTGGATTGGGAGACGAGTTGCCACATTAGATAATGTTTTCAGGTGCCATTTAAATCAGTTAAGGTGTGGCTCGATAACCACACAGAAAGAGTCATATTTATTTGCAAATTAATTAAATTACTCATACATCACACTATAATGGGAATAAACACGTAGGCGCCTTTTTAGCATGCACATTTTTTTTAAATAACACATTAAGTAATTCACAAAGTGCACCTAAGATAGCCCGTAACCCTAAACTCCAGTAGACGCTGCTTTGCAAAATCGAAAGATTTTACTTGTGTTAAAAAAAAGTGATGGAGGAAACCAATATTACTCATGGCTCCTTAGACGATCAGGTGTTTAAAAATGTCAGTAAACACGACATTAAGTAGCTCTGATGACACAAATCAGGCGAAACTGCCCGGTTCCAAATCCCCCCTCCGCCGCCCCTTATCCTTCGCACTTCGCTACTTGACTGTGAACAGCCGGCAAGTCAAGGTGACCGTATTGGACTTTACTTAGACGCAAGCGAAATAAAAAAAAACCCGATGCACAGATGTCAGGGATGTACTGCACCTTAAAAGCAATTACAGACGCACTACAGAATTTCCCATATCAACAGAGACTACTTTTTTAAACTGAATTTTCGGCTGCTTCTAGAAATCTGCTTTCGTACACTCGTTCGACAGCATAGCATCCTGCTTTCCCACCTGTCCGACTGCACTAAACAAGCAATTCAAGCTACCGATGATGCGATGTAAGTGACAAGCCAACTAATCAACTGACCTTGTCAATGTAATTGGCGAATCGGTTATTCAATCCTTTAATTTCTTCTTTTTCCTGCTTTTTAATCTCGTGGATCTCTGGGTCAATCTGTTGAGCGGGGCTGTTAGAAACGAGGATCCCTGCGGAAGACGGCGTCCTGTACAGGCGACTGGCGCGATTTAAGGGGGACGAGTAAGAGAAGCTGCTGAAGTTCCGCGCACCGTCCATCTTCGAGCAGGCAGCTTATTGGCAAGTGGTATGGTGGATGATCACAGCAATGGCATCAAGGTTAGATGTCTGCATCTAAAAGCCTCGGTGCTCCTCCTCCCCATCCAAAAAAAAAATCACACCTGCCTGCTGAGTAACTAAGAGACACATGTCACTTGGGGCGGCGTCGCGCGCCCCTCCCCTTCAGAGCGTGTGTGTGTGCGTGTGCAACAGCTTACCTGGAAAGTGGGATCCGGCTTATGCGGAACCAGATAAAATCTACACGGTGTATGCAGCAGAGAGAAAGAAAAAAAATCAGCTCTCAATGCAAGAAGACACAAACCAGTCTGGCCAGGTTTGTCCATTGTCCTTTTCCAAAGTATCACCTGATAATACAGTATTTTTGCTTGTCTGTGCCAGATCTGAATATGCAATTAGTCGTGATTATATACTGTATTTACTGTATATATGTTTGTGTGTGTGTGTGTGTGTTTGTGATCCAGTTCTCTTAGCTGATAAGAGGGACTTCCCAACACATATACCACAGGAAAGCCAGGACCCAAATTTAGGAACTTACCCCACATCAAGTGCAGAAATCATGTATTTCAGTCAGCTCAAGTGAGTATTTGGCCATTTGACTGTTTAAGTGTCTGTTCCTCCTGGTGCCCTTATTCTATTCAAGCCACCCTACATATACTGTATATATAAGACTATACACTATCAGTACATACTGTACATGTATAAATATAGTTTACGCAGATACCGTATATGTTATTTACATATTAAATAAATGGACAAACATGAGAGAGTGATGGGTCTCTTACTGAGCACCTGCTCATGGAATTGTTATTAGCACACTTTCCATTTTCTTCACTAGAATGGAGGAACACTGCTCAGAAAAGGACTGCTGTCACTGACACTCTACCATTGACTCATCCCTTATGGACTACAAACAGTGAAAGCTTCATGTCATCTGACAGTGTTCTCATTCAAGCATCAGTCCTCAGCCCAAGCAAATGGTACTCTTAAAGGAGAAGATCATATCCCATCCCATGGCTTGTTGGTGACAAACTGCAGCACTCAACCACAAATTGTTAAAATGTTCCTGGCAGCAAGATCTGGTGATTAAACGTTTTCTTCTGGTTGGATCCTTAAACTGTTTCACATCATATATATGCAGTGGTGTAGCTAGCTTGCTGAAGGCCCCTGTACAGTGCTCTGAGGTGGGCCCCTCCTGTCTAGTATAACTCTTAGTGATTTATTCGCAACTACTTCCTAGGGGCCGGCTGGGCAGTGGCATCCTTGACCGTGTTTCTATCACATACTGGTGGCAAATAAACCAGCTCTCTAAATGAAATTTTGTAATAACGTTTTAAATCTCTTTATTACAGCCGCTGTAAGTTAACAAACATAAAATAAATTGTGGAAATGGAATATGAGAGGTGTGGGTAGTAGTACTAGTACATATGTAAAATGTTGACCTGCTTACTTTTCCAAGACAACTTTGTGAAAGAAGATGATTAAAATATGATGTAAGCTAAAAAGTAGAAACTATTCTGTGCTATAAAATTAATAAAATGGGAGGATATTACTACACAGTCGACCTGTTTTACACAAGTTCTGAGAAAATGGACATCATAAAGTGTTCACGCTCACAAATCCTCACGGTGATGACACTAATACACTTAAGCCATACTAAGGTACACAATAAAACAGATTACAGATTTGCTAAACTGTTAAAGCTTACAAAAATGGAACTGACTGACAAGTCACTAAACATATTACAGTAATCCCTCCTCGATCGCGGGGGTTGTGTTCCAGAACCCCCACGATAGATGAAAATCCGCAAAGTAGAAACCATATGTTTGTATGGTTATTTTTATATATTTTAAGCCGTTATAAACTCTCCCACACTGTTAACATTATTAGAGCCCTCTAGACATGAAATAACACCCTTTAGTCAAAAGTTTAAACTGTGCTCCATGACAAGACAGAGATGACAGTTCTTTCTCACAATTAAAAGAATGCAAACATATCTTCTTCTTCAAAGAATGCGTTTCAGGAGCAGAGAATGTCAGAGAGAGCGCGCGAGACAGAAAAGCAAACAATCAAAAAATCAATACATGCTTTTGGGCTTTTAAGTATGCCGAAGCACCTCGATAAAGCGGCATTTTTTAGAGGAGCGTCTGTATCTTCTAAGCAAACAGCCTCTGTGCAAACAGACCCTCTGCTCACACCCCCTCCGTCAGGCGCAGAGAATATCAGAGAGAGTGAGAGAGACAGAGAAAAGCAAACAATCAAGCACCGCGCAGGAAGCAAATCTTATATCATTGAGGCGTTTTAGTTAATATGTAATACATGCTCTGATTGGGTAGCTTCTAAGCCATCCGCCAATAGCGTCCCTTGTATGAAATCAACTGGGCAAACAAACTGAAGAAGCATGTACCATAAATTAAAAGACCCATTGTCCGCAGAAATCCACGAACCAGCGAAAAATCCGTGATATATATTTAGATATGCTTACATTTAAAATAAGTGATAGAGTGAAGCCGTGAAAGTCGAGGCGCGATATAGCGAATGATTACTGTACTTCTAAAATCACTACTACTTTAAAATATCACTTGTGTGCCTTCTATTGCGCAACAGTCTCAACAACATTTGACATGTCAAGTTGTCTGGCACTTTTTGATTCACAGTACAGTCAAAGCACTAAGTCTGTCTTTTTGATGGGTTTTAACTTAAAGAATGATCATTCACTTGCAGCAACAGTCACTGGTATAGTCAGCAATAACGTACAAGCCATGCAAACATCACTGAAAGTGGACAACAGTGCATAGTGGTCTATGAGCAACAGTTCAGCGACTCCAGAAACAGTCAACTTGGTTGACAGAATGGATTGAAAACATGCACGAAATGACAACAATTGAGTGCAAAATGCTGGTGAAATGTTGGTACTATAGCGTTCAATGAAAAGATTGGCAGCAGCATACAATTCGTAGTCAGCCATCCAGGTCAGAGTTGATGGGAACAAGACATTGAACTTTAAAGACACTGCATCAAAAATGTGAAATAGCTGTTTTAGTTCAGTTATTACATTTTTTTTTAAATCTATATGGCCCCAAGTGGGCCCCCCAAGCTTGTAGGCCCTTGTGCTTTGCAAAATCTGCACAATCCATTGCTATGCCAATGTATGCAGTATATGCATAGTATGATATGGTAGTGCTGTGCCAGTGATCCCCACTTCTGTCCAAATGGATTCTTGCCGTTTTATATTGCTGCTTTAGGTAGCTTATTCTTCCTAAAGATCTGCTTGCTGCTGACAATCTAGTCAGAACATGCATGCGACCTTGGCAGATTGTTGTTTTTCTAGGCTGCTCTGCAGCTGGCTCTGAAACTGGTCACTTGCTTGATAAAAATGCCATCTTATACTGTTGGAGACATATCCTCAGGCTGATGCAATTAATCAACACCATTATAATGCATACACAGATATTAGATTAGATTATTCTTTATTTATTCCCAAAGAGAAATTAAATTATATAGACACGAGTGAGATGGAAGGACTGGTGAGAGAGCACCTGTGGGGCGTTACCTCTCCTGGGATTATGGAGGACAGCTCTCCTGGGCAGCGGTATCACCGTGGGTTCCTCCAGGGCATACAGGGAGTGAGACTTTCATGCAACCCGTTGGTTCCTATCAGGGCTGCTGGGGGAGTTGCAGAGTCCAGCAAAGTATTTCCATTACACCTGGGAGTGATTCCAGGTAATGCTGATGAATCACCTGGAACACTCCCAAGACTTGTTTAATAGGAGTCAGCTACTGCTAATTGGGAGTGAGAGTCCAGAAAGGGAGTGGTGGCGGATAGCGACAGAAGACAACCTATGTTGTGTTGAACTGTAATTTAGATCACTGTTGTAACAGTGGGAAATAAAGTGGAGTGGTTCCCACAAGAATGAATAATAAAATTGCATGGTGTGTGGTAAAAGTCTATGCCTCTGCCTGCTTGTGTCAGGTAAGGGCAGCTCTGTATATACCCCTGTTTCCTATATATGTATATATATATATATATATATATATATATATATATATATATATATATATATATATATATATATATATATATATATATATATATATATATATATATATATATATATATATATATATATATATATACAGTACATAATACATAATAAAGCACAAAACAAGCATAAAGATTTGGGGTTTTTAGCCCTGTATACTGTAAATCAAGGTCAGATATTTTCAACTCAAAAGTTATCAGACACATTAGGGGGGACAGACGGACAACTTATGGGGTCGAACCGGAAATGAAAATAGTGGGATGCTGGGAAAAATCGTGGTGATGGATGGGTACCTGATGTCATCAAACAGGGACCAGAGGGTAGAAAGGGACCGGAAGTGTTGTGGTTCTTTAGTCATCTAGGCGAGATTATGGCGGCGGTGCTTCGTTCTTTCTGAGGAAACAAAAAGAGAGAGGTTAGCACGACTTGTTGCGGTGCACGACGGGTCCTTAAACTGCTCCCCATACGCTCATGTGTGACATGACCCCGCCCCTCCTTCAGCCCAGACCCATCGGGTCAGGCAGCACAAACTGAGAGGTCGTGAACCCATGAGAGAGTGTCAGCATTGGCATGGCGGTTACCTCGGCGATAAGTGACGGTGAACTTGTATGGTTGCAAGTCCAAAAACCACCTAGTGACGTGAGGATTCAAGTCCCTGTGAAGTGCCATCCATTGGAGGGCAGCATGATCTGTCACCAGGATGAACTCCGGGCCCAGCAGGTAGTACCGCAGGTGAGTTACCGCTCACTTCATGGCCAAGGTTTCACGTTCCACCGCTGCATACCTTGTCTCACAGTCCAACAGTTTCCAGCTCAGGAAAATTATGGGGTTCTCGACACCATTGATGCTTTGGCTCAGCACGGCACCTAGACCTGTGTCCGAAGCATCAGTCTGGAGAAGAAAATGAAGAGAAAAATTAGGTGTTCTCAAAACAGGTGCCGTTGTGAGGGCCATTTTCAAGTCACTGAATGTCCATTCTGTCAAATCGTTCCATATCACATGCAAAGGGGCTCTTTTCATTGTCAAATCTGTCAAGGGAGCGGCCCTCTCTGAAAACCGAGATCCAAACTGGCAGTAGTAACTCATTACTCCTAAAAAGGCATGCACTTGATTCTTGACTATCGTACTAGGCCATTCAAGGATTTTATTTTGGAGTGCTGTGGTTTAACCAGTACGCCTCCTACCAGGGAGCCCAAAAATTTGGCCTTGTTCAAACCGAAGTAACACTTCCAGGGATTGATATGTAGCCCGGCTTTTATTAGGAGGATGGCGTAAACCTGAAGTACATGTTCCTTCCAACGTCATCAACGTAGGCGGTACAATAGGACTGGTGGGGCCTTAGCACTCTATCTACCAATCGCTGTAAGGTTGCTGGTGCCCCGTGCAACCCGAATGGAAGGACCTTGTATTGTCAGTGTCCACTAGGGGTGCTAAATGCCGTTTTTTCTGTTGGGGATGCTGTTAAGGGAATTTGCCAGTATCCCTTCGTCATGTCAAGAGTAGTCAAGTCCCCAGCCTCTTGAGGAGCATAGGCTAGGCATTAAATTTGGAGACCTGATTAAGACGTCTAAAGTCGTTACAGAATCTCCACGACCCATCTGGTTTAGATACCAGGACGATGGGACTGGACCAGGGGCTATGACTTTCTTCGATGATGTCCATGTCCAACATCCTTTGAACCTCTAGCTCCACCTCAGCACGTTTCACCTCTGGGAGACAATAGGGCCGTTCCTTGACTACTACCCCCGGGTCTGTCACTATGTCGTGCTGAATCAGCGAGGTCCAGCCCGGTGCTTGACTGACCACTTCCGGGACAGACATGATCGCACTTTCAAGCTCCTGTCGCTGGTGGGGGGTTAAATTGTGGCAAAGGTTAAGTTTGGCTTTATCTGAGAAAAGGGAAAGGGTAGGGCTGGGAAGAGGGCATTCTTCCCTGTCCCTCAATGGCTTCAATAAGTTAATATGATATACCCGCTTGCTCGGCCGATGATTTGGTTCACTCACCAAATAGTCAACGAGCCCTTTTCTCTCTTTAACCTCGTGCAGACCTTACCAATGGGTCAGCAATTTCAAATGAGAAGTGGGCACTGGCACCATTACAGGGTCTCCTGGCTGAAATTCGCGCAGGGAGGAATTTCTTTTGTAGTTCCGGGCCTGCGCTGCTTGAGCCCTGGACGTGTTCTTTAAGCAGGGGTTGAATTTTCTCTAATCTATCGCATAACTGTTAGATGTTAGAGGAGGGAAGTGCCTCCCCTTCCCAACCTTCTTTTAGCACATCCAAAACACCCCGGGGTTGGCGCCCATAGAGAAGTTCAAAAGGGGAAAACCCTGTGGAGGCTTGTGGCACCTCCCGGTAAGCGAAAAGCACTAGGGGTAAAAGTTGATCCCAGTTCCTACCGTCCGCGCTGACTACCTTGCGGAGCATCTGTTTGAGGGTCTGGTTGAACCTTTCCACCAACCCATCCATCTGAGGATGATAGACGACGTTTTAAGATGCTTAATGTGGAGTAACTTGGCAACCTCCCTGAACGTATCCGAAGTAAAGGGTATACATTGGTCTGTAAAGACTTGTTTGGGTATGCCCACTCGGGAAAAAAGCCCTACTAATTCCCATGCAATATTTTTTGTATTAGCGGCCCGCAGGGGAACCGCTTCTGGATATCGAGTTGCATAATCGACCATAACTAATATGTATTTATGGCCTTGCACCGAAGATCCTACCAGATCGACACAGATCGTCTCAATGGGCACGTCTATAAGGGGAATCAGGACTAGAGGAGCGATCTCTTCTGGGTATCTGACATAGCTGACAGACTGGGTAAGACTGACATCAATGTCAGACCTCCTCATTGATCCCGGGCCAATAGAACCGAAGCTTCAGTCTCTCCAATGTCTTCTCAGCCCCGAGGTGGATGCCTAAGAGGTGGGCGTGAGCTAGTTCGCAGACCTCCCACCAGTAGGTCCGTGGGACTAACATCAACTTCCGTACCTTACCTTCATGTTCCGTAACTCGATATAGCAGATCATTTTCCATGACAAAGTAGGGTCCTGGTGGTGTGGAATCTACTGACAATATGTCGTCTACAGACACGATGGCATTCCAGGCAAACTTCAGAAAATCTGTTCTCTTTTAAAGGACGCCAGCATAGACCAAAACTGATAATCCATGCCGGGTCAGGTGTCTGGCCTGGGGTAGCACCCATCCAACCTGGAACCTCATCCAGTTGAACTTCCGGGTCAAGGTCCATCGCTGAAGAGGGCTCCCCCTAACCACCCAATGTCATCTATAGTCACTGAGAAGCACGTCGTGGGAGCAGCTGGGAGGGCCCCTTGACCATCCATAATCAGACCCAACCTAGGTTTAGGAGTAGTCGCTGCTCTCTACTGCACTTACTTTCCGACCAGCCTTTTCCCAGTATAACCGAAAAGAGGGGCTCGGGTAACACAGTGACGAGCAGTTGTTTTGGATTCCCCTTCCAGGTTATGAAGCACTTTGTGGACCTGTAAGACCTGGTCTCCCCATGCACACAAGTTACGCTCGCTCTTTGAGTCACCCACTGTCGCAGTAGAACATAATGGTGAGCAACAATGGTAATGTTACTCCCGGAGTCAAAAAATGCCATAACCAAGTACTCATTTATCAACACCACTCCTGTATTTAAACAACGCAGCGGGGCGGGTACCCTGTCTTTTGGCTTCACCGGATCCTCCGCAGCATGACAGGTGGGCTCAGGGGTTGTGACACGTCCCTGTTGGATCCCGCAAGCCAGCTTTTCTGACCCCCTAAGTTTGGTCACTGCCAGTTGTTGCTCTAGGACCTTCAGAAGACCATTCATATCTTTGAAAGGGTGTCTGCGGACCTGCTGGGTGAGATAGTCCGGCATGGCATTGACTAACCCCTCACAGACTACCTGTTCAACCACCTGGCGAGCCTAGTTGACATCTGGCCTTAGCCAGTGCCCGAGCTTGCCCCAGAAATTGAACGCCTTGGCTCTAGCCAGGCGGTCGGTTCAAATTTCCACTGCCACCATTCCCTCACCTGCTGGCCGGAGGTTACACTGTAGCATTTGAAAACTTCGGAGATCATGATAGGCCTGCTGCGCAGTGCCCTTCAAATATGGTGCCAGTATGGACACCCATTCTGCCCTCGGCCACTGGTTCGGAGAGGCAGTCCTCTCAAAAATCGACATGTAGAACTCAATATCGTCCGACTCAGAAAGCGGGACAATAGGAGCTGGTGGAGGCTGTGTGGGCTCCGGCTTTACTGCTTCCGCCGCCAGCTGTCTCTTGGTCTCCACCAACTCCATCTTCGTGGCTGCCTTGTCCAGCTTGACAGCCTGGAGATCGTTTGCTAAAGCAATAAGAACAGCGTTCAAGTCTTGCCCTTCTGACATTTTCTCGGGCCTCTATCCTGCCGACTACGCCACTGTAATAAAGAACAACAACATCAACAACATTTATTTATATAGCACATTTTCATACAAACAGTAGCTCAAAGTGCTTTACATATTAAAGAATAGAAAAATGAAGGACACAATTATAAAACAAAATAAATCAACATTAACATCGAATAAGAGTAAGGTTCAATGGCCAGGGGGGACAGAAAAAACAAAAAAAACTCCAGACGGCTGGAGAAAAAATAAAATCTGTAGGGATTCCAGACCATGAGACCGCTCAGTCCCCTCTGGGCATTCTACCTAACATAAATGAAACAGTCCTCTTTGGATTTAGGATTCTCACGGAAGGGCTTGATGATGATGATGGTCACGTAGACTTCTGCCTTTTAATCCGTCCATCATTGTTGGAGCATCATGAAGCTTTGAGTAGGTGGTGGTGGCGCAGGCCACCACCACAAAGAAACCGGAAAAAGAAACAGAAAAGAGAGTACAAAAGTACAAAACAAGCATAAAGATTGGGGGTTTTTAGCCCTGTATACTGTAAATCAAGGTCAGATATTTTCAACTCAAAAATCATCAGACACATGAGGCAGGCAGACGGACAACTTATAGGGTTAAACAGTGGGATGCTGGGCAAAATTCATGGTGATGGATGGTGACTGATGTCATCAAACAGGGACGAGAGAGTAGAAAGAGACCCGGAAGTGCCACGGTTCTTTAGTGGTCTGGGCGAGATTATGGTGGCGGTGCTTCGTTCTTTCTGAGGAAACAAAAAGAGAGAGGTTAGTACCCTGCCGTTGTTCCCTGGCATGACTTGTCGTGATGTACGTTGGGTCCTTAAGCTTGTGCATGACAATACCCCAGTCTCTGATTTACGCACATACAAGTTCAAATAGCCACATGTTTAACTGGGACACTGTGCAAGTGAAATTCAAGGCTAATACTAAAGGTGCCAGAGAGCTGGCTGAATCGTGGCTATCAAAGGAAAATGCCATCAACAGGCACTTGAACATGAACCCAGCATATGCAAGCTTCAAAAAAATGAACATCCGCCAGTTAAATAAGACTTTAAGACCTACACCCTCTGACCTCCACATTATTAATCTCTCCTCTTACTCCCTTACTCCCGAAAGTCACGCCTCGTCTCTCTGAAAAACTCTCATCTCGTCCCAAGATTTTTTTATATAATGCTGTAGATATATCTATCTATTATATAAAATACATTTGGTCGAGATGTGATCATCTCAGAGAGACACTTTGAAGTCCCGCGAGACTATCACTTGCATATCACACCCTACTTACAAACAATTTTTCTGAGACACTTTAATGTCCCACGTGACAAGGAAGTGAGACAAAAGGACAGCTGTTTTACAGGCCTTTAAATGATCATTGCGCAGCACAGCATGCAAATAACAGCAGCACGGCAGCAGCAGCTGCTGTACAGACTTTTAAATGACTGACGTGCAGCATGATGTACAGATCACATAGCACGGCAGTAGCAGCTGATACACAGGCTTTTAAATGATCGACGTGCAGCGCAACATGCAGATCACACAGCTCGGTAGCAGCTAGCAGCAAGCCAGCAGCTGATCCGTTTTTAGTGTGCATTCAGCCCCCCGCCCCCTTCACAACGCGAGCGGCAGAGACGCGAAGTGGCTAGCGTGAAGCATGCTCCTGGGGGTGGGGTTTGTGGGGTGGGTGAGAGAAGCGAGTATGGGGCACAGCCCCCTAGTGTGTATATATATATATATATATATATATATATATATATATATATATATATATATATATATATATATATATATATATATATATATATATATATATACTGTGTTTCCCCGAAAATAAGACAGTATCTTATATTAATTTTATGTCCAAAAAATGCACTAGGGCCTAATTTCAGGTAGGTCTTTTTTTTCTTGAAGTTCAAAAAAGTAAAGTACATTTATTCCTGTTCAACAATTATATGGTACAAACTACTGGTATGTTAACGCCTGTTCAACAATCAAATTAACATGTATGATATTTGTGTTCTAGAAACTACTGTACGAGGGGGTACCCAAAAGAATCTGCAAGAGCACTGGATGGAGTCCCCCGGAGCACACACCTCCCCCGCCACGGCAGGCAAGCGCAGAACAACTTACTCCGTGGTAGTGTCCCAAGTTTCAACCCCGTCTCCTGCCGTTCTCGATCCCTGCAGCCAGTGCGTGGCCGCGAACCCCCACTTCCCGCTGGGGAAAAATGCCGCACCTCACCCCTTCCCAAACGAGAAAAGATTTTTCTCGCCTAAATAAAGGTGAAATGCAGCACCCCTCCCCAGCAGGAAACAAAAGCCCACAGCTGCACGCTGACCACAAAAAACGAGAAGAAGCAAAAAAGGAGGTTGAAAGCTGTTCTACACTTACCCACCGCAGCAGGAAAAATGTGCACCCCAAAAGCCCCGGCCAGTGCAGCGCTACCAGTATCACGGACTCCCTTGGGCACCCATTCCTATGTTAACTCGGGTTTAACAATCAACATGTATTCATGTTATACAAGCTACTGTATGTTAACTGCTTCTACATTTATTCAAATACAATCATGTCATCTTCTTCTAGAATATCATCATAACTCTCCATATCTGAACCTGCAATTCCTTCCTGGATTTCTATTGACTCTAATTCCTTTAGAATTAATGGCCCCAATCTCTCATGTGCAGCAATACTGCTCTCCTTAAATGAAAACGTCTTGTCCAGGTAGCCTGCTCATAGTATATTGGCAACACAGCTTTCAATGATTTTATCCTATGAATTTTTCACCCAAGCCAGCACCACTTGCAGCTTAGGCTTCACAAAGTTCCCCTGCTGATTTCTATCCATTCTGTTTTCAATGTAATCATTGACTTCTATTTGCAAATGGTCCTTGAATGGCTTGTTTATTGCAATGTCAAGTGTATTCAGGGCAGCTTTTAGGCTAAATACAGCAGCTCTCAAGACAGATGTAAAAATGGCGGATTAGCAGTAAGTCTTATTTTCGGGGAAGGGCTTATATTAGCGGTACATCAGAAATTACTGCTAGGTCTTACTTTTGTGGTAGGTCTTACTTTCAGGGAAACACGGTATACATATATATATATTGTCAGAGATGGCTGGGGTGGCGACCCGGCTGGGACGCCCAGGAGGACCAGAGGAGGCCTTGCACCTTCCCCAGACCTTTGGGGGCCACCGGTACAGAGCTTTGAAGCTCCAACCTGTGGGGGCCCGTGGTCACCACCAGGGGGCACCCCTATGCCTTTGGAGCCCTGGACCTCAGCACTTCCACCACACCCAGAAATGCTGGGGGGAAGAAGAGCAGGGACACCCGGAGTGCTTCTGGGGATGCATCCGGCACTTCGCCACACTGGGGCGTGTCGGTGGAAGATTGCCGGGAAACACCTGGAGCACATCCAGGTGATTATAAAAGGGGCTGCCTCCCTTCATTCAAGACTGGAGTCGGGTGAGGAGTGGACTAGAGCTGGAGAAGAGAGAAGGAGGCGGTCTGAAGAAAGGCATTGGTGTTGTGGCCAAGACTTTTGGTGACTTTGGGGTTTTGTGTGGCACTTTGACTTGTAAATATTGTATAATAAACGTGTTGTGAGTGACATGAACGTGTCTGCCTGTCTGTGTTCGGGCCAGCTTCCACAATATATATATATATATATATATATATATATATTGTCACAGGCGGCTGGGGGTGGAGCCCAGCCGGGACGCCCGATGGGACCGGAGGAGGGCTGGTGCCTCCTCCCGACCACGAGGGGGCGACCGCCTTGGTTTTGTTGGTGGCCTCGGGTAGGGGGCTTGGAAGCCCAACCCTGTGGGGGCCCGTGGCCACCGCCAGGCGGCACCCCAGTGCCTGAAGAATCCTGGAGTCCAGCACTTCCGCCACACAAAGAAGTGCTGGGGAGAAGAAGACAGGAGACACCCAGAGTGCTTCCAGGTGCGTAGCCGGCACTTACACCACACAGGGGCGTGTCCAAAGAGGAGTGCCGGGAAACACCTGGAGCCCATCCGGGGTGGAATAAAAGGGGCCGCCTCCCTGCATTCGAGAGCGGAAGTCGGGTGGAAGAAGGACGGAGTTGGAGAGAGGACTGGAGGCGGCCAGAAAAAGAGGCACAAAGGACTGTGAGGCCTGGACTTTTGGGGGATCAGTGCTGGAGGCACTGGGATGTGCACTAAAAACTTGTAAATATTGTATATAGTTGCGGTGAATAAACGTGTGTGTGGTGAAACAACGATGTCCGCCTGTCTGTGTCCAGGTCCCGTTCCACAATATATATATATATATACTTTACAAACACACACATACATTTACATACAGATATGCAGTATATTTGCTGGTAAATGAAAGAAATTAGTTTTATGAAATACAAAATTTATTTACCAAATGCATGTTCATGGCGTATTCTTTCATGCAGTGCCAATGTTAGGTTATTTTGTGTCCTAGGTCAAGCTTATTAGTGTGCCAACCGACTGTTAAACCGTGCGGCTAGGTTTTCCCCAGCCCTTATGATCTAATGCCTAATTCACCATAATGATAGCACCGGCCCTGCTTTCAGATAATATCATATGATAATAGTGATATGCATTGTATCTTTGGTATTTTTCATGATTTGTGTAGTCTGGAGCTTGAAAATACTAAGAAATGCTTCACTGATAGCTGGGTTACTGTGGTGAAGGGGGAGATCACCCCACAATCTTCCAATAAGTGTCCTACTTGTGTAGTCAGCAAAAACAATCCATGCATGCTGAAGAATTTTACTTTCATTTTTCAGTCTGGTAAGATCAAAGATAGCTTGCACAGTTTGGTCATGAAAGATTTTGGATATTTACAGCATGCAGGTGTCACGAGGATCTCCTTGATTCTTTCCAGGGGTTTGTCTTTGAAATTTTCGTGCAGCGTATTGTGGTTCAGATCTGGCATAGGAGGCTAATCCTTCACTTCAACAACAACTGGATATTTGAGTAGCATACATGTATTCACAGTTGTTGCAGCACACTACACCTCTGACAGAGTACGTGTGTCCTTTTATCATCTTGGAAGGAAAGTAGCTGTGAATTTTGAAGGATGTGCCTATAGTTCTCAGAAGTGCAACATAACACATTTCAAAAAGTGTGGGTCACTGGCTGTATGTATTTAATTTTTTCAAATGTTTGAGGATAGCAGCACAGAGGTGCAGTGGTAGCACTGCTGTCTTGAAATAAGGAGACAAGGGTTCTTGTCCCGGGTATTCCCTGCGTGGAGTTTGCAAGTTCTCCCTGCGACTGTGTGGGTTTCCTCCCAAAGTCCAAAGACATGCAGGTTAGGTGATTTGGCGTTGCTAAATTGGCCCTAGTGTGTGTGTTTTCGGTGTGTCTGTTCGACCTGCGATGGAGTGGCACATTGCCCAGGGTTTGTTTGCTCCTTGTGCCCTATTCTAGCTGGGATAGGCTATAGCACCTTCCATGACTTTCATGTCTAATTAAATGACATGTTCGAGGAAGAAATGTAGAACTTTCTAGAAGTGTTGGGTCATGTTCATTTCATGCAAGTTAAATTACTAAGGTACAATTTATTTGGATTGTTCACGCCTCTTGCATAGGTTTTGATTTGTTACATATATTTGAATAATGCACTGCTTCTATTTTAGATGGTATGTTTTATAACAATTCAGTTACAGGAGTCGTCTCTTTTAAGTTCTCAGGTATCACTGATGGCCTACTAACTGAGAACTTTAACAGCCAGGGTAAGCTTTAAGAGTTCCTTATTCTCCCTGCAGTAACTCACTAACTGAAGCTGCAATGTTTCAAATACTTTGACTTTCAAATTAATGTTTGCAAATAAATGTTCAAAATGAAACTATTCAGTATGTGACTCTATGTGGATTCATCAGTAACAATAGATACAATGTCAGACATTTTGAATTGTATGATTTTGGCTTTGTTCAAGTCAGTGTCTAAATGCTATTTTTTAACAAACTACTTGATGCTGAAATTGGTTCTTTTTCTATACCATGTGGTTTGAAATATACTTAAGTTTCTTTTCCTTCTTTGATCTATGAGTTCTGAGTACATAATCTACATGGAATATTCAGTTTTGGACCTCAGGGGATATGATTTTTGCATTCACCATTTTGTTTGTCTGAGTTGGCCATTGCTAGTTTCATGTAGATAGTCACCATGGCAATCCTTCCCCAAATCACTCGGAAGTACGTGCCAGTGGACGTCATCCAGAGCACCAGCATAAAGGTCAGCATATTCTATCCCAGACTATCCAATATTAGGATTCCTTTGTTGATGTGCACTTCTTTAGTTTGATTTCTTTATTCCTGGTTATGAACAAATATTTTTCTGGATTTATAGACTTTGATTTTTGGTTTGCATATTGAACGCGATTTTTGTTTGTCTGTCTTTTCCAGGTACGACCCTTGCCTTTTATTTCACCTCATCTCTTCTCATCGCCTGTTTCTCTCCATTCAAAATCTTATCTGTCCTTATCTACATGCTTATCTACATGCTTCCGTTAGGTCAGATTATCTCAGGTTACAACGTGAGCTACCACAGCTATGCTGATGACACACAGCTGTACTTATCTATAGCACCTGATGACTCCGACTCTTTCGATTCACTAACACAATGTCTTACTGGTATTTCTGAATGGATGAATAGTAATTTTCTCAAACTAAATAAAGAGAAAACTGAAATCTTAGTAATTGGCAATAATGGATTCAATGAGGTTATCAGAAATAAACTTGATGCATTAGGCTTAAGAGTTAAGACGGAAGTAAAAAATGTAGGGGTAACCGTTGACTGTAATCTGAATTTTAAATCGCATATTCATCAGACCACTAGGACAGCATTTTTTCACTTAAGAAACATAGCAAAAGTTAGACTTCTTATATCATTGAAAGATGCTGAGAAATTAATTCACAGTTTTGTTTTCAGTAAACTAGATTACTGTAACGCACTCCTCTCAGGACTACCCAAAAAAGACATAAATCACTTGCAACGAGTGCAGAATGCAGCTGCTAGAATCCTAACTGGGAAAAGAAAATCCGAACACATTTCTCCAGTTTTGATGTCACTACACTGGTTAGCTGTGTCATTCAGGATTGACTTTAAAATACTGCCTATGGTTTATAAAGCCTTAAATAATCGCGCTCCATCTTATATATCGGAATGCCTGACACATTATATTCCAAATCGTAACCTTAGATCTTCAAATGAGTGTCTCCTTATAATTCCAAAAGCTAAACTTAAAAGAAGTGGTGAGGCGGCCTTCTGCTGTTATGCACCTAAAATCTGGACTAGCCTGCCAATAGGAATTCGCCAGGCTAATACAGTAGAGCACTTTAAAACACTGCTGAAAACACATTACTTTAACATGGCCTTCTCATAACTTCACTTTAACTTAATATTGATGCTCTGTATTTTCAATTCATCATAATAACTATTCATAGTGGCTCCAAAATCCGTACTGACCCCAACTCTCTCTTCTGTTTCTTTTTCCGGTTTCTTTGTGGTGGCGGCCTGCGCCACCACCACCTACTCAAAGCATCATGATGCTCCAACATTGATGGACTGAAAGCCAGAAGTCTACGTGACCATCATCATCAGGTCCTTCCATGAAAACCCTAAATACAAAGAGGACTGTTTGACTTATGTTAGGTAGATTGCCCAGAGGGGACTGGGTGGTCTCGTGGTCTGGAACCCCACAGATTTTATTTTTTTTCTCTAGCTTTTGGAGGTTTTTTTTTTGTTTTTTCTGTCCACCCTGGCCATCGGACCTTACTTATTCTATGTTAATTAATGTTGACTTATGTTTATTTTTTATTGTGTCTTCTATTTTTCTATTAATTTAGTAAAGCACTTTGAGCTACATTTTTTTTGTATGAATATGTGCTATATAAATAAATGTTGATTGATTGATTGATTGATTGTTGTGATGCCAGTATTACCCTGGCATGATGATGAACCTTGGGTATCTTGCAGTTCACGAACCAAGACCAGCGATGGAGCTGTATGAGATGCATACCAAAAGGTATAGGTGAAAAAATAGTGAGTTTTTACCTACAGTGAATAAAATACACATGAAATCATGTTGATGTGCCATCAACTAAATACACGGTCTTGATGACACTATGAAAAAAAACACACAAATAGCAAAAAGAAAGATATTTACAAAAATGGGAGAACCTCTGCTTATTTTCTCAAGCTCTTCAACATTTAGGCACTGCATCCATTGCATCTTGTTCACTCCACTTTGTAAATGGGTCAATTGGCTCTTTAGGTTTTGCAGGTACTGTTCCAGGTGCTTGTGCTTGGCCTCTTGACAGCATCCACTTGAGGAACTACCCTGGAGCAACTCCCACAGGTATATCCATGGGAGCAAAAAAAAAAAACTTCATCTTTAATCATGAAGAAAACAAAATCAAGTCTGTCTCTCACCACTGATCCCACTTCTGCCACCAAATGTGATGCTTCATGCTTATATGACCACTGCTGGACCTTGAATCATGGACATCTACTACTTCATGAACTGAATCTAGTGGTGGAATGGAACAAGGTACAGACAGTGAATGAAGCACAAATTAAATTAAAAATCTATGATGTGCCATTAACTAAATAATTAACTAATAATGCTAAATACATATTCCTGATGAAACTCGTAAAAGAAAAAATCTCTCAAATAAGAAAAAGAAATATATTTGCAAAAACAATGAATCCCATCTTGCTCCTTTCTTAAGCTGGGAGGTTACAGCACGTTGTCACACCCACCGCATGATGATCCACCTGTATTGGGACCCGTGAGCAGCCATCCAATGGGTGACATCTCAGTACCACACTGGAACAGTGTTTGTTTTTTTTTACAGTAGCTGGAGTGCCACTCCTGTCACCAACCCTCAAGTTGGAGGACCTGCTTGCAGAGCTGTATGCAGGTTAACCTCATACCCAAGACAGAGCAATTGCAGGTTAAGGCACTTGCTGAAAGACCCAATGGAGTAGAGTCCCTAACACAAACTAGAGTTTACAGGAATTGAACCAGCAACTTGTCCATTGGCTTGTCCATTTGTCAACCTCAAAGTAATACAAAGCAGTCCCTTTTCTCACCCCTTATCTCTCTCTTTCTCTCACTCTTTCTGTTTCTTACATTTGCTCCATTCTGCTCACTACTCCTCCAACCAGTGAGCCTTTGTTCAGCTCTCTTTCTGAGTCTGTAAACCAGTGGCAGACAGTGGCCTTTAAGACTCACCCTGGTGCACTTCCAGAACAACTTCTTAAATTAGTTATGGCAAAAGGCATTGTGGTTTTATTGTTATTGCTTATTTATCACAATTTTACCATTGTTTTGATGTATCCATCCATCCATTATCCAACCCGCTATATCATAACTACAGGGTCACGGGAACCAATTCCAGCCAACACAGGGTGCAAGGCAGGAAACAAACCCCAGGCAGGGCACCAGCCCACCACAGGGCACAAACACACATACCCACACACCAAGCACAATTTAGAATTCGCCAATGCACCTAACCTGCATGTCTTTGGACTGTGGGAGGAAACTGGAGTACCTGGAGGAAACCCACGCAGACACGGGGAGAACATGCAAACTCCACACAGGGAGGACCCGGGAATAGAAAACAAGTCTCCTAACTGTGAAGCAGCAGCGCTACCACTGTGCCACCATGCTGCCCTGTTTTGATGTTTTTGCCACCACAATACAATGCCACAATAGTGATGTCTTCACACACATGCTGTATAACATGGCAGCAACCCTTAAGACATGTTTGTTTTAGAAGACTGAAGAATATGCAAGCATAGTGAAGGTCATTGTTTTCTCTAAGCCCACTCCTAGAAAGACTTGTTTGTCAAGTCTCTTTCATTTTGAAAAAGATTAAATCTTTTTAACATTTCTTTTGTTTATTTGCTTCTATCTCAGTCACTATATTCACGTAAAATAAATAAGAAAATCACTTCTTGTACTCTCAAGCATGGCAAAAGGCACACCTCCTGAAGCTCCTCTCCTGCACTCCTTATGCTGGTGTCAGGTTTTCCTGGATCACATATCTAGTTTAAGTGCTAGGAACCTTGAAAATTTTTCATGCTGCCTGCCTTCCATAGTACCATAATGTACATCTGGTGTTGATGCATTCTCTTCATGAACTATGTATTAACACAGTCGTTCTTCCCATTAGATGTCCCCACCATGACCTTTCTTTTTATGTTTCTACCCAAGGAGTACTCATTTCAGGGTCAGTCTTTAAATTAACATGTCACACTCCCCCCTCGGTGGCCTTTGTTCCTTGGTATGATGACTTACATCATCATGGCCACGTTGTAAGTCTCTCCCCTGGGCTTTTCTGAACCCTATTTCTGACCCGTGTTGCCTGTAATTCCCTTGGCCACCTGGTATTCTACTACAAATATAGAACTCCATTTTTCAGATGCAGATGTGGTGAGGTCAGAAAAGATCCAATGATCTTCTGACAGACAAAGTGAATGTCAGGCTAGGGGTTTTGTGTTGGCTACAGTCATAAGGAAGCAGGCCCTTGTGAGTTGCCTGCCGTGATACACAAGATGTAGACTGGATAAGAAGATACTTAGAAAAAATTAAGTAGGTTTTCTTCAAATTGATTAAGTCTAAAGAAAAACAGTAAACAGTCACAAGAATGTAAGAAAATAAGAAATCTGAAAAATGAAAGGAGACCATTTATTCCATGAAGCCCATTGCTCAGCTAATAGCCAAGCTGCCACAATATCTCATCCAGATTCCTCTTAAAGGTTGTCAACTAAATGGCTTGGTAGTTTGTACCAGAATCCCACAACTCTTTTGCACAAAGAAGTGCTTCCTGACCTCAGTCTCAAATGCACTTTCTCTAATTTCCACTGGTGTCCTAGAGTACATTATTCACTAGAAAGAACTCTGTTAGATCTACTTTATCAATCGTTTTGAGAATTTTGAGGATCTGGAGTCTCTTCATCTCGTGACTAAATAGATTGAATTCTCTGAGTTTGTCAGAGTAGGACATGTCCTTAAGTCCTGTGATGTGACTGGTTCTTCTCCTCTGCATAGCTTAAAGTGCTGCTACATCTTTCTTGTAGCATGATGGCCAGAACTGCACGCAGTACTCCAGATGTGCATTACATAGTCTAAGCATAATATCCCTTGATTTATATTCAACAGTTTTTACAATATAACCTTGTAAAAGTGCATTTTTAATTGCTTCTGCACACTGTTTGGATGATGAAAACATTGCATCAACATAAACCCTTAAATACTTTTCAGAGGTTTCTTCCCGTAGGACAGTGTCTCATCCTGTATTTATCATTTCTTCTTCTGTCATCGATTTATTCTCACTGAAAAAGCAGAATATTGCAGCTAGTAAATAATTTCTGACGAAATAAAACTACTTAATAATCTTGAAGCTATTGTAATCAAATTAAATATTTCATTCATAGCATACACTCACCTAAAGGATTATTAGGAACACCTGTTCAATTTCTCATTAATGCAATTATCTAATCAACCAATCACATGGCAGTTGCTTCATTTAGGGGTGTGGTCCTGGTCAAGACAATCTCCTGAACTCCAAACTGAATGTCAGAATGGGAAAGAGAGGTGATTTAAGCAATTTTGAGCGTGGCATGGTTGTTGGTGCCAGACAGGCCGGTCTGAGTATTTCACAATCTGCTCAGTTACTGGGATTTTCACGCACAACCATTTCTAGGGTTTACAAACAATGGTGTGAAAAGGGAAAAACATCCAGTATGCGGCAGTCCTGTGGGCGAAAATGCCTTGTTGATGCTAGAGGTCAGAGGAGAATGGGCCGACTGATTCAAGCTGATAGAAGAGCAACTTTGACTGAAATAACCACTCGTTACAACCGAGGTATGCAGCAAAGTATTTGTGAAGCCACAACACGCACAACCTTGAGGCAGAAGGGCTACAAGAGCAGAAGACCCCACCGGGTACCACTCATCTCCACTACAAATAGGAAAAAGAGGCTACAATTTGCATGAGCTCACCAAAATTGGACAGTTGAAGACTGGAAAATGTTGCCTGGTCTGATGAGTCTCGATTTCTGTTGAGACATTCAAATGGTAGAGTCAGAATTTGGCATAAACAGAATGAGAACATGGATCCATCATGCCTTGTTACCACTGTGCATGCTGGTGGTGGTGGTGTAATGGTGTGGGGGATGTTTTCTTGGCACACTTTAGGCCCCTTAGTGCCAGTTGGGCATCGTTTAAATGCCACGGGCTACCTGAGCATTGTTTCTGACCATGTCCATCTCTTCATGACCACCATGTACCCATCCTCTGATGGCTACTTCCAGCAGGATAATGCACCATGTCACAAAGCTCGAATCATTTCAAATTGGTTTCTTGAACATGACAATGAGTTCACTGTACTAAAATGGCCCCCACAGTCACCAGATCTCAACCCAATAGAGCATCTTTGGGATGTGGTGGAACGGGAGCTTCGTGCCCTGGATGTGCATCCCACAAATCTCCATCAACTGCAAGATGCTATCCTATCAATATGGGCCAACATTTCTAAAGAATACTTTCAGCACCTTGTTGAATCAATGCCACGTAGAATTAAGGCAGTTCTGAAGGCGAAAGGGGGTCAAACACCGTATTAGTATGGTGTTCCTAATAATCCTTTAGGTGAGTGTATATCTAAGGATAGATCACTTAACACTTTTCTTTGCATGCACTTTATGGATATGACCACTAGGTGGTGCCATCTGTTTATTTTGAATTGAGTCAAATGCTCAATGGCCTGGCACCAGCAGTCCATAACTCAGCCTGAGTTTCATATGCAAAACTGAAACTGTATGCTTCCAATCAACAGCTGGATTTTACATCCAATCCAAAGAATTGCCTCTTAGTTCACAAGGCCTTCAAATGAAACTACAAAATATCTCTAATGTTATAATAACATTTGTTTAGTTACAACCCCAAATCAGAAAAAGTTAGGATGGTATGGAAAATGCAAATAAAAAGATGCAGTAATTCATAAATTTACTTTGACTTTTATTTCATTGCAGACAGTATGTGTTTTGTTTGGTCAACTTACAACTTATACTGTACATCCATTCCTGCATTTCAGGCCTGCAACATATTCCAAAGAAAGTTGGGACGGTAAAGCATTCACCACTCCTCATCATCATTCCTCCTCACAACACTTAAAAGACGCTTTGACACTGAGGATACCAAGCGATGAGGCGTTTCAGGTGTTATTTTGTCCCATTCCACCTGCAAACACATCTTATAGTGTGCAACAGTACAGGGCCGTCGTTGTCACATTTATTTCAAAATTCTCCACACATTCTCTTTTGAGGACAGGCCAGGACTTCAGGCAGGCCAGTCCAGTAAGCGTAACGACTTCTCTCGTAGCCATGCCTTTGCAGAATATATGGTTTTGCATTATCTTGTTGAAAAATGCATGGGTGTTCCCGGAAAAGATGTCGTCTTGAAGGCAGCATATGTTGCTTGAAAATCTAAACGTACTTTTCTGTATAAATGCTGCCATCACAGAAGTATAAATTACCTTTGCCACAACTCCATACCATGACAGACCCTGTTCTTTTGGACTTATTGTTGATAACAATGTGGATGGTCCTTTTTGTCTTTGGTCTGGAGAACACAGCGTCCATTTCTTCCAAAAAAGATCTGGAATACTGATTCACCTGACTACAATATGCGTTTTCATCATGTGATGGTCCATCCCAGATGTTTCCAAGCCCAGTGAAGTCGAAATCACTTCTGGACATGGTTGACATAAACCTTCTTTTTTTGCAGAGTAAAGTTTAAAGTGGTATTTGTGAATGTACGTCCGTATTGTAGTGCATGACAAACGTTCGCCAAAGTAATAGTTATATCAGCTATTAATGAGTGATGTTTCTTGATGCAGTGCTGTCTAAGAGAGGAGCTTGTGGGTGTTAGGCTTAGGCTTGCTTCCTTATCCTTTATACACTGAAATTCCTCCAGATTCCTTGAATCGCTTAATGATATCATATACTGTAGAGGAGAAATAAGCAAATCCTTTCCAATCTTTCTTTGAGGAACACAATTTCAATCATTTTCTCACACATTTATTGACAAACTGCAGATCCTCTACCAATCTTTGCTCCTCAAAGACAGCCTTTTGTGGACACTGTTTTTTTTTTACCAAATCTTGATTACAATCACCTGTTTGAAATCACATCATTATTGAATTATTTTACCTCATTACTGGCCCTGATTTGCACCAGTCCCAACTTTTTTAGGAATGTGTTGCAGGCCTGAAATGCAAGAATGGATGTATATTAACAAATGAAATGAAGTTGACCAGACAAAACATGAAATATCTTGGGTTTCATATTGTCTGCAATGAAATAAAAGTCAAAGTAAATTTAAAAATCGCTGCGTTTTGTTTTTTTTTTTTTCCTTTTAATTGCATTTTCCATACTGTCCCAACTTTTTCTAATTTGAGGTTGTACAGTGCATCCGGAAAGTATTCACAGCGCATCACTTTTTCCACATTTTGTTATGTCACAGCCTTATTCCAAAATGTATTAAATTAATTTTTTTCCTCAGAATTCTACACACAACACCCCATAATGACAACATGAAAAAAGTTTACTTGAGGTTTTTGCAAATTTATTAAAAATAAAAAAATTGAGAAAGCACATGTACATAAGTATTCATAGCCTTTGCCATGAAGCTCAAAATTGAGCTCAGGTGCATCCTGTTTCCCCTGATCATCCTTGAGATGTTTCTGCAGCTTAATTGGAGTCCACCTGTGGTAAATTCAGTTGATTGGACATGATTTGGAAAGGCACACACCTGTCTATATAAGGTCCCACAGTTGACAGTTCATGTCAGAGCACAAACCAAGCATGAAGTCAAAGGAATTGTCTGTAGACCTCCGAGATATTATTGTCTCGAGGCACAAATCTGGGGAAGGTTACAGAAAAATTTCTGCTGCTTTGAAGGTCCCAATGAGCACAGTGGCCTCCATCATCCGTAAGTGGAAGAAGTTCGAAATCTCCAGGACTTTTCCTAGAGCTGGCCGGCCATCTAAACTGAGCAATCGGGGGAGAAGGGCCTTAATCAGGGAGGTGACCAAGAACCCGATGGTCACTCTGTCAGAGCTCCAGAGCTCCTCTATGGAGAGAGGAGAACCTTCCAGAAGGACAACCATCTCTGCAGCAATCCATCAATCAGGCCTGTATGGTAGAGTGGCCTGACGGAAGCCACTCCTTAGTAAAAGGCACATGGCAGCCTGCCTAGAGTTTGCCAAAAGGCCCCTGAAGGACTCTCGGACCATGAGAAACAAAATTCTCTGGTCTTGTGAGACAAAGATTGAACTCTTTGGTGTGAATGCCAGGCGTCACATTTGGAGGAAACCAGGCACTGCTCATCACCAGGCCAATACCATCCCTACAGTGAAGCATGGTGGTGGCAGCATCATGCTGTGGGGATGTTTTTCAGCAGCATAAACTGGGAGACTAGTCAGGATAAAGGGAAAGATGACTGCAGCAATGTACAGAGACATCCTGGATGAAAACCTGCTCCAGACCGCTCTTGACCTCAGACTGGGGTGACGGTTCATCTTTCAGCAGGACAACGACCCTAAGCACACATCCAAGATATCAAAGGAGTGGCTTCAGGACATGTGATTTCTCAGTTTTTTTATTTTTAATAAATTTGCAAAAACCTCAAGTAAACTTTTTTCACATTGTCATTATGGGGCGTTGTGTGTAGAATTCTGAGGAAAAAACTGAACTTAATCTATTTTGGAATAAGGCTGTAACATAACAAAATGTGGAAAAAGTGATGCGCTGTGAATAAAAACAGACAGATTAGGTGGATTGGTGGCACTAAATTGGACCTAGTAGATGTGTGCATGTGGTTTGAGTGTCTTGCCCTTCAATGGCCTGGCACCCAGTCCTTGGATCGTTCCTGCCTTGTGCATTATGCTTGCTAGGATAGGCTTCAGCCCCCCGTGACCCTGCTCAAGATTAGACAGGCTTAGAAAATGGTATGGTATATCATTTCAAAGTTACTACTAATGGTGCATTTCTAAGCACTGGTACCTTATGGATCCTGCAGCCTCTGGCACCCTTCAATTCTTGGATTAGGTTAGGTTGAGATGATTAAACCCTTACAATTGATTTTATTAAAACCTTTTGGTGTAATCCAGGCACTGCAGCACACTTTTTAACTAATTAATTCTTAATTTTTAAGAATTATTATAAGGTTACCTAATATAGTTTGATCTTGATAAGTAGGTTACACAGCTAGGTCATGATAGGAAAGGGCTTCTTCCTAGCAAGGTAAATTATTTTTATTTAAAACCTTCATTTTGCTATTTTTATTCAAGTTCTGCATGTCTTGTTTAAAGTGAACTAAAAAACTAGATGGTGTAATCTGAGTTGCAGAGATCCAGTTAAGTCTCTTTTTTAGGGCTTGGCAGGACAGTAGCTGGATTTGTTTGCAGATGTCAATAAATAGAACTTTAAATCGTTCAGGTAAGTTCAGCTACTTTTTTGTAGGTACATGTCTCATCCAGCATGTTTCTTTTAATTTATCAAATTTAGGATGGGCACAACCATCTTAATCTGTAAAAATACACACTTAAAAGGGTCGTTCATTTAGTGTCTCTGAGACCATTTTTATCTCAGATTATTAAATTGTTTAACAAAGTCTGATGAGACGTATGCATGCATACATTCACAAATCTACCTAATCCATATTTCTTAGATGCACTACAACAACAACAACAACAACAACAACAACAACATTTATTTATATAGCACATTTTCATACAAAAAAATGTAGCTCAAAGTGCTTTACAAAATGACATACAGCTCCATCGCTGGTCTTGGTTCGTGAACTGCAAGATACCCAAGGTTCATCATCATGCCAGGGTAATACTGGCATCACAACAATCAATCAATCAATCAATCAATCAACATTTATTTATATAGCACATATTCATACAAAAAAATGTAGCTCAAAGTGCTTTACTAAATGAATAGAAAAATAGAAGACACAATAAAAAATAAACATAAGTCAACATTAATTAACATAGAATAAGTAAGGTCCGATAGCCAGGGTGGACAGAAAAAACAAAAAACTCCAGAAAAAATAAAATCTGTAGGGGTTCCAGACCACGAGACCGCCCAGTCCCCTCTGGGCAATCTACCTAACATAAATCAAACAGTCCTCTTTGTATTTAGGGTTCTCATGGAAGGACCTGATGATGATGGTCACGTAGACTTCTGGCTTTCAGTCCATCAATGTTGGTGCATCATGATGCTTTGAGTAGGTGGTGGTGGCGCAGGCCGCCACCACAAAGAAACCGGAAAAAGAAACAGAAGAGAGAGTTGGGGTCTGTACGGATTTTGGAGCCACTGTGAATGGTTATTATGATGAATTGAACATACAGAGTATCAGTATTAAGTTAAAGTGAAGTTATGAGAAGGCCATGTTAAAGTAATATGTTTTCAGCAGTGTTTTAAAGTGCTTTACTGTATTTGCCTGACGAATTCCTATTGGCAGGCTATTCCAGATTTTAGGTGCATAACAGCAGAAGGCCGCCTCACCACTTCTTTTAAGTTTAGCTTTTGGAATTGTAAGGAGACACTCATTTGAAGATCTAAGGTTACGATTTGGAATATAACGCGTCAGGCATTCCGATATATAAGATGGAGCGAGATTATTTAAGGCTTTATAAACCATAAGCAGTATTTTAAAGTCAATCCTGAATGACACAGGTAACCAGTGTAGTGACATCAAAACTGGAGAAATGTGTTCGGATTTTCTTTTCCTAGTTAGGATTCTAGCAGCTGCATTCTGCACTCGTTGCAAGTGATTGATGTCTTTTTTGGGTAGTCCTGAGAGGAGTGCGTTACAGTAATCTAGTCTACTGAAAACAAAAGCATGAATTAATTTTTTAGCATCTTTCAATGATATAAGAGGTTTAACTTTTGCTATGTTTCTTAAGTGAAAAAATGCTGTCCTAGTGGTCTGATGAATATGCGATTTAAAATTCAGATTACAGTCAACAGTTACCCCTAAATTTTTTACTTCCGTCTTAACTTTTAATCCTAATGCATCAAGTTTATTTCTGATAACCTCATTGAATCCATTATTGCCAATTACTAAAATTTCAGTTTTCTCTTTATTTAGTTTGAGAAAATTACTATTCATCCATTCAGAAAAACCAGTAAGACATTGTGTTAGTGAATCGAGAGAGTCGGAGTCATCAGGTGCTATTGATAAGTACAGCTGTGTGTCATCAGCATAGCTGTGGTAACACACGTTGTAACCTGAGATAATCTGACCTAATGGAAGCATGTAGATTGAGAAAAGCAGCGGACCCAGGATAGAGCCTTGTGGAACACCACTATGCGTATTACACTTTGGCGTCTTGAGGACTGCTGGGATTTTTCACTGCTTTGTGTTTGAAATGGCTACTCCAGAGGAAGCAGATTCAAATCTAACCCTTCCAATTTTGAGTGAACCTCCCTTCCCCACCACAATTCCACTTTGTATTCTTACATAGTAGATCTTTTGTGTGTTAAGCACTAATAGGGCAAATTACTTTAAGGGAGCTAATAAAGAAGTAATGGTGAATTTAGGGGGCAGGAACCATCATTCAGTTTGGAACGAAGCAAAGGCGATATTGCATTAGATTCTACATGTTGAAAAAATCAATGTGCAAGATGTAAGTAGATATAAGGTCTGATCCATGTAGGCCCCACCACACAACTTAAAGGATCTGCTGCTAATGTCTTGGTGCCAGATACCACAGGACACCTTCAGGGATCTTGCAGAGTCCATGTCTCAAAGCTGTTTTGGTGGTATGATGGGGACCTACATAATATTAGGCAGGTGGTTTTAATGTTGTGGCCAAGTCAGTGCATTCACCATAAAGCAACTGACACGTGGGATGCAGGAGGTCCTTAATCATTTCATTATTCACAGAAATGAATTACCCAGCTAAATAAGAGAGAGAGAGAGACACACACACACACAGCCATAGATTTGAATAAGAGTTATAAACAGAGCCTTTAGGAGTAACTATCAGGAAAGATGCCCCATACACCCACTTGAGGAATTAAATACCATGTCTTTTGGCTGTAAAACTTAATGTGCAAATGGTGGACAAATATTTGAAGTGCCTATGAACAAGCAGTGTAAAGAGAAGGTACAGCTGATTGAAGAGAAGCCCAAAATGTTTCCTCCTACAAACAGCTGGTATATCCCATCTTACCTTTGGAGTTTAAGGTGAGCCTCATTTATTTATTTATTATCTTCAACATTGCTGCTTATATTTTTTTTCTGTAAATATGCAGTGTAATAAACAAAGAATTGACGCAACAAAGTCAAAAAGTGTTGGGGAATTGACCCGTATAATGTCCGGTGGACTGATGAAAAAAATAAATTGATCAAAACAAAAACATTTGAGAAAAGTTGTGAACTTGTGGTTATATAGAAAATGGTGACCGGAAGGAAGCATGGCTGGAAGTGACATCATAACAGGAATACGGAGGTGACGCCATCATGGAGGGACTGGAAGTGACAGCATAAAGGAGGGACCGGAAATTATGTCATCAGGAGGAGCTGGAAGTGACATCATCATAGGGGGACTGGGAGTGACGACATCGTCTGTAATCGGAAGCAGAAGTGATGTCAGAATGCCATTTTGAGAGTACAGAAATGGCGTAGGTAAGTGAATCAGACTGTTTTTTTTCTTCTTTAAGTCTGGTAAAAGAAGGTGAGAGGCATTAATGCTCGGAATCAACCCTTCATCTTGCGATAATTTACTCACCTCCTAAGCTCCTAAGCTCCTAAAATCCAGTTAAATCTCTTTTTTAGGGCTTGGCAGGAGAATAGCTGTATTTGTTTGCAGATGCCAATAAACAGAACATTAGATTGTTTAGGTAAGTTCAGCTACTTTGTGTAGGCACAAGCACTCGTGTGTGACAGTAGTTTCTGCTCTAGTAGCTGTGTTTTCTCATTTTGGAGGTATACTGATGGGGATGCAGCTCCCCTACAATGTAGTCCCACCATTTGCAGCCCAACCACCTTGGCCAGCAGGCATTGCTCCACCTTCTTATAGATTTGAAATAAGCAGACAACTGATTCCTTATACACAGTGTTAGCCAGTAAGATGCAGGTGGAGCAAACAAAATGTAAGACTGGCTATGGTCTCCTCAATATTTTACATATACTGACAGAGTTATTATGTTTTACGTAATACCCATGTTAGATTCTCCATAGATCCCAGCACCATCCACTGGGACTCTGAACTCACTCCCAAAGAGGGAGAAGACTGTAGCTAATACATAATGTTGTAACCATTGCAGGATTTAATCCATTCCATGCTTACATCAGACTGGTCCTCAAATACATTTGACTGCTATCAGAACTTCTGAAGCTACTGTACAGCCAGATGCTTTGTGGTAAATGTAGTTGACTGCCATACTGTTGATTTACTTCCCTGCAGAGCTACTGTGTGTTACTGTAGCTATCATTTCAGTATGATATAGTTTGTCTTTATTTTATGAAGCTCCTTTTATGTCTACTTCTCTGAAGCTGCTTCATCCAATTCTATAGCCAAATGAAGCTGGAGCCTATCTCAGTAGCATTGGGCACAATGCAGGACAGGTTACTATTCCATGCACACTGACTCCTAATCATACCTTGGCCAAGCTACCTTCATCAATTTATCTAACTTGCACCTCTCAATATTCTGGGAGGAAAAAAAAATGCATTCCCCAATGAAAAATCCACACAGGTATGGGTAAATGTGAAACTCCACACACATACAGTAGTGAGGATTCAATTCCAGAACTCCAGAGCGAGGAGTCAGCAACTATTGTGTCACCATGTTGGCTTTTCAGTTAGTTATGCATATTTATTGATAAAAAATGCATTTTCCATTTAGATTTGCCAGCTTTTTGCAAACTAGAACAACTGGTTCATTGACTTTATAAAACTTTAATCATTCTTTATGGGATCCCTGATACAGGTAATTCCACCACTGTCACACTGGTGAGAACAAAGTTTTACTTTTGCAGTGCTTTCAGAAAGTATTCAGAACCTTCACTTTTTTCACATTTTATTATGTTGCAGCATAACGCTTTCCCTCAGCAAATAACTCTCAGCACCCTGGAATGACAAAGCAAAAACTTGAATTTAGGAATTTTCCAAATGTATTAAAAAAAACCCTGAAATATCATATTGACAGTAATGTTTGTCTCTAGTGCGCTGTTGAGATGTTTCAATTGTGGAGTCAGTTCAATTAATTGCACTTGTTTAGGAAAAGCACACAGCACTCAATGTAAGGACCTGCAGTTGAGCAAAAACCAAGCCAGGAGGTTAAAGGAATTGCCTGCAATGCTTGGAAACAGGATTGTGATGAGGCACAGATCTGGAGAAGGGTACAAATGTACTGCAGCACTGAAGCCCCTCAAGAGCACAGTTGCCTTCATTTTTTTTTAAATAGAAGATGTCTGGACCAACCACAACTCTTTCAAGAACTGGCTGCCCCGTGAAACTGAGCAACTGAGGAAGAAAGATTCTTGGTTAGAGAAGTCACCATGTACCCAATGGTCACTCTAGCTAAGCTCCAGAGAACTTGTGTGAAGATGGGAGAAACTTCCAGAAGAACAGCCATGACTGCAGCTCTCCACTAGTCTGGGCAGAGTAGCAGGACAATACATAAGAAACCCACAATCCAAGATTGGACTGTCTGGCCTCAATTCTAAGTGTCATGTCTGGAGGAAGACAGGCAACTCTCATCACCTGTGCGAAACCATTCCAATGGTGAAGCATGGTGGTGGTGGCAGCATCATGCTATTTTTCAGCTGTAGGGACTGGGAGACTAGTCAGGGATAAGGGAAAGCTGAACAGAGCAAAGTACAGAGATATCCTTAAAAACCTGCTCTAGATCACCCAGACCTCAGAGTGGGCCATATGTTCACCCTTCAACAGGACAATGACTCTAATCGCAATGCAACATCAACACAGTACTGGCTTAGGGACAACCCTGAGCATGTCCTGGAGTGATTCAGCCAGACTTGAACAATATAGAACATCTCTGGCAGGACCCGAGAATAGCTGTCCACCGAGAGACCTCATCCAACCTAATAAAGCTTGAGAGGATCTG